>NC_056732.1:1069241243-1069411243 GCF_019279795.1 Protopterus annectens
AGTGCAGTAAGTTGAGAGACCCTCAGGTCAAGTTTAGCTCAGTTACCTGCAGCAGTTTCATCTAATAAACAAGTTCCTAGGTATGAACCTTGCAGCAGTTTTATCTAAGAAGTTCCTGGATATGAAATCATGTGATATTTCTGCTGATATTTGGATTATCTTGTTTAAGTTGTTACAGCATTTCAAAGTATTTGACTTTGTGTCAGTCTGAAGCAATCAACTAAAAGAATGTGTGCGCATATGGTAAGCATTCTTCAATGCCCTGAACATGACCTGAGCACTGTGAGTAAAAACACGATGCAAAAGCTCGTCTTTGAATTAGTTTCTGCAGTGACCCCATACTTAGCATGAGTTTGCTTATTTATCCAACGGAAAAACATAAGCCTCACAGTTAAAATGTATAGTCTTGAGTCCTGGACAGTTTGCTGAACGGCCGTTTCTGTCGAAACTGAAACGGCCGGGCATACTTGTGCAAAAGTGCTTTTTGCAGAAAAAGCACTTTCACGCAAGTATACTAACGGGTAAGGGAAATCGTGGGGGAATGGCTGTTGCTGAGTTCGTAGTACAATGGGGATAAGGGAATATTTCCTTTTCCTCACTGTAGTGCAATATCAGAGTGAGAATATAAACGTAGGGGGGTGTGGGATGCACAGCCCCCCACATGGGGGGTGCAGGGGGGCTTACCCCCCTGCGTAAACATGAGTTTTGTGTTTGTATGTGTTTGTTTTTTTTTTTCTTAGTATTTGTTAGGGACTTTAGCGAAAGTGCTTTTTTGGCAAAAAACACTTTCGCTAAAGTGGATTCGGTGATTTTTTTTCGGACAATTGAACTTTCGTTCAATCATCCTGGACCCATAATCTTACGATGATAAGATGACACATGTCTATGCAAAGTGAAGGACAAAAAAAAAAATTAGGAATATAAGCAATACTTTAACTGAGCCTGAAATATAAACACAGGTCCTCATCTTTTTTTTTTTTGCATTTTCTCTTAAATGCTTAGAAAGAAAATATACAGAATTCCTCCGATAACTTAGAACTTCTTTACAGCTTCTTAACAAAATTAGCTGTGAATATTCCTTTCCCTAAGGAAGACATAAAAGACTTCCACACGGTAGGGGTTGGTGACAAGATGCTCATACAGCACAACTCTTTAGGAGCCTTTCCTGAGTAATAGAGACAGAAATATTCTGCAGGTCATTACTGCTTACTAGATTTTTTTCTTTCTGTTCTTTTCCCATTTATACCCTGCTGTTTCGATAACTTTGTTTGCTTTTTGGAAGTCAAAAAGTTATTATACGCACCATGGTATAACAAGTATAATTGAAATGGGTAAGGAGAAGCTTCCCTTACCCTTTACAAGTGATATTAATGATGATTCCTGTTCTTATCACAGCTATTAAAAAGATGCAGTTTATCTGTATTTTTGCTAAATGTTACATCTGAAGCTGAAGTACACTGACAGGAGTGAACACAGTTAAGAACAAGCATATTTACATTATGTACAGTTTCAGTTTGCATTTGCACCACTTTCTGTTGTTTAATGTATTGGTATATAGGAAGAGCCAACAGCATGAATAGGGCCCCCCTGGTATATAGGAAGAGCCAACAGCATGAATAGGGCCCTTCGCTAGCACAGGGTTCTTGGCAGGTGCCTAAGGTCCTTATGTTAGGGCTTGCCCAGTGTGATTAACAGCTTTTCCTAATTATTAATAAGTATTCACATGCATTATCCGCCACATTATAGCTTTCTGTAAGAGAATGATGATGATGCTGGTGCCCTAGAATGCAGTATTTTGACCATATTCAAAGCAGATTTTAATTTGTTTTAATATTTCCCCACCAAAACTACTGAACAGAGTTCAACCATATTTTGTTATTTAGTGACATCAAGCTGCTATGGCATTTACATAGCACTGTCATGGACAGTTTTGTGGGCTAGCATGAAAAAACAAGAAAACAAATACAAACCCATTCATGAGATGCTAATACTAAATAAAGAACAGTCTTGTCTCTCGGCTGATGGCCCCACTCTTGTATCACTGCATTTTTATAATGCATTGCACACATTTAGTTTGGCCACTGCACAGGCAGGGACTAAAGGTACAGGTGTCTCGATTTACATCAAAAATAAATATAACTCAAGGTTGGTCAAACAGGACGATGCACTTGAGCTTCTCCATGTTCAAATTACCATAGGCAAAATTTCTACATGGTATACAGGAGGTGGAGTTGGATTAGTTGTTGGTTTTAAATGCTATGACGAGGTTAACTTCTCCCCAGAATCACTTTGGGAAGTTTTAGTTTGGGTTTGTGCAGTGAGACTTTGTGTCTTTTGATGGACTGCTAGTTAGATTTCTGGGGGAGGTGAATTTGGAATGATTGTCAGTGGTGGGGTCTGATTTCCAGTTTTCCAAACTTCATCTCTGAGTTTTAGTAAGTGTTTGTGTTCTTTGGTTACCACATAGCTCCTGGGGATGCTACACAGTTTGAATGACTTACCACTCATCACCTTCTTAGCACTTTCTTAACTTCCTCCCTAGTAAATGGAACCACAAACATATCAGTATCTGATTCAGGTAAAACCAGCAAATGGTGCCACTCTAGAAATGACCCATATCACACTTCACCAGACTGTTCCCTGACTGTGAATATAGTTTTTCATAATACCAAGATCTGCCCTGTATATTAACCAGTTGGCTCAAACCATTGTCTACTAATTTGCTAATCACATGATCTGGCTGCTGCAAGTGCAGCCAAATAGTTAGCGAGCCCCTGAGAGACCGAGAATTTCTCAAAAGATGTTTGGTTTAATTCATATCTGACAAACTGAATTCTTCTATCTACTGTTTCTAATAACTTCTACAGAGGGATTAATTTGATCAGTCACAGCATGAAGTTATGGGAAAGAGTAGTAGAAGCTAGGTTAAGAAGGGACTTGATGATTAGTGATCAGCAGTATGGTTTCATGCCGGCAAAGAGCACTACAGATGCGATGTTTGCTCTGAGAGTGTTGATGGAGAAGTACAGAGAATGTCAGAAGGAGTTGCACTGTGTTTTTGTAGACTTAGAGAAAGCATATGACAGGGTCCCTAGAGAGGAGTTGTGGTATTGTATGAGGAAGTCGGGAGTGTCAGAGAAGAATATAAGAGTGATACAGGATATGTACGAGGGTAGTGTGATAGAGGTGAGGTCTGCTGTGGGAGTGATGGATGCATTTAAGGTGGGGTTACATCAAGGATCAGCTCTGAGCCCTTTCTTATTTGCAATGGTGATGGACAGGTTGACAGACGAGATCAGACAGGAGTCCCCGTGGACTATGATGTTTGCAGATGACATGGTGATCTGTAGTGAGAGTAGGGAACAGGTGGAGGAGACCCTGGAGAGATGGAGATATGCTCTAGAGAGAAGAGGAATAAAGGTCAGCAGGACTAAGACAGAATATATGTGTGTGAATGAGAGGTAGGATGCAAGGAGTAGAGGTGGCGAAGGTGGATGAGTTTAAATACTTGGTGTCAATAGTTCAGAGTAACGGTGAGTGTGGAAGAGAGGTGAAGAAGAGAGTACAGGCAGGATGGAGTGGGTGGAGAAGAGTGTCAGGAGTGATTTGTGACAGACGAGTACCTGTAAGAGTGAAAGGGAAGGTCAACAAGGGGGTAGTGAGACCAGCCATGTTATATGGGTTGGAGACAGAGGCATTGACAAAAAGGCAGGAGTTTGAGTTGGATGTGGCAGAGTTAAAGATGTTAAGATTTGCACTGGGTGTGACAAGGGTGTACAGGATTAGGAATAAGTATATTAGAGGGTCAGCCCAAGTTGGAAGGTTTGGAGACAAAGCCAGAGAGGCAAGATTACATTGGTTTGGATATGTGCTGAGGAGGGATGCTGAGTATATTAGGAAAAAGATGCTAAGGATGAAGCTACCAGGTAACAGGAAAAGAGGAAGGCCTAAGATAAGGTTTATGGATGTGGTGAGAGAGGACATTCAGGTGGTTGGTGTGACAGAGCAAGATGCAGAGGACAGGAAGTAATGGAAACAGGTGATCCGCTGTGGCGACCCCTAATGGGAACAGCTGAAAGAAGATGATGACTGTTTCTAATAACTTGGCCCTAGTATTATGTGTTTTATTGTAGGTGTCTAAGTTATTATGCCATAGAGGTTATTTTAAAGTATGTATGTTAGGGCATGATTTAATGGCTGCCTATGTCCATCAATGACATAGGTGTCAGACCAAGGTGAATTTCTGAAATGTCCATTCACTGGTCCAGGTTGTGCTTGCACAGGGTTAGGGAAGTTCTCTACTTCACATGGATGGGAAGGCTATTCCAGAGAATGGGTTTTCTCTGAGATGCATACCTATCCTTCCAACATGCCCTATTTAAATTGCAAGTAAAGTTTAAATAATTAGGTTCAGTAGTTCTTGTGCAGTTTGTTTTGTGCATATCTGCAGAGACGTTATGTTTACATCTTCTTTTCTTTTTGTGAGGAATCTCTGTGGACATTCCAATTGTTGTGTGAGTCTGGTCAGGTACATACTGAAGGGTCATTATACTCTATGATAGGTCTGATGATGGCTATTTACAGTGGTATGTTGACTTCCCTGGATCTAGATGCCATGGCTTTCAAAGTATTCATCTAGCCCAACATGATTGTTAGATTCCAAAATTTGAACATTATGTCCCCTTCTTATTAAAGTACCCACACCCTTTCTTCCATATGTAGTTTATTAAGAAATAATATAGAATATGTTCTCCTTAGCAACTTGTTTATTCTATGAGAGGTGCACCTCTTGCAAACATACAATGCCAAGTAGCCATCTTCTCAGAACTCAGAAGTCCATTAATCATCCAAGCTAATAAGCTAAATGTCATTTTATCCATGACATTGCAGCAAATTCTTTACAAAACTTTTACCCAGCAGCAAACTGGCCTCATATATAATACAATAAATAAATAAATGATATCCCCAAAACAAAAACATATAAGACAAACAATGAGCTCCATAAAAAGGACCAAAATATTAATAAACTGTATCTACTCATTTGTTTCTGTTATTCCAGTATCCCAATATCAGGAAGCAGAACTACCACAGTATCATGTCCTGCACTCGAAAATACCAAGAGAAGCAACAGCTCCCAGTGCAGCTCATCTGTTATTGCATAGCTAAACAAACATTTTCACGCCCCTTCCCTGTGCCAACTTGTGATACCATCAGAAGACACACTGACGTTAAAATCTAGCCTTATAATAATACAAAGCATCTCATAATAACGAAATAAATGGAAATCGAATAGTATATCACACATATATGACATGTAAGGGACCATACCCCCTGTACAGATTTAAGCCAAAGATTAAGGTTGCACCTGCATGAGGCGGTACCCCTAAAGGATCAGAGCATACAATGTTAATAAAGACACCCTTTGGCTGTTTCTTAGGTAAAAGCTGCCCCACAACAGCAGTGACCAGGTCATATTTTATGTGATATTTAAGCTCCAACATATACTCCACAGCTCAGAACATAGTTTTCCTTAGGTGTCTTCTTGCAATCTCTAACAAGGAAAGTTTCTACCACAAACGTAATGTGACATTTAGTGTACAATCCTTTCGTATAAACGTAAATGCTACTTTAGGTGTACTCCCAGCTAAGAACTACTCTATAATAGCATTAACCTGACTAGGTCAGATTGTGTCTAGTATTCACCTTTTAAATATATAAAAACACTAAAACAGTATAAACAGCTCATGGCCCAATGTTCACTGGTCAGTGAAATGTGAGTGGTCAGCATAAAGATCCCTAAATCATATATGTGGGCCTCTGTTCCACTCCTGGAAACAGCCTGCCACACCAAATGGAAGGAACCAAATGTGAGCATTATAACTGCCTTTCAGTTTCAAAAAAAGGGCACTAGAACAATGTGACAAGCTCACTCCACATCAAATAATGCATCCATCATAAGCAACCAGACCTTGTATGACTTGCATATCCTACAAGTATCTTAGAGTCCCACCAGTTCCACCAGATAAACAGCAGCACATCCTCTCAACAGCATTTTGTATTTAATGGTTCAGCTGTCATGCAGCCAGTTGTTGGAGACAGTAATGTGGTCTGAAGTGATTTCTCATTCATGAACTGCTTGAAAAGGAAGCTCCTGGAGAACTTTACGGGTATCTTACAGGGAGTCAAACAATTTTCATTTGGTAAGAAAAATCATTTTAATATCACTGGAAAGAGCAAATGAAGCTTAACTTTACAACCTCTACATTGCCTGAACACCAGCAAAAACTGACTGCACACCCTCTGCATTTCAGAGGAGAAATTATGGTCACAATAAACCATGGAGGATCCTGCTGATTGCATCTCCCCAGGCTGCCACAGTTTGCTTGAAATGAATTCTTTTGTACTTAAGTTAAAAAAAAAGGAAATCAGAGAATAACAGACAAAACGCTGAACTCCCCCACGAACAAAAATTCTGTGTGCTCTTTTTACAAGTATACTTTCTGCTGGAAGCCATGTCCATTAAGCCAGTTGTTTAAAACACGTCTGGTAGGTAGTTCCTTCAGTGTCTCAAGAATACCCATGAATTGCAAACTATTTCTTCTTGCCTGGTTTTCCCATATCAGATGTTCTTTGTGTTTCACGGTTGCAGTCATTACATTTTGGGTAATCTGCTGGCAGGTTGCCCTCAGTCGGCCTGATTAACAAAGTCTTGGGTCCTGCGTCGGTTGCTGTCTCTTCTTCTGTGACGTCAGGTCATCAGGGATATAAAACATGCAGCCAACGTCATTACATTAGTCTTTCTTGCCGCGCGGTGCCCAAAGCAGAAGCAGTTCGCAAGTGCCGGTCGGCTGACTCCTGAAATTTTCATTTTCGAGTTTCAGATCCGAAGTCTTCAACTAAAAAGCTAAGTACCCCGTTGGGGAAACTTTTTCTTGCTCCTTATCGATATCAGTAAAAGTTAATAATTGCATTACTTGTGGGAAGCAAATACCTCATAAGGATTTTCATTTGTACTGTATTCCTTGCCTAGGCCCTGACCACAACGTACCTTGCTGTCGGTTCTGTGCTTTATTTAATCAACGCACTATCAAGCGTCATTATATTTTTGCTTCTAAATATTTTGGCTCATGCTTTAATTATCCAGAAATGTTGTTGGTTAGCAATCCGACTACTTAAAAAATGCAAAGAAAAAGACAAAGACAGGCTGTTGTGGTCCAAAACTGCCGACGACGCTTCTCCTAAACCAGTCACCAGTTCGCCAGTACTCAGTGAGGCGCTTTTGCAGGCCCTGATACCCGCTACATCTGATTCGCAGGCCTCTACTGAGACCCATTCAGAGTCCGGTATGTCGCAAGATGCTTCAATTATGGAACCCGCGGATGTCTCTACCTTGGATGGGTCCGGAGCCGCTGTGCAAGCACCGGCTTCTGAGGGTGTTTTCAGGCCTACAGATTTGTATATTAGACCGACACCATCTTCAAAACTAAGGCCAAAATCTCGACCTATGCCTAAAAAAACGACACCTGGGCCACATGTGCAGGCCCCTATGCCTAAAAAAAACAAATGATCAAAATGGCTGAAGATTTAATTACTCTGATCAGGGGTAGCCAACACCCCCCTTCTAAGAGGCCTAGGCAAGATGTTGATTATGAATCTTTTGAACAGGATTCTATTTCTTCTGACTCTTCTAATGAACAGGAATTATCTATACCTACTTATGAGGACTCTGATGCAGAAGATTCCATTCCTTCTGCTTCTCCCCCTGAGGAGAAAGTCAGGATTTTTCTGGATCTAAAAAGAGACTTAGGGAATTTCTTCTTCTTCCTCAGCAAAGGTCTTTGGCTATACTTCCTGTTCTAGACATTGTTGATGATGTTTTTTTCAGAATCTAGTATGGCTCCTGATTCTCTGCTTCTGGCTCCTTGTAAGCCAGACAGATACTACAGGGTTTCTGACTCCCACAAATTTATTTATTTATTTTATTTATTTATTTATTGCCGTTGGTTTACCAGGATAGTCCATTGGGCCATAAAGAACCCATTTTCAATGGAGTCCTGGGGAGAAAAGCTCCGTAACAGAAGGTATTTTCAACATTTAACAGTAACAATCTTAGTACAGAGAGTTATTAATATTGTGTAAACAGAATAAATGTAGAACTAATCAAATTAGAATAGCAGTCATAACAGTTAATACATTAAGAAGAAACGTACTAGTAATAAAATAAATGTAAACATAATACTGATTAGAGAACAAATATCATAGCTACAGAAGTAGAATATGGTATTGAGGGAGAATTAAGTAGAGTTAGTTATGTGGGGTGGGAGCAAGAGCATTCCCACTGAGATGCTAGATGAAGGTGAAGAGACTTTTTGAAGGCAGAGTGGTTAGAGGTGGTGCGGATGAGTGGAGGTAGGGAGTTCCAGAGGCGAGCGAGGCTGAAGGAAAGAAGGTTTTTGCCTGGGGGATGAGTTGGTTTGTGTACTTCGAGTAGATTTTGATGATTTGACCTTAGAACTCTGTTAGGTAGGTGCATTTTAAAGGCAGAGGAAAGAGAGGGACAGAGGGAAGGGTTGAGAATAAGCTTATGGGCTAGAGTTAGTTGAGTGTAAGTTAGTTGATTGGGAAGTTCTAGCCATTTTAGCTTATGGAGGGAGAAACAGTGGTGGGTGGAGGACTTTTGGCTGGTGGCGAATTTTGCAATTTTGTTATAGCAGGAGGTAAGTTGTTTTTTTAACAAGGACTGAAGATTAGTTAGTAGTGGGGCACCATATAGAAGGGATGGGATTAGGAAGGAGGTAGAAAGAGTGATTTTATTGGCAGATGTGAGGTAGGCGTTCTGTCTATAAAGCATGCCAAGTTTTTGGTGTGTTTTTTTGATGTTAATTTGCAGGTGGGAGTTAAATTTCAGTAGGTTATCGATTTGGACCTTTTCCAGGAATTGAATTTGAAATTCCTTTTCAAAAATCCTGTTGCAGATCCTGAAACCATTTCTCAGGGTCCCAAGGGCATTAAGGCTTCTACTGCTAAAAATCCTACCCCTTCTGATAGAGATTCCAGGACACTGGATAGATGGGGTAAGAAGGTTTACACTTCTGTAACCCTGGCAATCAGGGCTTTAAACTGTCGATTTCCTATGCTAAAATATCAGCAGCATATCATGGGACTGCTTAAACAGACAATTATGTTGATTTCTGATTGTGTGGAAAATAAAAATTTACAGGACTTATTGCATTCAGCTGAACAAGTTGGAAAACATACTTTGCAATGTGGTTTTGATTCTTTGGAGACCTCTTGTAGGGCTGCTGTAACAGGGTCTGTGCTAAGAAGGCATGCTTGGCTCAAAGAGCAAAATCTGCCTGATCATGTTAAAGCAAAATTGTTAGATACTCCTTTACAACAGGACCGTCTCTTTGGTAATAAGGCTGAAGAAGTTTTAAAAAAAGATGGAAGATAAAGCTAAATCTATGCAAACTGTGAAAGATTTCTTACAAGTACAACCTCCAAGATTTAGTAGACACTGGCCTACTAAGAACAAGTCCTTTCCAGTTCCTTCGAGAGCCACTCAAGTCAAACCCAGACATTCCAAAGGCACCAGGTTTCAGTCCCAAGGGACTTTCAGAACAAAACAATGGGGTGCCCCCTCTTCCAAATCTCGAAACAAGACACCTCCCTATGGTAAGCAGTCTCAATGTCTTCCCTTTACACTTACCAAGCACTCACCTTTTAGCCACCCCTTTGGGGGGAAAACTGGCTCTTCATGCAAAAAACTGGCACCTTATAACCCAGGACAAATGGGTTCTAAACATAGTATTCCAGGGATACAGATTTCATTTCCACATGCGCCAATTCCAAACGGATGGTCCGACCTGCCCCCAAATCAGTGGGCAGAGGCCCAGAAACAAGTACTTTCCCTCATGAGCATGGGGGCTATTCAAATAGTACCAGAAGAGGAAAAGGGACAAGGATTCTATTCAAGACTTTTCCTGGTACACAAAAAAGACAAATCTTGGCGTCCAATTCTGGACTTATCTACTCTAAACACCTTTCTGGGCATCCCAAAATTCAAGATGCTGACTCTTCACCAGTTACTTCCTATGCTAGGCAAAGATGCCTGGCTGGCAACTCTAGATTTAAAGGAGACTTACCTACATATCCCAATCAGGGAATCTTGCAGAAGATACCTCCGTTTCAAAGCAGGCTTCTTGCATTACCAGTTCTCTGCACTGCCCTTTGGCTTATCTACTGCGCCCAGGGTCTTTACAAAGTGCCTGGCTCCAGTAATTGCATTTTGTAGGCAAAGAAATATTCAAATATATCCATACCTGGACGACTGTCTAATTCAGGCAGAAAACAAGGGCATTCTTCTAAAACATCTGGCATTTGTAAAAAAAAAGGCTTCTAACTTGTCTAGGGCACACTATAAACGAAAATAAATCACAACTGGTACCCTCTCAAAAAATTACATTCCTGGGTGCAAGCTTGAATATAACTGCCCAGATGGCTTTCCTTATGCCAGAGAAGCAAATTCATTTGGTGACTTACTTCAAACAGGTGGTCACAAAAACCCTGCTTTCTGGAAGGCAAATACTGCAAGCCTTGCGATTTATGGCCTCCTACATTCTTCTAATTCCATATGCAAGGCTGCATATGAGGAAACTTCAGTGGTATTTAAAAAGTCTATGGAGTCAGTATTGCCACAGCCTGGAAACAATGATTCCTATCATACCTTGCCTGCAACTAGAGTTCCTATGGTGGGCAGAGGCCTGCTACCAAAACAAGGGACTGCCATTCACACCACCCCCTGCTGCCCAAACCCTAACTACAGACGCATCAGACTATGCATGGGGGGCTCATCTGGCAGGGAAGTGCATTCAGGGCAAATGGAGCCCAAATCAAATACACCTTCATGTCAATCAAAAAGAGATGCTAGCTGTACAGAATGCACTGACAGCCTTCAAGGACTGCCTTCATCCAGGACAATTACTGATAAAGACAGACAACACCATGGTTAAGTGGTACATAAACAAGCAGTGGGGTACACATTCCTACCTCCTTTGAAGACTAGCCATGGCATTGTGGAACATGCCCTTGACCTATCAAGTAAAACTACAAGCTCAATTCCTGCCAGGAAAGCTGAATACTCTGGCAGACAAACTAAGCAGAAATCTCATGGACCCACACAAATGGAAACTGGATTCACGGATTGTCAGCATGTTGACACGCAAATGGGGGAGCCCAGACATAGATCTTTTTGCCTCACCCTAGAACTATCAGCTGGACAAATTTTGCACAAGAACTCATCTCATAAAAGCCTGGAAAGTGGATGCTCTATCCTTCAGCTGGAAAAATCTATCAGTCTATACCTTTCCCCCTCTGCCTCTGCTCTCCAAAGTTTTACTAAAAGTCAAACAGGACAAACCAAAAATGATTTTGATTGCTCCAGACTGGTCTTGCCAACACTGGTACTCACTCCTGCGCAGTGTGTCACACCTTCCACCGTAGCACCTCCCTCAGACACCTTACTTACTGTCTCAGCAGAACAATCAAATTCTGCACACTCAGCTCCAAACTTTGAATCTTGCAGCATGGCTAATCACCTAAATTCACCCTTAGCATCCTTCAGCAAACCTGTGATGGATGTCATTTTGGAGGCGAGAAGACCTAGTACTAGAAAATCTTATGCAGACAAATGGAAGAGATTCTGTGCCTGAAATCAATCTCAAGGGATAAGCACAGCAGTGCCCAACATTCCTCATATTTTGCAATACTTAACTGAGATGCTTCACAAGGGCCTGTCCTTTTCTTCCATAAAAATCCATGCCTCAGCCATTTCAGCTCATTACAGCACAGAACCTCCCCTCTTCTCTCATCCTCTGCTAAAGCAGTATCTCAGAGCCTTTCATCATTTTTCATGTGGACAGGGCACCTCTCAGGGCCAATCCATCCTTCATGCCTAAGGTGGTATCCAGTGTGGCTCTTAATCAGACCATTCATTTGCCAACTTTCTTTCCCAATCCACAGAACAAGGGGGAGTGGATTCTGCATTCACTGGATGCACACAGACAACTTAGATTTTACTTAGAACTAAATCTCAAAGAAAATCTGAACAACTGCTGGTGGCATTTGTTGCAGGGGCAGAGGGAAAGGCTATGTCAAAGCAAACCATTTCCAAATGGATAAGCCATTGTATTTGTTTCTGCTATAATCACAATGGAAAAACTATCTCCCAGGGGATCAGATCCCATACCACCAGGGTTGCATCAACTTCAACAGCCTTTCTCAGAGGTGTTCCTACCAAAGACATTCTAGAAGCTGCTACATGGAGCTCAGTTCATACATTCACCAAACATTAACATTTACCACTTTTCTCTAAATCCAGAGCTGGCTTTGCCACTGCTATCCTGCAGGGCCTTATAGCTAGTCCTAATGCTGAATAATTCCCTCCACCCAACCATAGCTTTGGGAATCTACCCAAATGTAATGACTGCAACAGTGAAACACAAAGAACATAGTACAGTTGTGTACATTTACCATAAATGTAGATGTTTGAGTGTATTCACTGTTGCAGTCCTGGTTACCCTCCCTCCAGCCCCCTATTTTTCTCTAGCTATACCTCTACTTTCTTTCACTATGCTTAAAAGCCCTTTTGGTGTATTTGCTTTTGGTTGGAGGTATATTTTTTGTGTTTTTAATTTTATTTGCTCCCCATTTGGGGGGCACCTGACATCTGGGGCAAGAAAAACTAATGTAATGGCGTCGGCTGCATGTTTTATACCCCTGACAACCTGACGTCACGGAAGAAGGGACAGCAACCGACGCAGGACCCAAGACTTTGTTAATCAGGCTGAATGAGGGCAACCTGCCAGCAGATTACCCAAATGTAATGACTGCAACAGTGAATTCACTCGAACATCTACATTTATGGTAAGTGTACACAACTGTACTTGCCCCTGACATCCAGTTTTTCTACATAAGCCTTTGCTGCATCCAAGCTGTGCATAGCCTCAGCTACATCCCTAGCAATACTATGTAGCTGGTCAGAACAGCCTCTATCTCAGGAGACTTTTCTGGGGTCTATTCCATGCACTTTGAGTTCAGAGCTAGTTTTTAGCAGCTTTGCCAAGGCAGTGTTTTCCAAGGTCAGGCCTACTGAGGAAGTTCCCTAGGGGATAACTGTTTCCCTCACAGTGGCCAGAAGCATAGCAGCTACAGAAGGCAAGACACGTGCCTTCTCTGAAAATTGCATCTTTTTTTTTCACTTTGGAAGGCAAGTAGCTGAATACCAAAGTGGGACACTAAAAGAGTGCATATTAGAATGCTTTGTTTGCTATCCAAGTAACGAATTAATCTCTTTTTAAACAATTTAACATAAGGCTCTCCCAAATGAAGTAAAACTTAATAGTACCCTAGAAACTATTAAGAAATCTGTGAAAGAATTCCTTTATAAGGATATCAAATGTTCTTGCTTCAGAGATATTGGCTAATAGAATTCTCTTTTTTTAAGTATTATCCTTACTGAATCATATGGTTTCTGAAGAACCCATTAAACTGCATCTCCTTCAATAAATGTGTATATTTATATAAAATGTATATAATAGCTTGCTTATATGTAGTGTAAATATAAATCGTGAACTTATATCCTAAGAATATTGATACAAACTATACCAATTTTATGCTAATCCACTGCCTTTACTTTACACATATTTACATACATATTGCACGCATATATGTTTTGTTTTGCAAATGTTGATTTCACTCCTTGATCTTTGGGTTGTGTGACTGAAAAGGGTCAACTGACCATCTCACTTACCCAGAAATCAAATTGTTAAATATAAATAAAATTAAGATTTTAGCCATGGGCTTGAAATAGCTTTTAAAACCTGCTACAAGCACTTCTTCCAAAATTTAAGATGGTTTGTGATGAAATTAAATAGTGAAAATATCTGATAATGTGCATAACTGCATTATGTTAGTGAGACATTTTTATGTGGTCATTTAGAGCAGGAAAAATAATTAGCCCATTCACTACTTTTTTGTTTAGCTTTTTCCCTTCCCCTGTTCAGTGGGTCCACAGGACTTGCCTTGGCCTCCCCTGACTATACCTGACCACATTCTGGTTCAGTGGGGAAGGCAAGGACCCTGGTGTAGCCTCATACTGCTGTTAGGGAATATTTTACTTTATGCCCTAACTTGCCTCTTCTCCTGTGAGCAATCATTACATCCAGGGGTGAATGTGCAATGGGGATGTGCAGCTGTATTATCTCACCACCATGGCAACTCGACCAATCTTCCCCTTCATATTCCCATTAATGGACTATGGCCCCTGCATGTCCCTGGCCTCCACCAGAGATTAACCATGAAGCACTTTCAAATGCACCTACCCTGGATGGGCATGGCAATCATTCACTGCTACGGCCTCAAATGCCCAAACTGCTAATTTAACCCAGGTCACCTGCATTCTAGTCAGGGATTTATCCCTTTATGACACAGCATTGGTTTTGCTATTGATGACTCCACAGCCATCTACCCTGATCTTGCCAGTTACATTTTGCCTTATTTTATGATATTTATACTGAAAGTTTGGTTACTACATGCTGACTTGTAATGAGCAATGCACTTTAGAAAAACTACACAATATGGCTTACTCAAAATAAAAAATAGTATGTAATAAATACATAACAAAATCCATGCTCCAAATTCCAATATTATGTGGAAAGAAAACTGCTTATATGATGTGTGACATTTCCTTATTTTTACTATCTGAACAAAGCATCTTGAGAAATCATGTTTTACCTATTTCTGTTGATTAAGTACATTGAATGAAACATACAGATTTTACTATCCCAGGAGGACAACACATACCACTGATAAGCACTGACCTTCCCACAAAGGAATGAATAATGTTCTTGCAGGTAGGACTCTTATTTACAAAATCTGTGCATGCTGTGAAGTTGGTGAACAAGTTCAAGATAATTTTTGAGTAGACCTAAGCATATTTCTTAATTTTTTTATGATTTCATCTTTTTCTTTGCATATTGTTGGGAATGTATATAAAATGGTTGATGCAATAAGGATTTTTGGAACTTCTGTCATGGGTGGGAGACTGCTGACAAATATTGTACACGGTCCAGCTGTTGACAGTTGCTGCACCACTGAGTATTGTTTGAACAATGGGCACACCTCAGCTGAAAGGGGTATGGGTAATGCTAATTTGGTTATAAAGAAGTGAAGCAGAATTTGATGGTCTAACAACCACCTACTGTCCACTTGTGAGCACAATGCTGTGTATCCGAGCCTAAAACTACTAGATCCCCCTATAAAGAACTACTGTCAGGAATGGAGTCATGTTTGCAGAGAGATCCAAGGACATTTGCAGAGAGATCCAAGGACAAGACCAAAGTTCCTTTCTGAATGTGGTCATTGAGGCTCTCCTTCTTTTTGACAGAGGTAAGGGTTTCTACTCCACCTTCTTCTTGTACTGAGGAACAGGAGACATCTGTTCCATCCTGTGTCTTGGTAATGTCATAGGTTCTTAGGTAGGTACTAGGCTATCAGCCCAGGGGCCTATACAAGCCCAGCCAAAAAGGTACCCTGGCTTTTGCCACCCAAGAAAATTATTTTCCTGTGCCACTGTCGCGCAGAGCCATAGAGGTGATCCCCGGGGTGAATTTCCTATTTCCCATCCAATCATCAAGATTTTTCTTGAAGAGTGCTAATGAGGAGCTTTGTTTGATATAGATAGGTAGTTTATTCCAAAGTATGAGAAGTCTCTGGGACAGGAATCTATCCCTCCGGCATGTTCTGCTTATTGTGGTGACAAGGTTTAGGTCCCTAGAGCGTGTAGCTCGGAGGGATTGGGATTTCTTTAGGTGGAGCATGTCCAACAGCTCTGGGTTTGACATAGCTTTGCATGTTAGGCAGAGATCACCTCTGAGTAGGTGATATGGAGTACAGCTGGAGTTTTTTTGACACGGACTGCATAGGGCATCTGTTTGAGGCCAGTAATCCTCTTTGTGAGCTATTTCTGCAGCCTTTCCAGTTGTTGTAGATGTCTTGTGAGGTACATACCAAAAGGAGCATTGTACTCTATAATGGGTCTAATGAGTGATGAGTAGAGGGGAACAATTAATTCTTTTTTTCTGGATGAGAAACCTTTTGTGATGAGGTGTGCCATGTAGAAGGATTTCCTGACTACTGTGGCGATGTGAATATCAAAGGAGAGACTACTGCCCACCTGCGTCCCAAGGTCTCTTATCACACTTTCAATGTTAAGTATACTACCACCTATGTTGTAGTTCATGGGTACAGAGTTTTTACCAAAGCGGATGACAATGCACGTTTTGGTATTGAGCTTGAGGCCATGGCTTTGACACCAGGCATCTGTCTCAGTGAAGCCCTTTTGTAGGATGTCCACATCGTTAGGAGTTTCGATTATGGCTCCTAGTTTGCAGTCATCTGCAAAGTTCATTAGCCAAAGACCTTCTGTGTTAGCCTGTACTTCAGAGAAGTAGATACCAAACAGGAAAGGACCCAGGACTGAACCCTGTGGTACTCCACTTGTCACTGGTCTGAAGTCGGATTCGGAGACTGCTACTTTCACAGTGTGGTTTCTGTCAGTGAGCCAGTTGGCAACCCATCTTGTGACATAGGGATTTATACCTAGTTTAGTGAGTTTATCTATAATTCCAGAGTGGGGGATAGTGTTGAAAGCCTTGGCAAGATCTAGATAGGCTGTGTGAACCACCTTACCATTGCCTACGGCTTTGGTGACTGCTTCGAAGAAGTCTATCAGGTTTAAGAGTCATGATCTGCCTTTTACAAATCCAAACTGGTTGGGGTCCAGAGTTTGGAGATTACCAATGTCTTTGTTTATAAGTTCCATGATGATACGTTCCATGGCCTTGCAGACCAGGCTCGTCAGGCTAATGGGGCGGTAGTTCTCGGGGTCTGTGGTGGCTTCCCCCTTGTGGAGTAGGATAACCGTTGCTGTGCACCATTCATCAGGCACAAAGAATGAGGTGAGGCTATGATTGAACATGGCACTTAGGTGGGGTGCTAGTTCGTTCTGTAGTTCATGTAGAATGCAGCCTGGGATGTTGTCTGGTCCCATGGATGCTGTGTTCTTGGCTTTGGAGAGTGTGGTTTTTACCTGTGCAGCCGTGATTAGAGGAATTTGCATTCTTCCGGTATAGAGATGGGTTCTTTAGGAGGTGAGAGCAGGGTAAAGTTAACACTGATCCTATCTGCCAGGATGTTGGCAATATCAGTTAGGTCTGTATATTTAGTGCCATTGTGCTGTAACTCAGAGCAGATCTGAGTGTTGCCATTGAGATTCTTGACATAGCTATAGAATGCTTTGTGGTTGTCTTTAGAATCAGTGGCGATTTTGTTTTCATAACTAGCTTTGGAGGATTTTATCAGGGATCGCAGCTTCTTACTGAGGCTGACCAGGGAGCTCCTCCACTCGTGGGATTTTACTCTCTTTTACAACAGTTTCTTCCTTCTGTTGTACAGTTTGTTTATGGTAGGGGACCACCAGATTGGCTTCCTTTTTTTGGAGGCTAGTGTCTTGGTTCTGTTTGGGATAGCACAATCCATGCACTCATGTAAGTGCTTATAAAGTGCAATTGTGTAGGATTCAGTAGTAGTAACTGTATTGTCTTTCTGCATGGGTGTCATGAAGTTCACCACTTCTGTCTTAAGAAGCATGAAGTTGGCTTTGGAGACATTTTTTACCATGGTTTCCTTAATGGGGGTGGGGGCAGGATGTGGATATCTAGGGTAATTAGCTTATGGTCAGATCGGACCAATGAGGCGTTGAATTCAGGTGTGGAACACCGGTCACTCATGTTGGTAATGACTAGATCTAGGATATTGTTGCCCCTGGTGGGGGTGTGGATAAGTTGATCCAGGGCATTGGAGTTTATGAATTCCAGAAAGCGTTGAGCAAAGGAGTTGGTATGAGCAGTTTTCCCAGTTAATGGTGGTGTAGTTGAAATCATCCATTATTAGGGTGTTTGGTTGAACCCTAATATTTTCCAGTACATCAAGAAAAGAGGAGTAGGACTCCTGGGGCATGGTGGGTGATCTGTAGCAAGCTACAATTTGGATTGCAGTTTTTCCCAGAGTTAGTTGCACTTGGATAACCTTGGCTGCATTATGCTGAGCAACTAGCCTGGAGGTGTGGATATCCTTAATGAATATGGACACACCTCCGCCTTTGGTGTTCTGGTCCAGGTTACTTGGCCGAAAAGTGTGGTATGAGTTATAGCCTGGTAGTGCAGGGGTGCTCTCTGGAGCCTTGATCCAGGTCTCAGTCACTGCACAGATATCAATGTTCTCCATTTTAAGGAGTGCCTCGAGTGACTGCATTTTGAGATTTAGACTTCTAGCATTGAGTAGCATCACCCTCAGTTTTTCCTTGCCTGTTCCTGTTACAGTGGTGAATTTGTCATTTGAACCTTGCCTAAAAAAGGCACTATAGGGGCGGCAAGAACCTTAGCCAGTATCCAGAATTCCAGGGGTGACAGGCACAGGCCATCTCTGGCAAAGCATCATGGTCTCTCGACCATGTCATCCCAGGCAGACAGATACTGGATCCCTTTAGAATGGCTTCAGAAGCTTAGCCAATTGTTGAAGTCAATCATTTTGTCCTTGTACTGCGGCATCATTCTGTGTGATGGCAGAATGCTCCTCAGGGCTAGGGTCATACCTGCTTGGACTACAAGATCAGAGAGCTCTTCCACGTCTCTTTTCATGTAGTCCAGAGAGGTACGTCTCAGGTCGTTCACACCAACATGGACAATGACAGAGTCATATTTGTACTTGTTGTGGAGTGACCTGAGTGCATGGGGTATGTGGCGGATCCTGGCACCCAACAGGCAGCTGACAGTAACCTTCTCCTTGTTTAGCCTGGTGAGTGGGACATCAGTGTGTCTGACTATAGAGTCACCTATGACTAGTGTGTTGGGTACGTTGTTTTACCTTATTGGCTGTGGTTGAGTGGCACATTGAGTCTGCGGGCTATGTGTCATTTGGGTTGTGTTGGGGGGTGGAGGTTGCTTGCATTTCTGCTTTGGATGTCTCTGTTGCTTGAGCAGATTATTATTAAGAGCCTCCGTGAATGTTTTTGTGTTTCTATGTGTGGATTTTGGTGGTGTAGATTTAGTGAGACTATGTGATGAGTGTGGTGTGGCGCAAGTGTTTACCTTCTCCTCTTGACTGTCAAGTTCAGTCTTGATTGGCAAGAGCTATACCTCCAGTTTGGCTAGATAAGTGCATCTCTCACAGGTTGTAGTGTTGGGTGGTAGGAGGAGAGGGTTGTCTGTGTACATGAGGCAATTTCTGCATTGCCCCAAGATGCCCAGGTTCATCAGATAGACAGGAGAGAACACTGGAAGCTGACCCTTGGACATGCCTGAATAGAAGACTATTTTCCTCTAGATAAGTGAGGAAAGTGAGTACAAGAGCTGTTTTTCTCTAAGCAATTAAGGAAAGTAAGCACCAAAACTGTTTTCCTCTAGTTAATGAGGAAGGTTGAGTGATGTAGTAATTAGTAGGTTATTTAGTGCTTACAAGTTCTGAACAAGTGCTGATCACGAATAAGCAAATTCAAGTGCTAAAACTAAGAATCTGTATCTGGACTAAACTAGTTACAGGAAAGGGGGGAAACAAGTGCAAATGTGGGCTTTTAAATCAGAAAGTTGAGAGAGATGGAAAAACTGTCCAAATGGTCAATAACTACAATGTCTGGGCCAGAACCACTCCTTATGTGGTAGATAGGTTACCTAGTGCTTACCACTCCCACTGATAAGCTAGAAGGCTTCCCTCCAACACAGAAAGCTTAGGGGGGCTCAAAAGCTTACATACAGTCCTGGATACAGCAAATCTAAATCTGGACTACACTAGTTACAGGAAAGGTATTTTTATATATATATATATATATACAAAAATGTAGCTAAAACAGCAGTCAAAACAATTCAAATGCAGTGCAAGCTAGCACATGAGTATGAAGCAATGTTAGACTAAACAGTTTAAAAAAATGCAATTAAATTAAAAGTGACTAAAAAGTGCAGAAGGAGTCTATTAGGTAGAATGAGGTAAAGAGATGGGACTGGGGGGAGTGTCCCAGATCAAATCTACAGTCGGGGCAGGCAACTGCAAAAGCCTCCAAATTTAAACAACACAGGAATAGGGAGGGTGGGTGTAGGAAAACCAACACCTTCAGCAGAGATCTGAAAAACTATACAGTGAAGCAAAAATAACAGTGCACATCTCTGAAGTCAGCCAGCAATGATATAAAATTAGTCAAACAACAATTACCAGTACACAACTCTGAAGTGCCAGAAAAATATACTCAGCTCTGTATATCGCCAGATAGTTTGAAGAGCACTCTGCCAGGACACAGGAAGGCTCCAGCAATGATATGCAGACTATTTTACTAAGAGGATTTAACTTTATGCAAGTAATCCTTGAGATGGTCAGATAACACACAGGATGTAAAACCAGTTATACCAACTTAAGACACAGAGAAATGGGGGGTGGGGCACCTTCAGCAGAGATCTGAAAAACTATACAGTGAAGCAAAAATAACAGTGCACAACTCTGAAGTCAGCCAGCAATGATATAAAATTAAACAACAATTACCAGTACACAACTCTGAAGTGCCAGAAAAATATACTCAGCTCTGTATATCTCCAGATAGTTTGAAGAGCACTCTGTCAGGACACAGGAAGGCTCCAGCAATCATCAAGCATATCCATTTTGTTAAGTTCCAGTGGTGTCATTCAGAAGGGTCAGACCAATGCTCAGTACAGCTTGACGTTGTCACTGGAAAATATGAGTGACTTGAAATATTATTATATAAGCTGTCTCTTTATTTTTTCTAACTCAGCACATCTTTGGGTGTAACAATGTGCTGTGTGGTATTTTTGTTGGATCTTGAGTGTCGACTGAAGTGCTACTTTTTATCCTGAGTGCTTGATAACATGCTAGCTGTTGGGATGGAGGCATTGCAGTACTAATATTGTCATTTTTCCACTACCTAGATGGCTGGCTTATGACATACCTGCATAAAAATAGAAAGAATGCTAATGAAATATTGTATTGATAATCTGAACTGAAACTAAACGATGCAAGCACAAAAAATATGAAACAGTGGCGCTGGCATATCTTGATTTAACATTTTAATTCTTAACTCAACCCAGTGCATGTTCTAAGAACTATAAATATTTTATAGTGGAAGAGGAATGACTCAGCCCCTTTGTTTTTAAGTAGTTATTGATTAAGGCTGTGATTTTAGTGATAATACTAGCCTTGAGATATGACCTCCAAGAATGAGACTGTGTGTGTGTGTGGGGGGGGGGGTAGTGATCAGAAGCGAGTGAAGAGGTGGTACACTAAATTGCTGGGCCATTGTTATATAAATTATGCCTTGAAGTTTTAATGACTGAAGTAGGGAAGGTAGTATTCTATACGAGCAGGAACATATGTAAGTGATAGTTCACTGACAACAGGAACAGTGTATCATTCGTAGTTCACAGCTGAAAGGGGTCCTTGGAGTATTTCACTTTCCTGGATTGACAGGCAGACAGACAAGCAAAACAACTAACTAACCAGATCCATGGGTATAGTCTACTGAGTTTGCCAAGTCTGCACTACAGCATTATTTTTACGTTTGTATTTTGCAGAATGTTTAATAGTGCATGTCTGTAGACAGACCTTTCAGTACCCCTCTGGCTTTATTGGATTATTTTCATGGACGCATTTTTATATAGTTTGTTAATGGTCTAATTTATGCACTGTACTGAGTGCGAGTAATTTAATATCTTGAGCTATACCACAAGCTTTTTGGAGACATTTTTGAGATGACTGATACATTCAGGCTGCAGGAGATTCCCTTGTATTTTTGTATCTTGCTGTCTCCTATATATGATTACCTTGCCAGGAGTTAAAATTTTACATGAGTGGGTCCTGTAGTAAGCTGAAACTGTCCTTCATACTCTGCAATAAAAAGGATATTTGTTTCTTGTGCTTTTTGGTTATGCTCAATTTATGTAGCCCTTCTAAAAACTGATTAACAAGCACATTGGATATTCACATTATGTGTTAACTCCAGTTTGTTAAAGAATTGTGATAATTTACAACGATAACACCACTATGGTAATTTCTCAGCATGCAGGCAAATAATAATTAATAAATGGTTTGAATGAAGTAATGTTTTACAGCCTTGTTACAAGGTTTTCCACTTCACTTTCATAACAATATATGGCTTTTTGATCATCTGTAATGTAGCCTACACAATCTCCTCTGCCAGCCCACTGATTTCCTTAGGCACGCTTGTCAAGTTTGCATTCCAAAGTAAAATTATAAGATTAAAAAAGCTTTAGTTAATATTCTTTGCTTGTATATCTGTCTCTTTTCAATTCTGTAGTGCATTAACTTGTTAATGAGGTAAGTGAATTTGTCACCGTGGACCCTTTTCATCCCTGATACAGACCACAAGGGGATCGGTTAAAAGTAAAGCTTCAGCTTTTTCTGCTTTTCCTCCTTGTCTGTGCTGTTTTCCACATTTGGATTGTATCTGATATGTATGCTGTGCAGATACTTTGTAAATGCTAATGCAGTTCTTACCGCTGTTTCCAATTTATTAGCAGGGTGTCTCCATATGTTGACATAGCAATATCAAGTCTTCGCACTGCATCTCTTACCAGTTTCTTTCTCCTTTCTGTATCTCTTACCAGTTTCTTTCTCCTTTCTGTATCTCTTACCAGTTTTTTTCTCCTTTCTGTATCTCTTACCAGTTTCTTTCTCCTTTCTGCATCTCTTACCAGTTTCTTTCTCCTTTCTGTATCTCTTACCAGTTTCTTTCTCCTTTCTGTATTTCTTACCAGTTTATTTCTCCTTTCTGTTTCTCTTACCAGTTTCTTTCTCCTTTCTGTATCTCTTACCAGTTTCTTTCTCCTTTCTGTTATGAAGTTGTATTTAAGGTATATGCCATATATTTGCCCCACAGTTTAGTGTGCCCTTTGCTTTGGCCACATTTTAAAAAAAAGTGATGCTCTTTTAAGTGGCTTAGGCAAACATTAGGACTTGTATCTAAATTACCATGCACATAATGTTATACACATATTGCACCATACCTGAGGAGCTGGATCGCATTGAAATGAGGTCCTAGCAGTGTGGACGGACGAGTCTCCCCCAGCCATGATGCTATCACTTTATTTGGCCATCTGTATCCGGTTAACCTAAACATTTCACAATGTACATATTCCTTTGATCTTTACATTTACAATGATAGCAATTTAGATTTAATTTAGAAGTTTTATTTCAAATTTTAATAGCAAGAACACTAAGGCAAATTGCTAAACAAAAAATTAAAGCCCTTATTTTGATAGCAGACTCAAAATGTGCAACAATAAACTTCCATTTCCTTTAAACATGTTTATTTAGTGTACTGGTAAGTCAATGACTGAAAAAAGACTTGAGGTGCTATTCATAAACATTGTGCAATATGAAGTAGGGTTGGTTCACCACAAAACAATGCACCAAAGCCCTAAGGAATTAATAGGAAATGGTATTCAATGGAGTAAGATCCTGTATGTAGTCTTATTCTATTGTGTACCCATTGTAACCTTCTATATATAACAGAGTAGATGAAAGAGCATAGCTCATTTTAACAACAAATACTACTCCATGTGTCTATGGAGCTGATCCCAACAGCATAACTTACAAGCTTCTAACCACATGCATACAGATGGGTATAAGCTGGGATCAATCACTGAGTACCCAAACTATGTTGACATAATTCAAACAGGCCTAAAATTGACAAACGACTGGTGCCAAAACCATGATCTGAGACTAAATGCTAATAAATGCATAATCATACCCATTGGTAAATCAGATATCCCTGCAAATTATAATATTGATAGCACACCACTAAAAGTAGACACAGTGGTGAGGAACCTAGGAACACAGATAGATAGTTACCTAAACGTTGACCACCAGGTAGCTATAGTAGTGAGGAAATCCTTCTGTGTGGCTCAACTTATAAGTAAAGGCATGGCATCAAGATCAAAGGAAGTCATAGTGCCATTGCACCTGGCTATCATCAAGCCCATAATCGAGTACAATGGTCCCTTCTCTATGTACCTAACCAGGCACTTACACCAACTGGAGCATTCCCAGAGGTTTCTCACTAAAAAAATCAAAGCGTAAGACCCATGTCTTATACAGACCGACTAAAGGTCAACAAAAGGCCCTATCCCTTTACTCTGTCTGATATTGTTTATTGATAAGGGTCTTGTGCTTGTCTTACAAGGCATTCTCTGATCTAGCTTTGATGAATATGTTACATAGTCGCAAGAACAATTATAAAAGGGTTATGCTTTCCATGGACCTGATACCTTATCTGTGACTCTAACAGAACTTGCAGGAGAGACAGATTCATATCCCAAAGGCTACCTCCTCAATGGAATAAACTTCCCATCTTCAAAAAACAAAGCCCGTCCCTCACTCTTGTCAAAATGAATTTGGATAAATGGATGGGGAACCATAAAATCACTCCCAAGGTGCTGCCCATGTCCCTTATGGACACAGGCAGTGTGTAAAATGACTCGATATGATATCTTAATATCCAGTGTATTATTGGCTAGGCTTGTAAAGCCTCTTGTGCCATTGGCCTAGTAATCACCCATGAACCTATGAGCATATAATACTGTAATAACGTATGTACTATAAACACCTCACTTAAAGTGTCTGATTGTGAACTGAAGAGCTTTAGTTGTCAATGTATTTAGGTGGAGTTTTTAGCTTTCTGTTAGTAACTAGAAGTGATCCAATGTTTTATTTTATGTGTATTATTTTGATTTAGGCGAATATCTAGTACACACATAAGCAATATTAGATAAACCAGTATCATTTTCACTGCACAGAATCATTATTCTGCCATTAGATATCTTGTCTGAAAATATATAACAATTTAGGGAAAAAACAATACCGTTAGCCTAGACTGAATTTTGAGAATGCAGGCTGATAACTTTGATAATGCTCTTTCCAGAAATGTACAATGCAGCCATATTTTTATAAGTCTATGATTTTTTTTAATCTCAGCATGACTTAGTGTCTTATGGTTTGATTTTCCTTGTGTAGATGTTAGGGATATGAAAGACACAAAAAAAACATTTTATGTGGTCTAGGCATGAGGCTAAAATGATCAAACTGGCAATTTAGGTAGCAAACAAAGATGAAGAGTCTGATGTGACTGGACAGTAACATAAAATTAATTGGACAGAAAGAGGACAAGATCATGCAGCCACTGAAATAATAAAGTACTAAAATATCAAAATGTTATGATCAAGGCAAGAGGCCTGATTGGAAATAAATTAAGAGAATGCTAGGGAAATGAAAGGGGGAGGACAACAGGACAAAGACTTTCTAGAATGCTAGATTGGGTGATAAAGTGGTTACATGTTAAAAGTAATACATCTTGTAATCAAGAATTTAGAAAATAAAGTATTATGGGGATAGTAAGGTAGGAGATGATGCAACTCTGACTTTATCTGATTATAAAAGAAGGGATGAATGCTATAATGATAAAGTGCTAAAAGGGCAGAATGCGGAAATCTTAGAATGTGAAAATGTTATAATGTCATATTGGGGATAGACAAGAAGGGACTCAATAAAAGAGGAAAGAAAAGGGACAAGGAAATGGCAAATAAGTATGCAGTTTGTAAGATCAGGTATCATTTCAATGTACAAAAATACAGTATTCTCTTTGCATAAGTCTAGAAATGCAGCCATATTAAAGCAGGCTTTCACAGTGTGCATACAGTTTCAGTGAATGCACTTTCAATTAGTGAAAATAACCTTCAGTCAAGAATACTGAAAAAAAACAACAATATATTGAGAACAAACAGATCTTACAAGGCTTGGAGACCAAAGCTAAAGAGGTGTGTAGAAACTTTACAGGATTTTGGTATTATTAGGAAATACTTCAGACACAGTCGGTTAAGTTAGTTCGTTTGGACTGATATGCAGAAAGTCATTGCAGTACAGAGTCAGGCCAAATACCCAGGATTCCATTGCAGTACAGAGTCAGATCAAATACCCAGCATTCCAGAATATTAATTATACTCTTCAGGAGGAAAGGAATTTGAAGAATATGTGTGCAGAAGCTACAGACTATTTCACTTTATTAACACTGTCACCGGATATTGTTGACATCTGGGTCTGTATTATATTTGAAGCTTCAAAATTTTGAACCTCATATGTTCGACAACATATGAGTGAAACTTGAATCTTCAAATATATAATAAAAATGTAAAAAAAAAACAGTGACCTTTATGCTCTGAGAAGAGGGGCAAGCCCCCCCTGCACCTCCACATGGGGGGCTGCACCCCCACACCCCCTACTTAAATATATCAACTCCGAGACTGCACTTCAGTGCAGAAAAGGGAAATGTTCCCATTCTGTGCATATGGAGCTGTTGCCTTTCACCTTTGAACTTTTCAAAGTTTGATCCTTGCCCTAACTTGGTAGGATCTTTTGCACACAGTGCAGGCTGGAAAAGTTGTTTGACCGCAACTGAGCTACAAAATATAAGTATCTTTTGATTATTTTTACAGATTACTGTTTTTATAATTTAATATATATAAAGCACTTTGTCTATTCAGAATCTTCACAAATCCTTATCTGTTTAAAAAAACTTTTATTTGAATCTGTAGTGCTTGCTGTCTTAGGCTATTGTATAAACTGAAACATTTACTCAGTGTAATTATCTCTTGGCTAGTGGGGGCTGGTTCTTTTGTGTTCTTGTAAAAAAAAAGTTGTTGTCTGGGGTCTTGCCTAACTTGTTAGGATCTTTTGCACACAGTGCAGGCTGGAGAAGTTGTTTGACCGCAACTGAGCTACAAAATATAAGTATCTTTTGATTATTTTTACAGATTACTGTTTTATAATTTAATATATATAAAGCACTTTGTCTATTCAGAATCTTCACAAATCCTTATCTGTTTAAAAAAACTTTCATTTGAATCTGTAGTGCTTGCTTTCTTAGGCTATTGTATAAACTGAAACATTTACTCTGTGTAATTATCTCTTGGCTAGTGGGGGCTGGTTCTTTTGTGTTCTTGTAAAAAAAAGTTGTTGTTCTGGTCTTGCCCTAACTTGGTAGGATCTTTTGCACACAGTGCAGGCTGGAGAAGTTGTTTGACCGAACTGAGCGACAAAATATATTTATCTTTTGATTATTTTTACAGATTACTGTTGTTATAATTTAATATATATAAAGCACTTTGTCTATTCAGAATCTTCACAAATCCTTATCTGTTTAAAAAAACTTTTATTTGAATCTGTAGTGCTTGCTGTCTTAGGCTATTGTATAAACTGAAACATTTACTCAGTGTAATTATCTCTTGGCTAGTGGGGGCTGGTTCTTATGTGTTCTTGTAAAAAAAGTTGTTGTTCTGGTCTTGCCCTAACTTGGTAGGATCTTTTGCACACAGTGCAGGCTGGAGAAGTTGTTTGACCGCAACTGAGCTACAAAATATAAGTATCTTTTGATTATTTTTACAGATTACTGTTTTTATAATTTAATATATATAAAGCACTTTGTCTATTCAGAATCTTCACAAATCCTTATCTGTTTAAAAAAACTTTCATTTGAATCTGTAGTGCTTGCTTTCTTAGGCTATTGTATAAACTGAAACATTTACTCTGTGTAATTATCTCTTGGCTAGTGGGGGCTGGTTCTTTTGTGTTCTTGTAAAAAAAAGTTGTTGTTCTGGTGTTGCCCTAACTTGGTAGGATCTTTTGCACACAGTGCAGGCTGGAGAAGTTGTTTGACCGCAACTGAGCTACAAAATATAAGTATCTTTTGATTATTTTTACAGATTACTGTTTTTATAATTTAATATATATAAAGCACTTTGTCTATTCAGAATCTTCACAAATCCTTATCTGTTTAAAAAAACTTTCATTTGAATCTGTAGTGCTTGCTGTCTTAGGCTATTGTATAAACTGAAACATTTACTCAGTGTAATTATCTCTTGGCTAGTGGGGGCTGGTTCTTTTGTGTTCTTGTAAAAAAAAAAGTTGTTGTTCTGGTCTTGCCCTAACTTGGTAGGATCTTTTGCACACAGTGCAGGCTGGAGAAGTTGTTTGACCGTAACTGAGCTACAAAATATAAGTATCTTTTGATTATTTTTACAGATTACTGTTTTTATAATTTAATATATATAAAGCACTTTGTCTATTCAGAATCTTCACAAATCCTTATCTGTTTAAAAACTTTCATTTGAATCTGTAGTGCTTGCTTTCTTAGGCTATTGTATAAACTGAAACATTTACTCTGTGTAATTATCTCTTGGCTAGTGGGGGCTGGTTCTTTTGTGTTCTTGTAAAAAAAAAGTTGTTGTTCTGGTCTTGCCCTAACTTGGTAGGATCTTTTGCACACAGTGCAGGCTGGAGAAGTTGTTTGACCGCAACTGAGCTACAAAATATAAGTATCTTTTGATTATTTTTACAGATTACTGTTTTATAATTTAATATATATAAAGCACTTTGTCTATTCAGAATCTTCACAAATCCTTATCTGTTTAAAAAAACTTTCATTTGAATCTGTAGTGCTTGCTGTCTTAGGCTATTGTATAAACTGAAACATTTACTCTGTGTAATTATCTCTTGGCTAGTGGGGGCTGGTTCTTTTGTGTTCTTGTAAAAAAAAAAAGTTGTTGTTCTGGTCTTGCCCTAACTTGGTAGGATCTTTTGCACACAGTGCAGGCTGGAGAAGTTGTTTGACCGCAACTGAGCTACAAAATATAAGTATCTTTTGATTATTTTTACAGATTACTGTTTTTATAATTTAATATATATAAAGCACTTTGTCTATTCAGAATCTTCACAAATCCTTATCTGTTTAAAAAAACTTGCATTTGAATCTGTAGTGCTTGTTGTCTTAGGCTATTTTGTCCCACCCTCCCTCCCTGTTGGTGTCTTGCTGTTATACTTGGTGGCTTTGCAGTTGCCCGCCCCTACTGTGACACACCTCCCAGTCTAGTGTCATTAGCTCATTCTTCTTAATACAGAGAGAACATTTGATAAGGCCTTCTGTTCCTCCTTTTTCCCTTTTCAAAAAGTAAAACAAAACTTTTTTTTCTTTTTCGCCTGAACCTTCTTGTGTTCTGACTGTCCTTCTCAAACATATTGGAAATATACAGTATATTTTAGAGCATTTGTTATAACTGTATTTGCTATAACTGATTTAAGTATTTTTTTTCTGGCTTTTTGAATATTTACTGCTTAGTGACTGCATCTTAGCCTGTTTATACAGCTCTGCATTCTATTTAAACTGTTTTTGTGTTGATTAACTGTTTTGCACTCTTAAAAAGTTATTTGTTGCTTAATTTTACCTGTAGGCTAACACACTCAAGTGTTCTAGCCGCTTAAAAGCATTTATAGCATTTACTGTCTGTTTTTTTCCTTGTCTCTGTAAAAAAAAAAAAAAAAAAACATCTCTTATTTTCCCACCTTACTGAACTAGAGTAGTCCAGTTTCAGAGTTGCTGATCCCTGGGCTTTGTTTTTAGTACCTGTTACTGATCCATTGCCTTATTAGGAAGGAGGGAAGTTTCTTTGCTTACCAGTGGGAGTGGGAAGCACTGAGCAGCCTTTTTGTCCGAATTGGTGAAGTTTCAGCCAGAAACTAGTAGTCTATTGGTCGTTTTGGGCCAATTCCTAGCTCCTTTCAGCCCCCTGCTATAAAACACGCTAAACACGCGTTTTCCAGCTTGTACCAACTCAGCACAGATCCTCGTGGTGGCCTGCAGAGTGATCCAAGCAGCAGAGAGCTAAAAGAGTGACTTTCTACCAGATATAAGTATTTTTTGTGGCTTTCCCACTATTATTAAGCTAGCGACTGCATTTCGCCTGTTTTACTGCTACTTTAAGTGATTTCTGCATTTTACACTGTTTATTGCACTTTAAGTTACTAATTGTTGCAAATTGTTTCTGTAGGCTACACACTAAAGTGCGCTAGCCGATTTACAGCATTTATAGCATTTACTGTCTGTTTTTTTCCTTATCTCTGTAATAAAACAAAAAAACTCTTGTTTTCCCGCCTTACTGAACTAGAGTAGTCCAGTTTCAGAGTTGCTGATCCCTGGGCTTTGTTTTTAGTTCCTGTTACTGATCCATTGCCTTATTAGGAAGGAGGGAAGTTTCTTTGCTTACCAGTGAGAGTGGGAAGCACTGAGCGGCCTTTTTGTCCGATTTGGTGAAGTTTCAGCCAGAAACTAGTAGTCCATTGGTCGTTTTGGGCCAATTCCTAGCTCCTTTCAGCCTCCTGCTATAAAACACGCTAAACTGTACTGCTGATCTAACCAGCATATCCTACAACTGAAAAGTTCATCTCTACTTGATTCCCAAGTAGACTATTCTCTATCTGTAAAGCCTAGCACTTACTCCTACAGTACTTGCACCTTGATAAAGCACTCATTATAGATAGTACCCCACCAGCCTAAAACCCACTTCCCCCGGAGTCCTTTGAAAGTCTCTTTATCTACTACTTCTAGTATGTCGAGGGATCAGTTGCTAGTGTCCTCTCCAGCTCAACTGGTGAACCTGGGAATATTGAGGCAATGTTACAATTGCCTCATGTACACAGACAATCCTCTCCTTCTCCCACAAAACACAAATACATGCGAGAGATGCAACTATACGGCCAAACTGGAGGCTGAGCTCTCTCAACATAGGACTGGCAAGACCAGACAAGAGGAGAAGGTAACCACACACAATACATACCCAGTCACACATGGCACCATCACAACTTCAAATCATACACATACTCACACAAAGACATACTCGGAGGCTCTGATCAAAAATTTACCAAAACAGCAGAGGCCACCAAAGCAGACACCCAAACAACTACCACCTCACGACCCAACACATGCAACACATAGACCACACAGTCAAAGTGTCAAACAGTCACAGCCCTTAAGGCCAAACAAAATGCCAGACACACTTGTCATTGGTGATTCCATAGTCAGACACACTGACGTCCCGCTCACCAGACTGAGTAAGGAAAAGGTCACAGTAAGCTGCCTGTCGGGCGCTAGAATCCGCCACATAACGCAAGCACTCAGGTCTCTCAACAGCAGGTACAAGTACGACTCAGTCATTGTCCACGCTGGTGTCAACGACCTGAGACGTACCTCCTTGGACTACATGAAAAGGGACATCGAGGAGCTCTCTGATTATGTAGCCCAGGCAGGTATGACCCTGACCTTGAGCAGTATCCTACCTTCACCTAGAATGATGCCACAATACAGTGATAAGATGATCAGCTTTAATAATTGGCTTAAATTCTGGTGTCATTCAAAGGGGATCCAATGTCTGTCTGCCTGGGATGACATGCTGGACAAGCCACGCTGCTTCGCAAGGGACGGCTTGCACCTGTCACCCTGGGCTTCCGGATATTGGCAAAGGCTCTTGCCACCCCATAGTGCCTTTTTAGGCAAGGCTCAAATTCTAAACCTACCACCCTAGAACACCAAAAAGGAAAAAAACTAAGGGTAATGCTGCTCAATGCCAGAAGTCTCAATCTCAAGATGCACGCACTCGAGGCCCTTCTCAATATGGAGAACATCGATGTCTGTGCTGTGACAGAAACCTGGTTCAAGGCTCCTGAGAGGACACCAGCACTAACAGGTTTCACCTCATATCATGCGTTCCGGCCCCAAAATCCGGACAACACCAAGAAAGGAGGGGGGATGTCCATATTCATAAAGGACACCCACACCTCAAGGTTGGTGGCAACGCACGATGCATCGGAGACCATCCAGGTGCAATTAACCACAGGCAAGACTGCTCTGCAATTTGTAGCATGTTACAGGCCACCCTCTCAAACTCAGGAAACTCACATGGCCTTCCTGAAAACATTGGAGGGGATAAATGTATCTCCAAACACCATCATACTAGGTGACTTCAACTACCCTAATATAGACTGGGAACACTACTCAAGCCCGAACACTCTAACCCAAAGATTCCTGGAGTTCATAAACTCAAATGCCATGGAACAACTAGTCACCATCCCCACAAGAGGAGAAAACATACTTGATCTCATCATCACGAACATGGGATCAAAATGTTCAACACCGGAAGTATACCCCTCACTGGTGAGATCAGATCATAAACTAATCTCGCTGGAGATCCTCATCCCGCCCCCACCTGAAACAAAAAAGACCACAGTGAAAAACTTCTCAAAAGCTGATTTCACACTTCTAAAAACTAGTGTGGTCTCCTTTAAGGCCCCTGAGCCAGTGGTAAACATTACTCAAACCGCTGAATCACTTACAAATGCCTTCTACCAGCACCTACAGGACCGCATGGATCAGGCAATCCCAAACAAAACTAAGACTCTCTGTACCAAAGGCAAGCATCCAGTCTGGTGGACCCCAGCCATAAACAAGCTCTACAACAAAAGGAGGAAGCTACTACAAGATAGAGCAAAATCCTTGAAAGGTAAGACACCTTTGATCATTATAAGTAAAACTAAGAGCTCTCATAAAATCATCCAAGGGAAATTTTGAGAGAAAAATCGCCAAGGACTCTAAAGACAATCATAAGGCCTTCTTTAGCTATGTTAGAAACCTAGGAGGAAACTCCCAGATATGCTCAGAATTAGTTCAAAATGATGTGAAAATTACTGAACCTACACACATTGCTAACATACTGGCTGACAGGTTCAGTGCAAACTTCTCCCCCCCTCCCCCAAAGGAGAGATATCTATTCCAGAGGATTGTAGCCCCCCAAACATCTCCAACGCCCAGGTGAGAACTGCCCTCACTAAGGCAAAAAACACAGCATCCATGGGACCGGATGGTGTCCCTGGCTATGTGCTTCATGAACTCAATGAGGAATTAAACCCACAGTTAGGACAGCTGTTTAATCTTAGCCTCACCTCAGGATACGTACCCAAGGAGTGGCGCACGGTGACTGTGGTCCCACTTCATAAGGGCGGTGCCTCCACAGACCCTGGAAATTACCGCCCCATTAGCTTGACAAGCCTTATCTGCAAAGCCATGGAGAGGATCATAATGGAACTCATAAATAAAGACATAGGGAACTTGCAGACTTTGGATCCAACCCAGTTTGGCTTTGTCAAAGGCAGATCCTGCCTCTTAAACTTGGTTGACTTTTTCGAGACAGTCACCAAGGCCATTGATGAGGGAAAGGCAGTCCATACAGCCTACCTCGACCTGGCAAAGGCCTTCAACACAATACCCAACTCAGGTATCATCGAAAAACTCATCAGCTTGAATGTAAACCCATACATCACAAGATGGGTTGCAAACTGGCTAAGTGACCACAGGGTCAGATTTGCTGGAGCCATGTCAGACTCAAAGCCTGTCACAAGTGGTGTCCCACAGGGCTCAGTCCTGGGTCCACTCTTGTTCGGCATCTACTTTTCTGAAGTACAAGCAAACACAGGAGGGTTATGGCTGACAAAGTTTGCAGATGACTGCAAACTGGGCGCCATAGTCGAAAACACATCTGACACAGATATCCTCCAGAAAGGCCTCACAGAAATGGATAACTGGTGCCAGAGCCATGGCCTGAAGTTAAACGCCAAAAAATGCATAGTCATACCCTTTGGGAAAAACAAGGTTACCCCTAGCTACCATATAGGTGGCAATCCACTGTGCACAGAAAAAGTCATCAGGGATCTGGGGACGCAAGTTGACAGTAGCCTTTCGTTTGACACTCATGTTGCTAAAGTAGTTAGGAAAACCTTCTATATCGCGCACCTGATCATGAAGGGATTCACATCTAGATCAAGGGAGGTCATCGTCCCCCTGTACTCATCACTTATTAGACCTATGATTGAGTACAATGCCCGTTCGAATGTATCTGACCAGACACCTGATGCAGCTTGAAAGGCCCCAAAAGTTCCTCACCAAAAGGATAAAGGGTCTCAAAAATATGTCTTATGCTGCCCGACTGAAAGAACTCCAGCTCTATTCAGTCTCATACCGCTTGCTCAGAGGTGACCTGTGCCTGACATATAAGGCCATGTCAAACCCAGATTTGATGAATATGCTTCACCTCAAAAAATCTAGATCCCTCAGAACCACAAGGGCGGGAGACTTAAACCTTGACACGGTTATAAATAGAATGTGCTGGAGGGACAGATTCATCACCCAGAGACTCCCTATGCTGTGGAACAAAATCCCGGTACATGTGAGGCAGAGCACCTCGCTGGCCTTGTTCAAGAGGAATCTTGACCAATGGATGGGAGATTGCAGATATACCCCAGGGATTACTTCAGTGTCACTGCTTGACAGAGGCACAGAAAAATGATAGGCATAGTTTTTTATTCAAACTAAAGGGGTGGCGAAAGCCACATAACTATGGGCTAGGCTTATAAATGCCCTTGGGCAGATAGCCTAGTATGAACCTATGAACCTATGAACCTATGATGTCAACCATTTGACATTCGAACTTTGAAACGTTTGATAATTTAATAGGGACCCTTGACATTTACCTCCACTGTACATAATAAAGCATTCTTTACTGAACTACAGCATTTGCAGACTTATTGTGAAAGGTGCAATAAGACTTGGCACATAAAGGAAAGACTGGACCTGTTCAGAACAGTTCTGGGTTATTAATAGATGAAGACATTCATTCCAACTCTATTCCAGTTTCTTCCTGTCATTCCAGTATCTTATAGTCATATCACTTTCTACACAGTACAAACAAACTGTCTCATAGAATAAGAAAAAACATTTTAAAATTAATCCCGTGTACATTTGGCACATGTAAGTGTTTCATCAGAGTTGTAACAAATATAACATCATTTAGTTTACAATGATACACAGATACACACAGTTTTAAATTAATCAGTAGAAATAACTACATGTTACTTAAACATTTGTCTCATTAAGATAGGAACTAATGATATCTGCTAATTCAGGCCCATAAAATCACCCATCTATTACAGATTGTCAGTCAAAACCACTGCGTACATTTTAAATTCATCTTCAGGTAATGTCACTGTTAAATCATCCAACTAATAACTTACCCTCCTACACCATTGCCTTCTCTTTTCTTGGACCTACACTATGGGGCCTATTACCAACAAACACCTATAGCTCAGGCACATACAAAGACTTCAAAAGGCTCTCTACACTCTCCTGACTGCTTTCATATCACTGCAGTCACATGACCACCTAGCAGCCCTTCTTAGTACAATTACCTCACATATATAAGCCTTTCCACTGACTTTCAGTTACTTCTCCTTATTAACACCTGAACACCCTAGCAGTATTTCTGTAGTTATTATGTTCACTCTTTGTATAATTATATATATATTACTATACGGAACTGCTATGTATAAAATGACTCTAGCACGTTTCTCCATTTATAAACAAATGTATTTGTCATTTCTTGCTGTTTAAACCTTAGGTACCTTGTTTGCACTGACTTCATCTCACTGCTGTTCATTCATTCTATTAATTTATGTTTTAGCACTAGTTTTGTATGTCTCATACTGGCTGAAATGGTTCCTTTTGGATAAGTACACTACCAGAACTAGCAAACAAACATAAATAAACAAACAAACAAATAAATGTTAAATATTACAGAGAACTATCAATTGTATCCAACCAGCAGAATCATAAGTCCAGGCATTCATTCAACAAAAGAAGCAAGCTTTCTTAAGTCCAAACATACATTCAATAAAATTCCTTGCTTATGGCAATGCAGTGCTGTAAGCGATCTCTGTCATGCTCTGGGAAATTTTGGATAGGGATCATAATCACAGTTTCAAGGCATATCTTGCATCACCTGCAATACACAACAGTGGGCACCATCATGAGTTACCTACTGTCTACATCCATGAAACCAGCATATCCATCACTCTGTGACTGGCAATGTGTTCACCTACCAACTAGATGACGCTGTATAACGTCACCCCACATGGCATACTGGTTTAGGATGCATGTGTGCCAGATGTAGGAATCATGCGAACTGCCTGTATGCTGCACAGGTACATTGTTATACTCTGTGTACTGCACACAACCTGGCAGCTGATGAACTTGAAGCCCTTCTGTTTGATACACTGGATTCCCTGGGAAGCATGTGGGTCCTGATGACAGTATGGGTACAGTGGCTGGCTTCTAGGACCTCAGTGAAATGGATTGTATCATAGCATGCCCAGATTGGGATAGTTCTCTTCTATGCTGTCCTTGGGCCCCAAATATGCTCCTCCGCAGGCTGCATTTTCACTTGAAGGAGCTGATATAAGATTCATACAGCTGATTCTTGAAAAACTTCTAAAATGTACTCTTTAGGGCAATACAAGGTCCCTGCAGCAAGGACGGTCTTTGAGTTCTCCTTAGTACCATGTGTGGAAAAAACATGTCTACTAATTCCAGTATGGTGTCTCTTTCCACATGGTAGTATAATATTCTGGTCATGGAGGTGATAGTTTGTCAACCTGTGCAACATAAAGGGTGATGATGTGCAACAGTACTGACATTGGCTCCAAAGGTAGCCACTCTCCTGTGCTGTTCTGCTTATGCTGATACTACTCCTGGTGTCATAAAATGAGTGAAGCTACTGTCCAACAGAAAGTCCTGGTTCAGAAGAAATGATTGCCAAGGCTCATCTTGCTAATTGTATACATTTCTGAAATACTCTGTCATGTTTGATTTTGTTATTTCTATACAACATGATAGCTCTCATTAGCATGTTAACATCATCTGTATTCCATTATACAGTTAACTGTATATGATGTATACCATGCTATGTTTTCCAGTAGAGTGGCCATATTACCTGTGTCTCTGAATTACCACTTGCCAAGATATTTCATGTAATGCTATGCTCTGTTTGTTTCCGAATATCCCCTATAATATCACTGCAGGAGTTAAACCGAGGAGGAAAGAGATGGTCAACTTTAGGAAAGGGGGTGGAGGGTAGTGGTTGTTGACAGCATTTAAGGGTTGGTGATTCTACTGAATAGTATGTTTAGAGGTGGAGTAAAGCAGATTAGAAACAGAGGAGAAGGGTAGTGACATATATCTGAGACAAAAATAAAGCAGGTAGAAAGTAGGAGTACATTGGGGAGAAAGAAGATAAGGCAGATTTGCTTGAGAGGTTTTGGTGACAAAAAAAAGAAAGATGGAAACTGAGAGGAAGACTTCAGTATTAAATTAAACCCAAAGAATGCTTTTTTGGCAACGATAATAATAATAATAATTTTGTGGGAGAAAAGAAATGCAGAAGAAGATGAAGTCTGGAGTGTGGCTTGATATAGTGAGATACAAGAATGAAACTGAGAAGCATACATTTACAGGGGGAGCAGGCGAGTAGGTTAGATAGCTTTGTGATTAAGAGAAAAGAGGAGGATAATTACTCATGACGATTGTGAGACAAAGTATACAGTGGAATAGGGAGAGAAAGCACAATGTGGAGAGTGGCGAGATGTCATGAAACCGCATGGAAAAACGGTATCAGAGAGATGGCATGGAGGAGACGTGAAAACCAGTGTATAAACATTTAACAAATGGGCATGAAGGTGAGGAGTAGGAAAGAGAGGAGGCAAGACACAGACAAAGGAAGAATGATGATGAATGAAATGAAATTAAGAGAAACAATGTCATCTAAGGTATAAATGACAAAGGAGTTCTATCAGAGGGGTGAGACTATGAAAGTACTTACATGAATAATGAAGATGAAGAGTAAGAATTAGAAATAAAAAGACTAAGAATGAGAGTAGAGAACTGGTGATGCGAAAGAAAGAAAAAATGAAAGGATATTATGGTGGCTTATACAGACGTAGGAAAGAGGATAAAGGAATTAGGTAGTGGGAGACATGACAGAAAAGAACAGTGGTATAGCTAGACTGGGGCAAAGGAGGCAGCGGCTCTAGGCACAAAGTATTAGTGGGCATAATTAGCAAATGCCAATTGGTCTTCAATGCATTACAGGCCATTTGCAGGCAGGGCTCCAGCAAGCAGTTAAGTTAAAGGAAAGAAAGAGTTTTCATTTCCTTTGCTCCTCAAGTCCAAGGAGAGGAGATTTTTTTTTCTTTGTGCTCTTCAAATTAAAGTTGAGGGGAATATCAGAATTGTTAGCTATACATCTGGAAAACAGGACAAGAAATGGGAGTGAATCAGACATAGGTAAGATGTGGAGAAGAGGAAAGGGAGGCACTAGCAATACTTCTGAATGAAGAGTTTAAGGGGCAATAGTGAGTCTGTGGAATGGAAAGCATAAGGAAGGGCCAAGTATTTGAGAGAATTGCAGAATATGGCAGAAGGTAAAATAAAGGGTCAGTAGCTTTGGGTGTTAAATGGTTAGGGAAGGACTTTCAGGGAAAAGCCTTGATGAGAAGAATTAAGGTAGATGCATTGGCAATGGGTAAAGAGAAGCGGAAGCAGCTGGGAACTCATCCGTTGCTTTGTTAAGTCTGGATGCAAAGATTGTTGACAGATCACTTGGAATGGGGAATTTGTAGCAGTGAGCTTCAAAAGATAATTGATAAATTGTGTAACTATGAGGAGAATGGAAGAGAAAGGGCAATTATAATGAAGCTTGGTCTTATTAGACATTAAGAAAATCTGTTGATTTGATGGAATGGGACTTTTGTACAGAATAATAAAGGAGCTTGACTTATGAAGTAGAGCCTGAGGATGAGTTAAGTAATTAAAGATATAGCTACTGATTAAATGAGGAGCTTGAAGGGAAGTTAAGCAGGGAAAAAGAGCAAAACAGAGATGTCCATCATCACTTGATGTTTTCTCGATGAAGATGGAAGTGTCAGCAGGAAATATGAGGGAAGGAATAAAGGGAAATGTTGGAAGGAGAAAGGTGAAGTCATTGTAATGTATCTGAGGATGACTGCATACTGCCTGCAGGTAACATGGGGAGGGAGCTGTAAGTAAGAGACAAAGAGAAAGAGATGAGTTCAGTAGTAGAGAAATTCCAGAAATGTTACATTTTAATTTAATTTAATTTCACATATCTGTTAACTCAATAACTGATATTATCCTTCCCTTTTCACACTGGACTTGGGCAATAAGAGCAAAGTTAAATAAAACAGATATATGGACAGTTTAGTATAATCATCAACCAACATAATTTTGAAGGAAACCAGAGTACCTGGAGAAAACCAGGCATACCCATGCAAATGTGGGGAGAATATGTAAAATGCCTCAGAGACAGTGACCCATACCTCACAGTTGTCCATATTTTGTAGAATCTACAGATTTTTGCATCTTATTTTTGGTCTTTTCCTCATAAAAGGTGTGGTTTTCTGGCAAATCATTTACGATTGATGTCACATAATAATGACAGATATTTGACTTTCAGACTTCCTCTCCATCAGAAAATGCATGGTAATGCAAAACATTTTGGTATATCAACTTTTGAAGAGTGATATTTAAAAAACTCCCCAATTTTACGACATTGTTTCCCCCATTGTTATTTCATTTTGTCCAGATTTCTTCCATTTACAAGTTGAGAGGTATGCAGTGACCAGAGGTCAGGAATGAATGCCGAACCTTGGAACTTTAAAACTGAAATCTTATTACTGAACTAATAGACTTTATGGGCAAGCAGAGTTTGATATAACTAGAGAGAAACTGAATAGGCCAGTGTAGGATAGATGAGGAGTGAGCAGGAGGAACACCTAGTAAGCATGGAGGGGCAAAGTATGCTGGATCTGAAGGTGTGGGTGAAGTGGTATGGGGGTAAGTAATAGAACATTTTTGGTGAGCTAAAACAAACACTACAGGGATTCTGAATAGAAGAACAGAGTTGGGAGTACACTGTATGGAGAATAAATCTGGGAATGTTTTTAGATTATCAAAGCATTTTACGTTCTTAGTTATAGTCTAATTTTGTGAGTGAAATGCAAAGGACATGTGATAGATATATATGAAAAGGCACAATGTTAAGAGTACTGAATGGAAGAAGTGAGGCTGGTAGAGTAGAGGTGGGGACACTAGATCTTAGTATGTATTTATTGCAAAGCAAGATGAGGTATATTTTCAAAGAGACAGATGATCTATGGGAAAAGGAGAGGAGAGGAGATGAAGGAAAAGAAGGTTGAAGAAAGGAGATGGGGAAAACAAAGAATGTGGAATAGTTGAAGAGAGATACATAGATGGACATTATAAATATGAGGGCACTAAGATGGGGAGATAATGTAAGAGGTGAGGTGATATGGACTAATAAAATATAGAGACAGCAGGAAGCAAGCAAAAGAAGAAGTGAAACAGGAGGAATGACATACATAGTGTGCATTACTATAATTGCTTTTTTCATTTAAATTACTAAATTCTAAACTGCTTTTTCATATTGAGACCTGGATTTTCTTCTTTGTGGGTGTTCTTTCTATGCTTTTAAAGTGAGGTTTCTGTGTTCTGCTCAGGTGGCGTAATCTTGATAGAGACCTGTTCTCTAGGCTGGAAGCTTTGTTTGAGTTTCTTGTGTTTCTGGCAGCCATTTTCTGCTGATTGTCTTCACTATTATTGAGAGTAACAAGGCCTCCTGACCTTCTGTAGTACGATTGATTGGGTAATAGCAGGGGCTGAGTAGTAATCTGATCTTCCAACTCCTCCATTCTTACTGCTATATAAACCCTGTGTCTTATAAAGGTTCTGCTTGTATTGTCAGGCTCTGGATTGCATTGCATAAGTGGAAATTCCTTAAGATTCCAAGAGCAGGCTAAGTTATTTCTTACACTTATTTCACTGAACTGCACTTCCGAAACACTTATAGTTGTGCTATACAGTTGATCTACTATATTTGTGCACTGCTATAAAGCTTTTTTATTGTTTCACTGCATTTATGTGCTGTTTTATACTGTTTTAACATTAATTAACTGTAAACTGCTTTTTCATACTGAGAGTTGTATTTTCTGTTTGTGAGTGCTCTATCCGAACTTTTCTGTGCATTTTTGTCTGTTACAGTTAAAAGCATTCTCGAGTCTGCTCCTTGATCTGTTTAAAACTTTCATTTAATGGCTATAGCTAGGAACTGTAATTTTTCCCACCCACCCTCCATAGTGTTGTGTGTTCTTATACTTGGTGGCTTTGCAGTTGCCCACCCATACTGTATATTTGATCTGTGACACTCCTCCCAGTCTAGTGTCATTAGTTCACTCAATCTAATAGAGAACATTTATGAAGGCCAACCCACTCAGATTCTTAACGTTGAATTGACTTCTGTTCCAGCTTTCTCCATTTCCACTTTACTGGAAAAAAAAATCTAAGCTTGCTTTCCCCCTTTCCTGTGGCAGGTCAGATACGGATTTGCTGTGTCCAGGACTTTTTGTGAGCTCCTAAGCCCCCCCCCCCCACACTTAACTGGGGTTAAACTATTCCTGGCGCCATAAAGTCTGTTCTTTGAAATTTCCCTTGCAACTAACCAGCTTTTTAGTTTTAGCACTCATCTGTTTCTTTGATCTCAGCACTTGTTTAGAACTCATTGTAAGCACTAAATAAATTACTAATTACTACAGCACTCAACTTTCCTCACTTGTCTAGAGGAAAACAGTTTTTAGTACTTAATAAATAAGAACCTACTCAGGCATGTCTAAAGGTCAGCTCCCAATGTTTTCTCCTGTCTACCTGATGAATCTGGGCATATTGGGACAATGCAGCAATTGCCTCATGTACACAGACAGCCCTCTCCTCCTACCACCCAACACTATGACTTGTGAGAGATGCACTTATATAGCCAAACTGGAAGCAAAGCTCTCTTCACCAAAGACTGGCCTAGACAATCAAGAGGAGAAGGTAAACACTTGCACTACACCACACTCATCACATAGTCCCTCAAAACCTGCACCACCAAAACACACACAGAGAACCACAAAACACACACCTACATTCGCAGAGACTCTCAGTACAAATCTGCCCCAACAACAGAGACTTCCAAAACAGAAATGCAAGCAACCTCCACCCCCCCAACACAACCCAAATGACAGCCCACATACTCAGTGTGCCACTCAACTACAGCCCATAAGGCATAACGTACCCAACACTCTAGTCATAGGTAACTCTATAGTCAGGCACACTGATGTTCCACTCACCAGGCTAAACAAGGAAAAAGTTACTGTCAGCTGCCTGTCAGGTGCTAGGATCCGCCAAATAACGCATGCACTCAGGTCACTCCACAACAAGTACAAATATGACTCTGTCATTGTCCATGTTGGTGTGAATGACCTGAGACGTACCTCCCTGGACTACATGAAAAGAGACATAGAGGAGCTCTCTGATCTTGTAGCCCAGGCCGGTATGACCCTAGCCCTGAGTAGCATGCTGCCATCACCCAGAATGACACCACACTACAAGGACAAAATGATTGACTTTAACAATTGGCTAAGCTACTGGTGTCATTCTAAGGGAATCCAGTATCTGTCTGCCTGGGATGACATGATCGACAGACCACGCTGCTTTGCCAGAGATGGCCTGCACCTTTCACCCTTGGGATTCCGGATACTGGCAAAGGCTCTTGCCACCCCTATAGTGCCTTTTTTAGGCAAGATTCAAATGACAAATTCACCACTGTAACAGGTACAAGCAAGCAAAATCTGAGGGTAATGCTACACAATGCAAGAAGTCTAAACCTCAAAATGCACTCACTCGAGGCACTCCTTAAAATGGAGAACATTGACATCTGTGCAGTGACAAAGACCTGGTTCAAAGGTCCAGAGAGCACCCATGCATTACCAGGCTATAATTCATACCACACCTTTCAGCCACCAAACCCGAACCGAAACACTAAAGGTGGAGGCGTGTCCATATTCATTAAGGATATCCACACCTCCAAGCTAGTTGCTCAGCATAATGCATCCGAGATTATCCAAGTTCAACTAACTCTGGGCAAAACCGCAATCCAGATTGTAGCTTGCTACAGACCCCCCACCATGCCCCAGGATTCCCACTCCTCTTTTCTTGATACACTGGAAAATATTACGGTACAACTCAACACTCTAATAATGGGTGATTTCAACTACCCTACCATTAACTGGGAAAACTACTCATGTACCAACTCTTTTGCTCAATGTTTTCTGGAATCAACTTATCTACACCCTCACCAGGGGCTATCCTAGACCTGGTCATCACTAACATGGGTGACCGGTGTTCCACTCCAATGGTCAGCTCCTCATTGCTCAGATCCGACCACAAGCTAATCACCCTAGACATCCACATCCCACTCCCACCCCCCATTAGGAAAACAACCATAAAAAATTTCTCCAAAGCCAACTTCACGCTTCTTAAGACAGAAGTGGCAAACTTCACGACACCCATGCAGATGGACAATAGAGGTACGACTACTGAATCCTACACAAATGCACTTTATAAGCACTTACATGAGTGCATGGATCGTGCTATGCCTAACAGAACCAAGATGCTATCCTCCAAAAAAAGGAAGTCAATCTGGTGGTCTTCCACCATAAACAAACTTTACAACAGAAGAAAGAAACTTTTGCAAAAAAGTAAAATCCCACAATTGGAGAAACTCCCTGGTCAGCCTCAATAAGAAGCTGAGATCCCTCATAAAATCCTCCAAAGCTAGTTATGAAAACAAAATTGCCACTGATTCTAAAGACAATCAGAAAGCATTCTATAGCTATGTCAAAAATCTCAATGGCAGCACTCAGATCTGCTCTGAGTTACAGCACAATGACACTAAATATACAGAAACAACTGATATTGCCAACTTCCTGGCAGATAGGTTCAGTGCTAACTTTACCACTCTTTCACCCCCTAAAGGGCTCATCTTTATACCGGAAGAATGCAAAGTTCCTGTAATCACGGCTGCACAGGTAAAAACTTCACTCTCCAAAGCCAAGAAAACAGCATCCATGGGACCTGACAACATCCCAGGCTGCCTTCTACATGAACTACAGAATGAACCGGCACCCCACCTAGCTGCCTTCTACATGAACTTCAGAATGAACTGGCACCCCACCTAAGTACCATGTTCAATTATAGCCTCACATCAGGCTTTGTGCCCATTGAATGGTGCACCGCGACAGTTATCCCACTCCACAAAGGGGGGGCCCACAACAGACCCCGGGAACTACCACCCCATTAGCCTGATGAGCCTCGTCTGCAAGGCCATGGAACGTATCATCATGGAACTCATAAACAAAGACATTGGAGATCTCCAAACTCTGGACCCCACACAGTTTGGGTTTGTAAAAGGCAGATCATGTCTCCTAAACCTGATAGACTTCTTTCAAGTAGTCACCAAAGCCATAGATGAGGGTAAGGTGGTTCACACAGCCTATCTAGATCTCGCCAAGGTGTTTGACACCATCCCCCACTCTGGAATTATAGATAAACTCACTAAACTATGTATAAATCCCTATGTCACAAGATGGATTGCCAACTGGCTTACTGAAAGAACCCACACCGTGAAAGTAGCAGACTACAAATCAGACTTCAGACCAGTGACAAGTGGAGTACCACAGAGTTCAGTCCTGGGTCCTCTCCTGTTTGGTATCTACTTCTCTGAAGTACAGGCTAACACAGAAGGTCTTTGGCTAACTAAATTCACAGATGACTGCAAACTAGGAGCCATAATTGAAACTCCTAATGATGTGGACATCCTACAAAAGGGCCTCACTGAGACAGATGCCTGGTGTCAAAGACATGGTCTCAAGCTCAATGCCAAAAAGTGCATTGTCATCCCCTTTGGTAAAAACTCTGTACCCATGAACTACCACATAGGCGGTAGTCTACTTAACACTGGAAGTATGATAAGAGACCTTGGGACACAGGTGGACAGTAGTCTCTCCTTTGATAATCACATCGCCACAGTGGTCAGGAAATCCTTCTACATGGCACACCTCATCACAAAAGGTTTCTCATCCAGAAAAAAAGAGGTCATTGTCCCCCTCTACTCATCACTCATTAGACGCAGTATAGAGGACAACGCCCCTTTTGTATGTACCTCACAAAACATCTACAACAACTGGAAAGGCTGTAAAAATACCTCACAAAGAGGGTTACTGACCTCAAACAGATGCCTTACACAGACCGTCTCAAAAAACTCCAGCTTTACTCCATCACATATCGCCTACTCAGAGACGATCTCTGCCTAACATACAAAGCTATGTCAAACCCAGAGCTGTTGGACATGCTCCACTTAAAGAAATCCCAATCCCTCCGAGCTACACGCTCTAGGGACCTAAACCTTGTCACCACAATAAACAGACCATGCTGGAGGGATAGATTCCTGTCCCAGAGACTTCCCATACTCTGGAACAAACTACCTATTTATGTCAAACAGAGCTCCTCATTAGCACTCTTCAAGAAAAATCTTGATGACTGGATGGGAAATAGGAAATTCACCCCAGGGATCCCTTCTGTGGTTCTGCTTGACAGGGGCACAGGAAAATAATTTTCTTGGGTGGCGAAAGCCAGGGTACCTTTTTGGCTAGGCTTGCATAGGCCCTAGGGCCAATAGCCTAGTACCTACCTATGAACCTATGAGAAAAGGAGCTTTAAGGATGGTAAAGGTCTGATGACATGGAAGAGGAAAGTTATGTGCTGCTGACAGACTTAATCCTGTAGTCCTGGAGTTGATGTTTCAGTCACCATTTATGTACTATGTACCTCAGAGGAAGCCACTTAAACAGTGCTCCAGATCACTCCCGAAAAAGACACTTGTGCCTAGGGGGCTTACCAAGATAACAAACAAATAAATAAATAAACTGCTTGGAATTTTCATGTTCCATGTTTTTCATAGACAGTGACTTGGAGTTATGCAAAAAGATTGATTGCACACTTGCCTACTGATAAGTCCAATCAGAAGGGGATTAGGATGGGAATAGGAGGGTATGAAAATAGTGAAGGTCAAAGAAGAGTGACAGGGAATTTACAAAGATTATGCAACAGCAAACAAGGAGGATGGAGGAACTAGAAAGTAAATGGGAGAGGAGTAAGTGTTAGTTGGAGAAGTGGAATAGAAATAGGAATTAGAAGTGTATGAATCCATAAGGATGCCAATATATACTTGTGATAAGATGAAGGAACTGATGTAGATATGGTTTACTGTGTCAAGGACAATGTATACAGAGGAGAGAAAGAAAACAATGGAATGTAGAGGTAAGAGCAGCTTACATATTTATTTATTTATTCTTTGTTAACCAGGCTAGTCTCACAAGGCCAATGTCCTCTTTGCAGGGGAGACCTGAAGTGGTATTCATAGTGACCAGGGTAAATTTGACCAGGGTAACGGGAAACTTCTCCTATTTTTTTTTTCAGTAAGCATCATGGCATATTTTACAACCAGCTTCAGCAGGTAGATCATTGGTTTACCATCTCATCCAAAGCACACCACATTCAGGAGTGCAATACCCCCCTTATACTGCACTGCCTTGTCAGTACTGGGAAATTAATCCAAGTAGCCAGTTTGGGATAGAACCCACAGCCTTTCCAGCACCAAATGTGAGTATTATCTGTTGATGTAGTATGAAGATGAAATTAAAATGTTTCAATCCTGCAGGATTTTAAGAGGGGTGAGGCATGTTTGCAAGAAAGTAAGTGAGGAATAGGAGAGAATTTTTGGAAACAAGTTGGTAAGGGATAGAATTTTGTTTTGAGGGGGTGCACAGGAAAGAAAGCTAATGAGTACTGAAAAGGCATTGATGGTTCCAACAGGTTGGTCGATGCAACATACTGCAAAGAACTGTAAAGGTTATGGGCAAGGAGGAGAAATGCCCATAAAGGCTATAACATAAAAATGGTACGGAGGATTATGTGAGAGATGAAATGGAGGAAGAAGAGGTAAAAGTTAAGAAAGTATGAGAGAAAGTGAAAGCTTGTTATACATTATGGTTAGGGAAGAAGAAAGAGTGAAGAAAGATGTTTAGGAGGGAATGTAAGAAAGAAGTAGCCTACAGCAGACAGTATGTAAAAAGAAAAATGAAAGAGAGTCTCAAATGCAAGGAGATAAGGGTTAGAGACAGGGAAGAAAGGCACAAGAACGTAGAAAGGATTAGTCAGTGGAAAGAGAGTAGAACAGTATTATGTGAGACATTATTTTAAGGTGAGATTGTAAGGAGAGATGTGGAAGGAAGATTCAGAGGAAGAAGATATGATAGGACAAGAAGAAACGCAATCAAAGCTGAGATAAAGTTAAGGAACAATTGCTAGCTCCAGTGGTGTATAAGGATAAATCTCAGGCTGTACTCCCGATGACCTGAGCTTGATTAGCAGCTCGTACACCTGATGCAGCTGGCAGAGGAGGGTGGCCATGTCTATTCTGGGGAGAGGGCCTGCTCACTTTCATGGTCACTTAGCGAAGGTGAGGTGATGCAGATATGCAGCCTATGGAGTGGATATTAAACTCACCAAGCAACCACCAGGTGGAAGCCTTCAGATATGGTGTGCAGAAGTGTGCCCTTATAAGGGGAAATTGTGATGTCCCACCAGAGGTAGAGTTAGGCTATTACAAATGCTCTTGTTGCCAGGATGCTTGCAAGGACATAAAGTCCCCTGAATGATGGCCTCCTATGGGCAACTCTCACCCTGATTGCAGGTACAAATTTCTAGGTAAAGGAACTAATAATCCATATCTAATTGGGGAAGGTTTGATGATGGGCAAAAATCTGATTAAAATGATTGATTATTACATTATTTAAAGGAGAAATAGTAGTGAGAATGTTAGTGATACCAATGAAATGTTGCAGTATGTAAATAATACTTTATTTTCATCTGCTGTATTTCCAGTGAGAATAACTGTACATTTATGAATGAAAGATGTTTGAAATAAGAAAATGATTTTAAAAAGTAAAAATCAGACACTGTGTATGAATGCTGACCTAATTGCATTAAAGGGTTTATTAGAATTAAAATTCTGTTAATTTGTAACTGACTTCTCATTTGATTAACAAATGACTGACTTAGTATCACAATGTACTATCTAAGTAGGCTCCCTAAGCAAGGCCTCTTCCAAACAGCAGTAACAGAAGGTCTGTACCTTTGTGTAAGTCTCCATTTACTTAAAGAATGCTTATTAGAATTAAAATTGTTAATTTGTAACTGACTTCTCATTTGATTAACAAATGACTGACTTAGCATCACAATGTACTATCTGAATAAGCTCCATAAGCAAGGCTTCTTCCAAACAGCAGTAACAGAAGGTCTGTACCTTTGTGTAAGTTTCCATTTACTTAAAGAATACTTCTAAGGTGGTTTATTTTCCTGCCTGGTTCAGGAACTGCATAAGAGACTGTGCTTTGGTTACTTATTTTCCTTTTAATATTATGGTCTTCATTTCTGTATCCATAAGAAGGTATTCTCCCCTCTCATGGTTTATGTTTTAAAGTATACTGTCTGGAAACAGATACATAGACAAACAATACCTACAATAATGTATCAGGACACTGCAATGGAATTATTACTAAATAATTATTGACACATACTTTGCTGAATGCTTGTGACTGCAAACCTTTACTCAAACATTTTTTTCTGTCTTGTATTCTTTATAGCGGCATGTTTCACTTCTGCCAAGTCTTATATAGGAGATACTTCACTGACTCTTCATGCAACTGCAGAGGCTTCCCCAGGTGTTTATATAAATACATGCATTTTAGAGTTTTAATTAGAACTTCTTGCCATTTTTAACCACCTGAAGTATTTTTATTTGTTAGCAGTAGTGAACTGATAGCAAAAAAGGGTCTACTATATTTAACTGAAAGCTGATTCCAGCGAATGCAAATCCGTCGACACAAATGCATCAAACCGCGAAATAAGTGAACTCACAAAACCGTGAAATTACCGCAAAATTCGAAATGTGGAAGTGTTTTGGTTGGCCCGTCTGAGTTACAGATCTATAAGTTAAGTGTGCGATAGTTACGGACATTAGGGTGCGAGTTAAGGTAAGTGCATAGATAGGTAATGTAATATGGGTAATGTATTTAACGTTTAGTGTAGGGTTTGGTTAGTGTATGTGTGTGGTTTATTTATTTTGTTTGGGTGGGTAGTGTGTATTGGGCAGTGGGGTTGGCTGAGTATGACAAATCGGTATTTTGAGTTTTGCGGTTTTGCGAGTTCGCTCATTTCGCGGTTCAATGTATATGTGTCGATGGATTTGCATTTGCTGGAATCAGCTTTCAGTTAATTAAAGTAGACCCAGCAAAAAACACTTGCAAGACAATTTCATTTTTTAAAGTATTTTGTTTTTATGATAATCTTGCTTTTCCCTTGCATATCTTAATATAGGTAACATCAGCACTGTGATTACGGACTTGATGAACTCCATGAAATGCCTTTATATGGATTCATTGTTAAAATGTATTATCATTTATTTGTTTATTATTTATTTTACATTTGTTGACCGGGCTTATCCGACTGAGCTGAAGAGCCCTTTTCAGCGGAGGCCCGGGGAGAAAAGCTCCACCATATTTTACAATTTTCATTATAAATTAGCATTAAATAGCAATGTTAAAGGATTATTACAAGGTATTATGTAGCAATACAATGTTATACAGTGTCAGTAATCAGGAATATAGCAAAACTATTTCAAGATGTATAAAAAGAAATAAGTTATTAAGATGAATATAGTTTTTGAGGAAAGTGGTTACAAAAATCCAGTTTTATCATAATGTAGTTGCATGAATTCAAGACAATTACAATAGAGTGTTTCTCTGAGGCGATTAGCATAACAGGTTTTAGAAGACAGTAAAAAGAGTAGTCAAGGAAGATTAGAATAATCTGTATGTTTATTAAAACAATAAATGAAAACAGTAGTACAATATGATACAGTGACGTAAAAAAGGCACAGTAAAATAACAAATTTTTGAATGAGATTACAATAACGTCTGAATATCCTTTGTTTCTTAACCATATGCACAACTGAGCAATCAATACTGCAGATGGAGTAAATTGTGAAGTCCGTAATTCTTTGCATCTATCAACCCAAAGGAGATACAATGCTGATATTAATACAAAGCCTGCTCGTTGTATAGCCGGTGTCCAATGACTGTTATAATTTCCATGCAAACATTTTTCTAGAGTTAGAAGAAAAAGAAAAGGTACATAAAATGCTTTTTTGAATGCCTTCCAAAAACCAGCATGTAAAGAAAATGTGGCCCGCTGTTTCAATTTCAAAACAACCATGGAAGCAAAGTTGAAAGGAAGCAGGGCAGCCTTTTTAATTGCCAGGAACTGGCAATTTGTTTAATGAACAGTGCCAAAGAAAATCATGCCAGTGGGGTATTAACTTTAGAAATAATCTACACTGTTTTAGTTCATGCAACCTTTGTGGTGAGTATGAGGTGTATGCATTTACCATATGATGTTGTACCACTGTAAAATACCATTGGGCACGTGGCTGTTTGACATGTAATTGAAACAAATGATATGTGTTATGACAAGTCTAATGTCCTGCAATTCAGAACTAATATCTTGAGGAGGTCATTTGTCATGCAAATAGGCCTGCCAAAAACCTGAGTCTATCATATATAACAATTGAGCAATCAATGAGAATGAGTCTGAATGTAGATGTCGAAAAACATTATATAGAAATAATAAGTGTAAATATACGATGGGATGTTTAAGTGACCATCCTCCACGTGCAGGTGGGGAGTACAAAATACCCCTTTGAATGGGATTTAGGGCTGATTTCCAAAAAAAATCGAAAATATGCAGCCAATAAAATAGAACACCATTGCAATGGGAAAAAAAATGATTGAAAATACATATTGCAATCTTGTCAAGAATGAAGCTAGCAATAAATAAACCTTTTTCCGGTAAGACAAGTGAAATGTTGCCCAAAAGGATTTGAGCAGGCCTTTTGGAATACTGCTTGACAACGGTCTTGTACATAATTAAGTGTGCCAAAAGGTACACCTAGAATTGCCAATCCATCTCATGTAATCAGAATGCCTCCTGTCTGTGCTAAAGAAATTGTAGAAGAGGAATAAACTATTGATTTGGAATAATTTAATTTCCATCCTACTGCTGTGATTAATGGTAATAATATTCCATAACAATAATGGTGAAAAATGGTGATGTTATCGGCAAAAAATGTAAGGACATCAGCATATGTTACTAGTCAAGGAACCATTACCTCTTTGCAATCATAAGAATGTGGGGGAGAGCAATAGTCACCCTGAAATGAAACATCACTGCCCCCATGATTAAAGCTAACAGGAAACTACTCAGGGGACATCCCTGTCTTATCCCATTATGCATCTGTACAGGCCTACTCTTCTACCCATTAATCACTGGGATTATAGTATAATAAGTGTGAATGGATTCTATACAGCATCGAAGAGCTAGGCCGAAGCCATAAGCAAGCAAATTTTTACTTAAAACATCATGGGAAATTGTGTCAAATGCTTTCTTAATATTTCATGAAACTAACAAACCATCTGAGGATGCCGTTACTGTGCAAGAAAGACTCTTTAATAACATTAATAACTCCCATGTTGATTTTCCTGAAATACCATATATTCCTGCATCAACTATGTGTGCTAACTGAGCCTGCATCCATAACTGCAAGACTTTCATTAAGAGTTTATAGTCTGCATTGCAGAGTGCAATGGGCCTCCAATTTGTCAATTCAGACTTGTCCCCCTTTTTCCACAGCATATGCATTGTTATATGTAAAAAGGAGGGATCCTGTATGCCTTTAATTAACCACTCATTAAAGAGCAATGCCATGAATGTCAGTTGCTCTTTGGAAAAAGCAGAATAAAAATCATAGGGAATCCCATCAATACCTGGGACTGACCACCATAATGTTAACAGACGTAAAGCCTCACGTATTTCCCCAACAGTTATGGTAGCATCAAATGCCACCTTGAAGGAAGAGGGCATGGGAGGGACTTGCCATTGTTGTGTGTTATATGCCTTTCCCCCATATAACCTTTGTAAAAATTCATCGACTAGTTGTAAAATGTCTGCCTTTGTATTGACTAGCTTACCATTAGAGTCTTTTAAGCATCTCATATGGGTCCCTGTATACCACTCTTTTACCCAGATATGTAAGGAATTCTTCCCCTTTCCCTTTCAATGAATGTGCAAGGTTATAAAGCTTTGTTTGAATCCTTTTCTGATGTAATGAACTCATTGCTCTTAAGCGCTGTAAGGTCACCGGCAGGTTGGTTTGGGCTACTTCTTGATATAAAGTGTATGCTTGTGCTGTGGCTGTTTTTAACTGGTCATGATAAATGTGCAAAAAACATTTGTATCTCACGAGTAGCTTGGATTTATAATCCTTCCACCATTGTGATACAGAAGGATATAAAGCATATAATGTTAAATGGTCAGTCATAGTCATAGTTCCTTAGCAATCTGGGACCAACTTTCCTCTGATAAGTATAGAGTATGCATACGAAAAAAGCCCTTCCCTTTTGTAAGTGAAGAATCTATGCCAAAAGTATAGGAGAGATGTATATGGTCTGTAAAACCCACTAAAGTGGAAGAGTTAGTTTGGCACTTTAATTGTTGGGAGTGCCAACAAAAATCTATAGTGCTGGTATTCTGTCCCCTGTGAAAAGTGTATGTGGGAGAAGGTCCCATGACCAATAATGCATTTCGCATGATCCTGTGACAGTGTTGGACATCATATCATGTGCTGGTAGGCCCTTGTAACAAATGAGCATTATAGTCACCACAAACAATTAAAGGATAATCTATCAATAAATATGGAGCAAGGAATGTAAACATTTTACAACGTTTATAAAGAATTGTAAATGCATATAAAATACAACTCTAATATATTGACCATTCATAGCAAAGTCCAATAATAACACTCTTCCTGGTATCAGGTATAAATATGTCTTTGACTGTAGGTGTAGAAGATTTATACATTACCACCATACCAGAATGTCAGTCTAGTCCCTGAGTCCAGATGATCTCGTCCCCCCACAGCATGGACCATTGTAAGTGTGCTTCTCTAGACAAAATCCCTGTGTCCAATAAGCAAATAATGTCGTTTGACAAAAGTGTGTAGCCAATCTAGTATGTGTAAGCAACGTTGTGCAGAAACAAAGGAGTTCACATTGCAAAAGGAAACGGAGATGTTAGCCATACCTTTCTTGGAGCTGATAAGAGCTTTAGGCAGTTTTAGCACTTTGGAATGTTTCTTTTTCTTACGTACCAATTGTCCTTCAGAGATTCCTGGTATTGGTGTTAGCAAAGTCCCCAGAGTTGATGATCCTGAGGAGATATCCTCTTCTTGCTCATTATCCTCTCCTGCAGATGATAGAATGGGCTCATCCTGTTCTGTCGTGTGCTAGTCAGGTTCTGTCTGCATGTCGGCACCGGTAAAGTTGAAGGACTGTGATAGTCGTGGTGCTGTATCAGTGGGAGCAGTACTTTTGTCTCCCTGTGCCATATTGTCTGTGACAGCAGCAGTACAGGTAGGCTGTACGGCTGCTGAAGGTGATGCAGAAATTGATGGTAGTGGGGGATCCAAATCCGGAAGAGGTACATTGACTGAAGTGGAAAGGGGCAAACCAGAGGGACCTGCGGGTTCTGCGTTGTCACCATCTTCTTCCATTCCTGTATCTATATGTGAGGGGGAATTTGCAGAGGCAGACACCTGAGGGCAGTCATTCCAATGGTGCGCCCCATCGCAATATGAGCATTGAACTGGACATGCTTGTGTGAAGTGGTTCAGAGATCCATAATGTGAACATTTTTTAAACAGACACACGGTAACTAAATAAAGAAACAACCAAAAGACCAGTAACGCAGTAGAATCCAGAAATATTTTATCCACTCTTTTCACTCTCTGACGTCTTGGCTGGAATGCCTTCAAAGGAGAAAACACACCCAAAAAACACTCCATATAAATAGCACAATCAATTATTCAATAAAAATTCAATTAAAGAAAATCACAAGCATAATTAAAGGAGCACTCTCCAATTAAGTTCAGAATTCATACCATTAGGTATAAGAGTATCAAACTTAAGAATATAGATGGCTTCTTTATATAAAAGTTTATCCTTAAAATGTGTCAGTAAATTTACAATTATTACCATCCACTTTTTCTAAAATGGTGCCTTGTAAACCCACAGATGAACCCTGATGTGCTTGGTGAAAATGAACTGTCACAGAACTAGTTTCTTTAAAGTTTTCTATATCTCTTACATGCTCAAGAAGTCTTACTTTAAATGCTCTCTGAGACTGACCAATATAAAATGTGTTACATGGACATTTAAGGGCATAGATCATACCAGTGATATCACATTTGAAAAAAAGACTTTTCACTGCAAATCTACGTCCACCAATATTCCCAAAACTATTCACAATATGTTTACAAGCCTTACCTCTATTCCATACATAGGTGCCAAAGTTAAATCTCTGATTATATACATTAACATTAGGCATAATAAATTTACCTTTCACTAGAAAGTTTTTTAAACTTTTCCCCACCCTAAATGAGAATATAAGTTTCTCAGTTAACCATAACTAAGAATCTCCATTACATTGCATGTACTGCCAATAGTATTTCACCAAACCTGTTAAAATGTCATTAAAGAAACTATAAGTAGATACAAAATAAATGTCAGTCTGACTTCCATCATATGTATTACCAACTTGTTTGCACCTGGGGTAACTCTCTCATTCCCTCTTTTTTATTTTGGTAACTGCTCTGTCAATAATCGAGCTACTATAGCCCCTAGATTGAAACATTAAGCTTGTCTCAGCATCTCCTCCTGAAGTTCTAAAGGGTCATTACATAACCTACTAATCTGCACCATTTCCCCATAGGGGAGGACTTCAATAGTATGTGGGGGGGGGGGGGTGGTGACAACTGGAGGCATTTAGATATTGGTTAATTCCATCAAATTTTCTATGTACTTTAGTATGTAACCCTCTAGGCCCAGAAATATCCAATTCGGCAATCAGAAAGGACACTTTTTTGCCCCTCTGTATGCCATCAAAAGACAGATTGAATCTATTGGACTGCATATGCTTAACAAATTCATCCACATTCTCTTCTCCCCCATCACACAGAAAAATTAGATCATCAATAAACCGAGCATAGAATTTAATATGCTGTATATAAAATGATGATCTGTATATACACTCCAGTTCAAATAACCCCATACTCAGGTTGGCATATACAAGGGCAAATGCCACCCCCATAGCCGTGCCTTGTTTCTGTTGATAAATTTCTGCATTAAATGCAAAAAAAAATTTTTTCTAAGCAGAAAGTTTACAATTCCAAAATATACTCTGTGGCAGGAGATTCACCCTTAAAAAACCTAGCAGCTTCAATACCAGAAGTATGAGCAATATTTGTATATAAACTTTGCACATCCATAGTGACAAAATACACGTTCCTATTAATTTCCACATTATTAATTTTCTTCAAAAAATCAAAGACATCTTTAATATATGCAGGTAGCCATATCACCTTAGGTAGTAACAGCTAGTGTAACAAACATCAAATATTATGAGCAAAGTATTTAGTTCCCGATACTATGTGATGTCCAGGTGGATTCAGCAGACTTTTGTGTATTTGGGGCAACAATAAAAACATGCAATGTCAGCACCATCCACACCAAATTTCTTTTTAGCATTATCAGAGGAAATATACCCCAGTCTTACACCCTTTCCAATCAGGTCCAAATACTCACTAATAGCTGACCTGTACACAGAAAAAGGGTCCTTCAGATAAACATTGTCATTGTTTAGGTGTCTATAGCACATATCCAAATACTGGGTTACATCCATAATGACAAGTTTGTTGCCCTATCAGAGGGCTTAAAAATAAGATCCTTGTTATTGCTGAGAGCTACCAGAGCAGACCATTCAGCTTTTGTTGTTATATATGATGCTATTAAAATTCCCCAAAAAATCATACATTTCCTGTTCCACTGAAAATTTTAAGATTTTGTACAATTGTAACACCTTCTCATTGTTAAAAATAGGAACAAACTTGCTTTTTGCAGAAATCATGCTAGTATCAAATACATAATAAGCATTAGGTGTTTCATCTGATACACAAGAATAAATGCTATCCATATTTGAATCAGAATCAATATTATCTGAATATTAATCTAAAGAAGCCATCTTACCATTAAACAATACTTTAAGCTGCAGTTTCCTAATAAATCTAAAAATGTCACACTTTAACTCATGAATACGTGGCATAACAGTAGGAATGAATTTAAGTCCACATTCTAAAACAGCCTTTTCACAGTCATCAAGAACATGACCAGACAAATTAACAATATAATTGTAAATCTGTATGCCATCAAAAGACAGATTGAATCTATTGAACTGTATATGCGTAACGAATTCATCCACATTCTCTTCTCCCCCATCACACAGAAAAATTAGATCATCAATAAACCGAGCATAGAATTTAATATGCTGTACATAAAATGATGATCTGTACATACACTCCAGTTCAAATAACCCCATACTTAGGTTGGCATATACAGGGGCAAATGCCACCCCGTAGCCGTGCCTTGTTTCTATTGATAAATTTCCCCATTAAATGCAAAAAATTTTTTTCTAAGCAGAAAGTTTACAATTCCAAAATATACTCTGTGGCAAGAGATTCACCCTTAAAAAACCTAACAGCTTCAATACCAGAAGTATGAGCAATATTTGTATATAAACTTTGCACATCCATAGTGACAAAATACACGTTCCTATTAATTTCCACATTATTAATTTTCTTCAAAAAAATCAAAGACATCTTTAATATATGCAGGTAGCAATATCACCTTAGGTAGTAACAACTAGTGTAACAAACATCCAATATTATGAGCAAAGTATTTAGTCCCCGATACTATGGGGTGTCCAGGTGGATTCAACAAACTTTTGTGTATTTTGGGCAAACAATAAAAACATGCAATGTCATCACCATCCACACCAAATTTCTTTTTAGCATCATCAGAGGAAATATACTCCAATCTTACACCCTTTCCAATCAGGTCCAAATACTCACTAATAGCTGACCTGTACACAGAAAAAGGGACCTTCAGATAAACATTGTCATCGTTTAGGTGTCTATAGCACATATCCAAATATTGGGTTACATCCATAATCACAAGTTTGCTGCCCTATCAGAGGGCTTAAAAATAAGATCCTTGTTATTGCTGAGAGCTACCAGAGTAGACCATTCAGCTTTTGTTAAGTTATATATGATAAAATTCCCCAAAAACTCATACATTTCCTGTTCCACTGAAAAATTTAACATTGTGTACAATTGTAACACCTTCTCATTGTTAAAAATAGGAACAAACTTGCTTTTTGCAGAAATCATGCTAGTATAAAATGCATAATAAGCATTAGGTGTTTCATCTGATACACAAGAATAAAAGCTATCCATATTTGAATCAGAATCAGTATAATCTGAATCATAATCTAAAGAAGCCATCTTACCATTAAACAGTACGTTAAGCTGCAGTTTCCTAATAAATCTAAAAATGTCACACTTTAACTCATGAATACGTGGCATAACAGTAGGAATGAATTTAAGTCCACATTCTAAAACGGCCTTTTCACAGTCATCAAGAACATAACCAGACAAATTAACAATACATGAATGACATTTACCATTTACCCCTTTTCCGTTGTGGGAATTGCTGGGGTTGCTGTTGCCAGTGTCCATTATATTGTCCCTCTCTCTGGCGTTTCTTGCTCTGGGTCCCCCAAATCGAGTACTTGTGCTGTTCCAAAAGTTCTGTTGATACTGAGCCCCATTCTGGTGTTCAGTAAGAGGCAGAAAGTAATTTTTATTCACAGCATGCATATCCTCTTCTCCAGAGGAAATAAAACTAGTGGAAGCATGTGTAGAGGAAAACGAAGACTGTTCTCCATCATTACTCCCCTGCTTAAACGAAACACGCCGTAAAACTTTCTTCTGGTGAGTCCTGGACAGGAAGGGCGTACCATTATCATAGTTGCGGGTGTCACGAGTCAGTTTATGCTGTATTCTATCCAGAATTTCCTTCTCATAATTCTGTAATTTGACATTAACATCTTTTAAGATTTTATCAATAAATTCTGTGTTAGTTTTAGAAACCAGATCATTACATGTGGAACTAATTTCTGTTTGCAGTTTTTGTTGTTTCACACTATTGCATTCAATCAATATAGCAACCCATTCTAAAGTACACTTATGTGCTGTACACACCCACCTTTTATGAAAAGCAACATCTGTTTCATCATTCATATCAAAAGGGGTTGCAGGATCCTTATATGTCCTTAAACCACGGGGGGTGATATCAAGCTCCACATTGTTATTCAAAGTATGTAAGTATAGGAACACAGAAGTTTCCTTAAAGAGCAATTTCTCTACGGAATCACACAGTACCTTAGTTTCAGGATTCAAAGATCCATCAAATCTTCTGCCCACATTAGAGAAGGGATTTGGAAGATGATGGTTGCGAACAGATTCACACTTGTGCCACATACTAGATACCTCTTCAGGCCCTCCACCGTATCCAATAACAGCTTCTGAAGTTTGAACAGGCCATTCACTTGCCTCAAATAACTGTCCATAGGAAGTTGCTGTGAATCTGGTTGGTTTCCACAAAACAAACCTTGGAATATCCACATTAGGGTCGCTGGCCATGCCAAAATAATACACAACTAAAACAAAATAAAATAATATAAAGAAACAACCAAAAGACCAGTAACACAGTAGAATCCAGATACATTTTATCCACTCTCTTCACTCTCTGACGTCTCGGCTGGAATACCTTCAAAGAAGAAAACACACCCAAAAAACACTCCATATAAATAGCACAATCAATTATTCAATAAAAATTAAATTAAAGAAAATCACAAGCATAATTAAAGGAGCACTCTCCAATTAAGTACAGAATTCATACCATTAGGTATAAGGGTATCAAACTTAAGAATATAGATGGCTTCTTTATATAAAAGTTTATACTTAAAATAGGTGTCAGTAAATTCACAAATAAACGGTAAGTAAATGGCTGAAATTGCCGTAAAAGAAACAAAACCTTGGTTGGCGGTTGTATCAGACGATCCCTCTTTGTCCTGTGACAAAGCATATGCCAGGAATGTGCTTTATTCCAGTGTGCTCAACTGACATGGAAACCCATGCCTCCCATCCTCCATCCCATCCTCTATGCAATTCTCTGTGTAGTTTTAGTGATAGAATGTACAGCTGTACAATATTTTAACAGGAAGGAACAAATATCTTCATTGACATAAATTGTTCTGAAGTTGAGACATATTTTTTTCTTTAACTGTACATCTGCTTGTGAGATGCAATATGCACTCCATGGCTGTCTGTCTTTGTTAGTTACAAAAGTAGAGTAAAATGTGGCTGTAACTTCTTGGTTTTCAAAATAGACATCTGCATATGGGTCATTTGCCCAGTGAATGGTAGCACTTAGAGATTGTAATGTAACTCCTGCCGGTGAAAGGATATCATCCCAGAGGTGTTGAATATTTAGGGCATGCCAGTAACTGTCTTGATTCTGATGAATGGTTGTGGCATAATCCGTTTGGTTGGGTGCTGTAAAGTATCTGCATAACTTCTTTTTGGACCTGTCTGCATGTTCCGCTCACCTGCCTTTACATTTTCTGCCATATGAGGCTTCCCAGGAGTAGAGGGGGAAGCCGCGATGTTTGTGGCCGATCTTGAAGCACTTCTGGACAGCCACAGCTCCGTGGAAGCTCTCTTGGTGCTGTCCAGGGCTTTTGCAATGGGAAACTCATCCTCTTCAGATTGTTTCAGTTTTTTATTAACAATTGCTGATGCAGCAGCTGCATTTACTGGCAAAGGGATGTCATGCTCTTGTGAAGAAGCAGGTGATGAATTATATGTAGAAGCCTGCATTTCTTGTGAAAGCTTTAAAACGATTGATGCCAAAGAGTCAGCAGGGGGAGGATCATCATGCGAGAGATCTCCTCAGTTCAAAGCAGCAGCAATCTACGAGTCACAAAGTATTTGGAAGTCAGTAATTGAGTCATTAACATCTACTTTCATTAAATTAGTAGAGTCCAGCCGTTGTTCTGAAAAATTCCCTGTATTAACGATGAAATTCAGCTTGTCACCTGCCAAAGCAGCAGAGCTTTTCTCTGCAGCTGCCATCTTGGCATAGAGAAAGAGAGAGCTAGTGAGAAGAGTGAGTTAAGGGCAGAAAGTAGATTAAGGTATGGGATGTATCTTTTAAACTGTATTTATTTACTTTTATTTCTGCAGGTATGTATTTTACAGACACTAGTTTTCAGCATGCCCTGTCTTTACTTATTTATTAATTTGTCTGTTTGTTGGTTTGTTAACCAGCTAGATTGGTCGGTTTAAGACACAAGTATGCCCCAGGCTATAAGGAACAACATTATAAATGAATATTGAATTACATGAGTACATAGCTTAGTTCAATTATACATAAAAAAAGAATGGCAGATTAGAAAATACATATAAGACAAAATGAACATACTGACATATTTACAGAGATTGTAAAGTATAATATGGTACTAAACTAAAACACATGCGATCAGATTAACACTGGCTTGTGTAATCTGATACCCAGAAAAGAGTTTAAGCACAATGCAAAAGTTTTATCTAGCAATATTTGAAAAAAATAAAGAATTTATCCATTTTCTCTGTAATGGTTCTAGTTGTACGAACTTGACAAATACTTAACGTGTTTAGTTTTCAAATTAAAAAAGCAATAAAGACATGATCTGTGCCAAGATCTTGAGCCAAGCTGCTGTCTTTTTTGATGTGAAGGATATCACTTCCATCCCTTAATGTAGACTTTATGAGACAGATAAAACAATGAATGTGCCCTTAAGGTTCAAACTAGAACATACACTATGATAACATAACAAAAGGAAAAAAATTGAGAAGACCAATCAATTTAAACTTTTGGACAGTAGAACAAAAGAAATTATGAAGTGTAGTCAAAAGGGCCAATGGAAGTCCACTAGTGGCTTCAGCATAACCAGCTGAGACCCCAATAAGGTAGGTCAGTCAGGAACTGGATTAGGGATGACTAACTAATCAGGAGAATGGTAATAGGTGCTGAGAACAAGGGAGCTATTAACCAATCTGTAGCAGCTCCAGCAGAGCAGTGGAAAGTTGGGGTGAGGTGCAATGTAGATTAATTACGAAGTCAAGTAGCCTAGTCTAGTCTATTGAGCTTGTTATTGTGATGTTATGGTGAGGTGGGTGGTATTCCTGCCTAGGTACTTACACAGGGAGGAGTAAAATGGATGAATACAAGAAAAAATCATTATGGAAAAATTATTTCCAGTAACCAATGGTTCTAACGGTCCATGGCAGGACTCAGGAGGCTAGGGAAAGTCAGAATGCCAAACTGAACTTAGCATTGCATCCACTGGGGATGAGTTGTGAGGAAAGAAGGTTATCAATATATAGCCCTCAGAGAACTACACTGGGGATGTTGGCATCACACTAGCCATGGCTGGCAGTATTGCTAAACATAGTATCTGAGTCCTGCTAGGCGTGGGTGCCTATCTCATTCTGGCAGGTCGATAGATAAATATGGGGTTATAAGACCCACTCATCTTCTCAAGATTTTCTTGAAAACAAAAACTAGCTTGCAGAAAGGCCTGCTGGTCTAAAGCTGAAACAGAAACTGCTTCTGTCACTCTGGAGACTGATGGAATAGGAACTGACCAATAAGGACAAACTGTAAGATCTATACCATAACCAGACGGTCATGGCAAAGAAATCAAAAATTTAACCATTGACAGACAGGACTATGAGACTGGCCATAAGAAATTAGAATTTTTCACTGGAAAGCCTGACAAGGTATCTGACTGAACCATGCTGGCAGCTCCAATATTAATTCTCCACAATGAAGGTGGGGGGGTGGGATAGGGCTCATCACTGTTGCCTTTTAAGGAGATAATACTTCCTTTGTAATTACTTCCCCATACAAGTGTTTGGTATAGGTCTTTAAGAGGTTATGTGTTGCTTGGTTTTCTATAGACTACCACGTTAAAATATGTCACCCTCTTCTGGTCAGAATTTTCTGTCAACCTAAGAAAATCTGTTGACTGACAAGGTACTCACTGAAAGCCCCCAGTTTCACTAGGCCATTTTCTAATATAAGGCATATATTGCCAGTGAAGTGATGATGTCATAGGAGCGATTGCTGAAACTGGGAACTAAAATATAGGTTTCTAATCAAAAGGCCAGCATTGCTTTGACAACAATAGGGTTATAGCAGCTCACATAACCACTTTGCTGGTTTGTCTAAATTGTCATGATTCATTTTTTTAACTTCTAGAGCTAGCTGAGTCCTTTCAATAGGTGCTATATTTATGAAGGTTTATATCCGAATGATATTAGGATTAGAATTGCTTGGTCTTGTAACTTAAGTGTTTAACTGAACATTTTAATTTGTAATTTTGTGGTCAGAGGAAGACACTAATCTAAATGAAGACTCTTAAAAGCAAGAGGATCATGGATGATCTGGCTGTGAGAAGTAACAATTTTACATTCACAAAGAGGAAACTGTTGTGTATATTATGGCTTCATACTGACACAAAAAAGAGACTCTTGTTTATTTATTTATTTGCATTTGATTTACTGGGGTACAGTACTGATCACGGAACAACTGACTGCAGGCTCAGATTGGGTTAAACGCAATACATGCAATAAACAGTGGCAATGACAATCGGCAAAGTTGTTGGCTTATTCATGGTTGTCTTCAAAACATATGTGTTATATGAAAAACTGAGTGTTACCACTAAGTGGGACTATTCTAATTTAGGGATGAAAAAAGTATTTTCCATACTCATCTGTTAAGAGGTTGTATAATTTCTAACAGTATGTTAACTAGCTAAGTACCTTGTTTGCATTCAACTTGTGACTTCCATTCAACACTTTACTTATGACCTGTAAATGAACCTTAATAACTTACCCCACAGGCTATGGCTAAAAATAAGTATTGCAACATAATCATAAACAACATATAAAGAAAATTAACACTAGACAGAGAAATCATAAAAAAAAAAAAAAAAAAAAAAAAAAAAAAAAAACAGATCATGCTGTAGTGTACTATTGAATGAATATAATAGCTGTGGAATGGATGTGTAACTGCTGCATGCTGCACATACGCTTTGTGTCTTAGTAATAGTTATTCATTTTTGTAGTGGCAGATTGCTAGTTTTGTTTGGTCTGTTGAATGATGTTTGTACATTTACCTCTAAATAGGAAACTGTTATTATCCATAATCCATATGTGGTGTGTTTTATTTGCTTTTCAGGTTGAAACTACATTGTAGAGTGCATTTCCTGTCTGTTCCAGATGTATACAATGTATTATTGTCTTTTTGCCTTCTAATACCCAGTAACAAAGCATATTATTACTACACTCAAATAACCAAAATCCATTTAGATAGCCACACACTAAAACAGCTGGCTTGAAAGGTTTTTAGACCTCTCCTAATAAAAGAAGTTTGGATTACTTTGGAATAAGTTTGCTATGAATAAATTATGTCTTCCTAAGATTTGGAATTCTTCAGTAAGCAGCTTTCAAAATGTTGTAGTTAAAGTATAACAAACTGTTATGTGGCCAGAATAATAATAATGCATTGTCGCTGAAAGTTTAACCCTAGCCTACTGACGACTGCTTAATTTACAGAGGCGATTAACACATAAACAAGGAAACTTAAGAGATAATCATACACAGACTAATTTGTTTGTTTAATTATTAATTGTGATACATTTTATAAAGTTAGAGTCTTCACAGGTTACTGTAAAGACACAAGGCCCATGATGGAATTTGGAGAGATTCTGAAGATTGTTGGGGACTTTGGCCCTTTTCAGAAATATCTGCTGTTATCTATATGCTTTCCATATCTGTTAATGGCCTGGCAAATATTTGGACAGGTTTTTATAGGCCTCAGTGTATCACATCACTGTAATACTAGTTGGATTTTAAGACTTAGCTCAAATCTAAGTAAAGAAGAACAACGTAACCTAATCCTTCCAAAAAATAAGGATGGTTCATATAAACAATGTGAGATGTATACTCCAGTAAATTTAGATGTTGACACAATCAAGAAATATGGAATTAATTCCACAACTAAATGCCAGGATGGATGGGAGTACAATTCTACATTGCAGTATGCTCAGTCATTCATCAGTGAGGTATACTATGTTACTTTTACTTTTCTTATCTTGGAGCTTTTTATATCACTTCATATTTTAATATTTCTGTTGTAATTTGCAATGAGTGATTATGGAGTGCATTGTGTACCTGGCCAGTTATTTAAGACCCTCTTCTTCTTCTTTAAATTGTCATGGTAATCTCACGTCATAACCCATTCACAAGAAAATAATTAATTTGCCTTTTGAGGCTGGAGAAACAATGCTTCACCTAATATGAAGTAGGCATGCAGATTATATAGTTACTAAGTACTCCCTCTGGGGTATGTACATGTTACCATCTGCTTTAGGATGATTTTAAGTGACACAGGACTACATTTTGATTATCAGTTGCCACTTACTCTAATAAGTACAGCTGTGTGTATTGCAAATATTTATTTTAAATAAAGTTACTATACGGTTTATTTTAGGAGTGGAAATGAATATCTTAGAAGCAACATATCACCCTGGAAACATTTATGGGAATTCACTGATTAAACTCATATTAGAAATGATAACAAGCAAAGCCAAACCTACTTCCCTATATAAATACATATTTAAAAAACAAACAAACAAAAAAAAAAAACATCTTGCTTGCCTTTAGTCTCATCAGTGCACACCTTTGCATGGTGTTTTGTGAAAGTAGGAAAACAGTCCATAATAGGACTGTTTAATGATCCTCCATGTAAAAATAATTATGAATTACTAGCCAGTTACTAATGTATTATATAATGAAAATGTGTAAACTTAACTTGTGCTTAAGAAGATATATTTATTGCATTATTAAGTAAAATACAGACAGAATGCTGTAACTTTGAATGAATCAGCTGCATTTCTAATAGTTTTCATCACTAGAATACAAGATGTAAGGATATGAACATACAACAGTATTAGGTCTATTTAACAGGATACCTAGTAGCATTAGGAACTTAATACTTTTATTAAAGAAACAGAAAATTGTGATATTGCTGTAGTCTCTTCCAAGTGCAGGCCTAAGTTTTAGTTGATTATACATGCAGTATAAGTTATATAACAGCACCCAGAAAACAGTTTGTCCCTTAAGATAGTTGGGGAAGTCTGTGTAGCTGTTCTAGCTCATTGGTAAGGGAGGTGCTGATTGTTGGGGCACTAACAGAAAAAGTGTAAGTGGTACAACATAGTGAGGGATGGGTTAATCTATATCCATTCTAGTCTTAATAAAGAATTGTTGCTATATTACTAATTCAATTAAATAATGTAATGCCATTTTAAGCAGTTTTCTTCTTTATTTGTTAACAACTAAGTGTAGTCATCCAACAGACTTCCTTAGGTCATGACCCAAGTTGAATGATAGTGACTAAAGGAAACTTGATAAGGACACTGGTGCCTTTTCAGAACAACAACATTTTCAACCTCCACTTGAAGAGACTGTTGCAGTGCTGTTTAAAGTCTCAAGAACAGCAATGAAACACAGCATTTAGTATTTCATTTGATATACTATAGTAGCATATAGTATTTTATTTTATATATTATAATATCTTTTCATGGTAATTGTTCAGCACCTTACTGTCAGTCTCACCTTTGGATTAGTAAAACAGTTACACATAGAATATCACTTTATTTATTTGTAGTAGTGTTCAGTGAATAACCTCTGCGCTATATTTTTAAGAAAGTTATGAAAATGAATATGTTTACAATATTCTGCTGTGTATTTATTTACATTTATATGGCAGGGGCACTGCATAAGGGTCAGTCCAGCACATCAACGTGTTTCACATTATAATTCACGTAACTGACAGCAACACAACACAATCCTTACTTATTGACAGATGAGAATTATGAATGTACACACTCATTGGCTCTATTTTAAAAAATGGAGCTGGAGCACAAAGAGAGCAAATCATACTCTGAAGCATTGTTTGTAGAGGGGCCTACAACTCCTACAACACCCAAGCGGGGGGCTTCACCCTCCCACTCATCTGACTTACATATACTAACTGCAGTTGTACAACACTGGAAAAGTCAGCAACACTTTAAACTATGCAAAATTAATTTTGCTAAAATATTCCATGCAGCACTATGAAAAAGAATTGTTTTACTACAAATCACATGAACAGTTATCAACAATCAGGATGTGTATATAAAGAAATTAACCCATTTTGTACAAGTCATGAAGCAGAACAGTTTATTCACAGATTAGTAGTTTGCCAGTAAAACACATTATATCCTTCACCATCAGTTGCATAAAAAGTATAATGGCATTATGCACTCCTTTTTTTGTGCTGTAGCTGCATTACATTATTTTTATTTCTTTTTGCTCTCCCAGGGTCCTTGCCCAGTAACTTCACTCCCTGCACTCAACTGCTCATTCCTTCTGAGGGTTTGGGAACAGGGAATTACCAGGGTAGGTGAGAGCACTATGGTCTATTTGTTCCTGCCAGGGAATCCCAGTTGGCACTATTCCCTGACAATTGTGGTAGGGACTGGACTAGCTTGTTAGTCCTGGGGGTGCCCTGTCCTCTCATCCTGGGTGCATCCCCCTCGGTAGCTTCACCGAGCCATTGCTGTCCCCATGGGGAATCATGCCTCTACATACCAAGGTCCCCCTCTGCATCTGTGTCAGCACAGGCTTGTCAGGCTAGAACTGTACTGCTTACCACCCAATGTTCCTGGTAGGTGTCATTCTTGTGGCAAGCCAGATTCAGCCCCCCCCCCTCCCCAGACACCAGGTAACACCTAAGTGTTAGGTGTCATTCTTGTGGCAAGCCAGATTCTAAACCCCCCCCCCCCCCAGCAAGGATGGGTTTGCTGGCAGGAGCTACTCACTCCCATCCTTCCTGATCAGCTCCTATAGACACCAGAGCTGCTATTCAAAGTCAAGTCATCTGCACCTTAGTCAGGGCTTCATCCCTCTACGTGATAGACCTGGTCCAGTTGTGTGAAATTATCAATCATGTGTGCCTATTTGCTTTTCGTGTGTGTGTGTGTGTGTGTGTGTGTGTGTGTGTGTGTGTGTGTGTGTGTGTGTGTGTGTGTGTGTGTGTGTGTGAGTGTGTGTGTGTGCATGTACATGCCATTTCTATATCACTTCATTTTTGGATGTTCTTCAATTTTTTATAGCTCTTTATAGGTTTAGGCCTAGATCTTACTTTGTGAATGCATTTTCTGTGTCTTGAGTTTTACTTGCTTGCTCTGAAGTCTGTAACTTATGCAGTCTTTGTTTGTGTTCACTTGCATCATAAGGCTTGGGACCAGTGTTTAACATATCTCTCAACTGTCCAGATTTTCTCAGAATGTTCAGATTTTTGCCTCATATTTTTGGTCTATTCCTCATAAAATTTGCAGTTTTCCGGCAAATCACAGAGGACTGAAGTCACTGATAGTAACATACATTTGAATTTCAGACTCTATACCTTTCAGAATATACATGCAAACACAAATCTTGTTATTCTAGAAACTTTCTACATTAATAACAGTAATATTTAAAATCTGTCCCTATTTGTGGGTCTTTGTACCACCAAATATTTTAGGCTTTGTCCAGATTTTTTGTGCTAAGAGGTTGTGAGGTATGGTACTTAATGTAAATAAGTTTTCAAGCCTATTTTTTCATTATAATATCAAATGTTCACAATATAACACAAGTCCCCAAAATATAGAAATCTGCATATGTACAAGAATGCAGAGTGAGTAATATAAAAGTGAATAAAACAGATGTATATCAGCAGTGTATAAGCAAGTCTTGAAGAACTTGATATATATATAATATTTACACAGTGTTGACTGTACTTTACTCTTTGATACGTGTATCTTTTATGACATTTTATCTAAGGAAGACAAAAGCCAAATTGCAGCACGATTATTGTCACACTTCAACAGATACAAGTCCATGACAGTGGTATACACAATGAACACAATATTTATCAACATTAAGCATAGCACTCCATTTGATAAATGCACAAATGTGTAATTGCAAATTGTGTACAATGACAGTGACCAAAACATGCAGAATGTAGAATGCATTTTAGGGTAAATAAACCATTATAGCTATAGGAGCTATGACAAACAAAAGGAAAGTCAGAACTGTTGGTCAACTTGTTTGATATTGCACTGAAGTTATGGAAAGAATAGAGTGTAGAGATTAGTATTACTGAAGGAGATAAGGACTATGGTAGAAAAGTGGCAGGGAAAATAAAGAGACATGAAATAAGTGAATATAGGAGCAGGTACAGGGTAGTGAATAAAATCATGTCAAGGAAGGAGAGGCAGTGTGAAGAGTTGATAGAAGATGGGAGAATTCAGTGGAAAGTGAAATATGCCAAAATGACAAGTGGAGGGAGGCTTTTGACTGTTTAACTAGGTTACATAACCACAGAGTTACAAAACCAGTTATTAGAAAAGTGAGGCATGGTGATATTTAAAAAAAAGCTGAGGGATTTTAGAAGTAAAAGATTAAAATATTTATCATGAATGTATGAGTGGGGTGAGGTATAGAAGGGTATTTTATTTATTTTATTTTATTTATCCTTTGTTGACTGGGTTAGTCCCACTAGGCTAATAGCCTCTTTTTAGGGGAGAACCAATGTGACATTTATACCCATAGGGGAAATTTGGCCAGGATATTGAGGAACTTCCCCTACCTGTCATTGTTGTGAGTGGGACCCATGTTGCATGAGTACTTCCTGTTTCCATACCAGGTGCAGAAGTGGCCTGGAAAACCAGGGAGGCAGTTGGAGAGTGAAGGTGATAGCCAAGGCTTTTGACACTATCCTCCAATCAGGCATAATTGACAAACTCACCCAGCTAGGTATCAACTCATATATCATTAGATGGGTCTCTAACTGGCTCACTGATAGAACCCATATAGTCAAAATAGGGGAATTCACCTCCAGCAGCAGACCTTTAACTAGTGGTGTTCTACAGGGATCAGTCCTGGGTCCCCTATTGTTTGGCAAGCTAAAACAAAAGGTCTATGACTCACAAAGTTTGCTGCTGACTCCAAACTGGGAGCAGTCATAGAATCTCCAAATGATGTCAACATCCTACAAGAGGGTCTTACACAAACAAATGATAGGTGCCAAAGTAATGGCCTTAAACTCAATGCAAAAGAAAAAATGTACTATCGTCTCTTTTGGTAAGAGTGATGTTCTTGCTAACTACCACATCAATAAAAACACCCTAAGTACACACCCAGTGGTGGGAAACCTAGACACACAAGTTGAGAGCAACCTTACCTTTGATCACTATGTCTCCATAGTGGCAAAAAGGGCATTCTGTATTGCTCATCTCATAAGTAAGGGCATTGCCTCCAGAAAAAAAGAAGTTAGAACTTCCCTGTACTCTTCCCTCATTAGGCAAATAATTGAGTACAATGCCCTTTTTGGTATGTACCTTTCTAAGTACCTGCAACAATTGGAGAGACCACAAAGGTTCCTCACAAGGAAAATTCAAGGTCTTCAGCATCTGTCCTATGAGGATCATCTGAAATCATGGTTACTTTATTCTATTTCATACAGACTACAGAGACAATCTCTGCCTTGCATATAAGGCAATCTTTGACCATGCTTTATTGGAAATGCTTCATATTTGTAAGTCAAATGATACATGGGTTATTCACTCTAATGGTCTTAACCTGGCATGTGACATTAACAGAACCTGCTGGAGGGACACATTTGTCTCCCAGAAGTTACCACACCTTTGGAACAGACTCCTGCTTCATGTCAAGTAGGGCACCTCATTGGCTCTCTTCAAATGCAGTCTGGACGATTGAATGGGTAAGGGTTCCACCTATGTCCCTCTTGGAGAGGGGTGATAGGTGCTGATCATGGAAATAAGGGTAAAACATGACTAGGCTTGTCAGGGCCCTAGGGTCATTAGACTAGTGACCTCCTATGATCCATTGAGAGAAATGGAGGCGAAAGCAAATATCAAGACTGGAGAATATGTGCAGAATTCTGAGGAGATGTTTCAAAGGAATCTGTTTGGTGAAGATGAGTTGGTAAATGATGGCTGTATAATTACAACTCTCTAGTCAGGAGGGTTGCAATACAATTTACTTAAAGAAATGGTGATGCAGAGTGAGTCCGAAAATGAAGGAGATGTTTTCTGGGGGGTCATTATGGAGAAAATACAAAGTCAAAGTCAAAGAAAACTTTATTGTCATTCAGAACTACATAGCAGTGCAGCTGAACGAAATTACAATGCTTCATTCTCAGTACAGGAAACAGTTGCGCATATAGATAGAGAAAAAATAATAAAATATCAGAGTAGAAATTTAATAAGTAGCAAATAGTAAGTAAAATAGGACAGCAATGACCCACACCCATCTCAGAACAGGAGACAAGGATGACAAGGAACAATATGAAGGTAATATTGTCAAAGTAAAATTGAAACAATGGCAGCATATCTATGATTAGATGAATTATTGCTCAGTTTGTATACTGTATTTTACAGTCCTTCAGTGTGTAGATGAGCTACTTTAGTATTGCACTTGGTTATTGCATATCCATAAAATAAGTTACTTGATAGACAAGTTATGTAACCAAAGTCATGGTTCATTTTTTCCAAGAGTTCAACAGTCTAATGGAGAGTGGAGAGAAACTGTTATTTAATCCAGTGGTCTTACAATGCAGGCTTCTGTATCTCCTGCTTGAGGAGAGGTGAGTGTACAGATCATTGGCAGGATGCATTGGATTGCTGGAAATCTTTTTGATCCTGTTGATGCACCAGCATTTGTGTAGATCTTCCAGAGGTGTAAGGGAGATGCCAGTGATTCTTTCTTCTGACCTTACAACTCTCTTGAGAGCCTTCCGATCCTGATTGTTGCAGCTCCTATAGCAGGCAATAATGCTGTTGGTCAGGACACTTTCAGTGGTGCCCCTATAAAAGGTATGAGGCTTGGCAATTTTGCCTTCTTAAGTTTTCTTAGAAAGTGCAAGCATTGCTGAGCTTTTATGACTGTGCTGGATATATGGACTGACCAGGATAAATTCTCCGTGATATGAACATCCAAAAACTTTGTACTCTTGACCCTTTCCACTGTCATCCCTTTCATCACTAGAGGTTTCTTGAGATCTTTTGAAATCAATAATTAATTCCTTTGTCTTGCTGACATTCAGTGCTAGATTGCTGTTGTCACACCAGACCAGTAGTTGATCAATCTCATTCCTGTAGGCCTCCTCCTGCCCGTCTTTGACCAGACCTATAACAGTGGTGTTGTCTGCGAATTTGATGATCCTGTTTGTCTCATGTCTGGCCATGTAGTCATGTGTCAACAGAGTGAAAAGGAGAGGGCTTAAGACACACCCCTGTGGTGTGTCTTAAGCCCTTGATACTTCCAGAGCTGTTGTCTCCCACATGAACCTTTAGAGGCCTTTCAGTAAGGAAGCTCAGAATCCAATTGCATAAATGAGAGTCTATGCCTAGTGGACATAGCTTTGATATCAGATTCTGAGGGATGACAGTGTTGAAGGTAGAACTGAAATTGATGAATAGCAGTCTTGCATAGCAGTTTTTGCCTTCTAAGTTGGCCAGTGTTTCATGGAGAGCTAATGAGATGGCATCCCCTGTACTGCAGTTTGTCCTGTATGTGAATTGCAGTGTATCCAGCATCACAGGTAAGACTGAGGCTATATGATCTTTGACCAACCTCTCCAGGCACTTCATTACCATCGAGGTTAAAGCAACTGGTTGGTAGTCATTCAGAGTTGTTGGCTGTGGTTTCTTTGTTAGAAGAATGATAGTCATATCCTTGATGCAGCTCAGAACACTGGCTAGATGGAGTGAGGTATTGAAGATGTCAGTGAGTAGTGGAGCCAGTTCTGTCATCCATTCCCTTAGTACCCTGTCCATGATGTTGTCAGGACCAGCTGCTTGCCTCGGGTTGACACATTTTAGGGTTCTGGTGACATTGATTGTATTGTAGCTCAGCACCTCTGCATCCTTGTCTTCAGGGATTTTGCATGCTGTCGTTTTGTTGCCAGCATCAAACCTACTAAAGAATTTGTTTAGTTGGTTCAGGAACTTGATGCTATCATCACATGAAGCTGATGTAGGCTTGTAATTGGTGTTGGTTTGAATTCCTTTCCATAGTTGCCTGGTATCCTTCTGGTTCCTGAATTGGCTTTGGATTTTTCTGCCATAGGATCTTTTCACCTCTTTGATACCTTTGTTTAGTTTGGCTCTGACCACACTTAAAGCTTCCATATCTTGGGATTTAAAATCTGCATTTCTTACTTTCAAGAGCTCATACACCTCACTAGTTAGCTAAGGTTTTTGATTTGCCCGTATATGGTGATGAGTTTGGTGTTTGTTACATTCTCCGAACACTTACAAATGTAAGCTGTGACCGACACAGTGTATGTGTCCAAGTCAATATGGTTGTTTGTCACAGCAACCTCTCTGAACACTGACTAGGCTGTACAGTCAAAGCAGTCTTGCAGAGCTGAGATTGCTCCCTCAGGCCAGATCTTTATTTGTTTTCTAGCTGGTGTGCTGGTTTTCAGTATGGATTTATAAGCTGGAACCAGCATGATGGCTAGGTGGTCAGAGCTCCTTAGATGTGGATAAGGTTTTGCTTTATATGCACCTTTGATGTTAGTGTAGACTTTATCCAGTATATTTACCCCAAAAGGTAAAAAAGGAGGATGCAGAGACAATCCTGAAGAATAGTGGTGAGATGGAAAAGAAAACATATGCAGAAAAAGTAAATCAAGGCAAAAGGGGAGTATCAGGAAAGAAAGCAGAAGAAAATGAAAAAAAAACATAAGTACATAGTAAGGATTCAAAGTAAAGACATAGAAATAGACAGCTATGAAATGTGGGACAATTTAATAGCTCCCCTGGGTGAAAAAGCACATGAGGTAAGATCATTTACTCTTACTAACAAAGAGGCATTTTGTGGCATTATACTTGAGGCTGTTTTTTCAATGGAAAATTTTCTTGGCGAATATGAAAAAAGAAAGACTGTAATCCATGGAATATTTATGTGGTAAAAGTATTTAACAGGGAAACAAAAAAAGAAAATTCATGTACAATTTTGAATAGAGGTGGAAAGAGAGACTTTGAAAGGACATTTATGGAAAGAAGTTCTGGACATTGCAAAAGTTTATGATAAATAGGATTTATGGACTGGTGGATAGGATTGTAATATTATGCCAAAAATAGAAAGAGAAAAAAAATTTATATACCAAGCATGATAAATGTGGAGGGGAATAGGAGTGTTGCAAAATACTGGGGACAACCCAAAATAGATCCCTATCAAAGTTTCAAAACTTCAAAATTCATATGGTCTGGACCATTTGATCGAAAATTTGAAACTTTGACTGTTTTGAATGGAGATCATGGTACAAAATGGAAAGGGAAATTTACTATTTTCCACAATGTAGTGCGATCTCAGAGTTGGCATATTTAATTAGCAGGGAGGATGGGGGAGCAGGGGGCTTGCCCCCCCCTGCAAAAATGTAAAAAAAATATTTTTTTTAATGTTCAAAGTTTCAAAACTTTAATCATATGGACTCAGCCACATGAATTTCGAAGTTTCAGAACTTCAGTAATCTAACAAACATCCCCAAACATCTTTTTTTGTATGTGTAAAAGAAGGACATTTCATAAGTAATTGTAAGAAAAACAAATGTTATATGTGTGTGGAAATGGGACATGATGCAAAAATGTGAATTGAAATGTTATAAATGTAATAAAATTAGACATTTATGAATGAATTACAAACATGAAAATAAGAGTAAAAAAAGGAAAAAGAAAAAGAAAAAGAAAGAGAAAAAATGAACAAAGAGAAGAAATTTTAGAAGTATTAGAAATAGAAGAAACATTAGATAAATAATAAAGAGAACGTGGAAGAAGTCTGTGAAATAAGTGATGAAGAAGACATGAATTGGGAGGTAGTAAAAGAAAAAAGAATTCTACTGGTAAAAGGGTAAAGACAGAAAAAGAAAAATTAAAGGGATAAGTACAAAAGACAGAAAAGAAAGGAAACAAATAAAAAAGAATATATATATATATATATATATATATATATATATATATATATATATATATATATATATATATATAGCTAATGACTGGGGACTGGTAAAATGATTAAGGTGCTTGGCTCACATACAGACGACAGAGTGCTTGATTCTCACCTTTGAGAGGGAAATTGGCTAGGCTTAGAATGGCCTATTTAAGCAGCTAGCATAATAATTATCTATGAGTGTATGAAACTGTGAATCTAAGGAAAAGGGAAAATGGAAATTATAGAGTGCTTTCTAGAAATGTGAATAGCATTTAGAATATATACAAAGAATACAGATTTTTAGTAATGTAACACATGCTATGTAGATGTAATTATATTAGAAGACACACTATTTTAACAAATGAAGAAAGAGTACAGAGAAACTATTGGGTGGAAAGATTTGGAAAATGAGAGATATTCTGGAATAACTGTATTTTGCAGAAATACAGCAAATATATTATATATAACTTTAGCAAAAATGGGCAGATTAAACACTGTGTATTTAAAATGGAAAGAACATGTATATAGAATTATAACATTATGTGCTTATACTAATTGTAAAAAAAGGGAAAAGCTTATTTAATCAGATTTTAGACCATGTAGTGCTAAGTGTGAATGTTATAATAACAGGAGACTTTAATTGTGATTTAAGAGGTATGCATAAAAAGAAAGGAAACAATATAAGAAAATGTTAGAAGTGATAAGATGTGGTAAGTTAAAACATTGGGACAAAAATTCATAGACTTACAAAAGGGGCTATGTATAGAACTGAAATAAATAATTTTACAGTATGAGAATGGGAGGACTTTCTGATCATCTTACAATATGGCTAGAGGTAAAGGAAAACAAAGAGTATAAAAAACCTGCAAATGAATAAAATTGATAAATGAAAAAGCATGGAATGACGAAGGAAAGAGATTAGTAATACAGTTATGGAAATATATTACTATGAGAACATTTTATAAAAACTGGTCTGAATGGTGGATGATATTGAAGGAAAAAAGTATAAAACTTTTTTTTTTTTTACTGTGGCAATATGTTGTGAGAAAAGTAGAGAAAGAAAAATATAAAAGAACATACAATGATGCATTTTGAAGATTTAGAACATAATGATAGAAAGTGCTTTGACAAAGAGAAATAATAATATGAAAGATATCAAGAAAAAATAAATTTTGTTTATATAAACAACAATAGTTTTTACAAGAAAAAGAGAAAAAATATCAAGCTAAACAGATTAGCAAATGAAGATGGTAGTGCAATGAGAGAAATAAAAAATGTAAAAGGAGGAATAAAAAAAAATCAGGAAAATATTATGAATAGTGTAGCACAATATGTAGAAGAAATGTTTAAAGAAAAAAGAAGGTAGTGAAAAAAAACTTGTAAAGTAAAAATGTTAACAGAAAAAGAGAATATGGATTTGGAAAATGTGATTTATTTATATGAGCTAGATAAAGTATTAAGACAAGTACATACAGACTCGGCGGCAGGACCAGATTTAATATGGCATGAAATATACAAAAAATTAAGGGATTGGCAAAAAATATTTTTTTAAAGATTTTGAATGAATGGTTAAATGAAGGTTTTATGTATAATTAATTATGTAGTCGAATACTTAAATTCATATGGAAGAAGGGAGATAGAAGACAATTAAAAAATGGAGATCAACAGTATTGAATAAAATGATTATAAGATCTTTATGAAAATAATACAAAGGAGATTAGAAACTACAATGGAAAATGTGGAAGATAGTATATATAGTATAAAGGGGAAGGGTTGTTAAGAATTATTAATTACAGAGAAATTGTGGATGATATTTTGAATGGAAAAGAAGAAGCAAAAACCATGCTAGGAGAGCTTAATAACACATTTGATACAATTTGACATGAAATCTTATGGATAATAATGAAAGAATATAATATAAGTGAGAAATTTAGGAAATTATTTATGTCAGTATATAGTAATAATAAAATAAAAATACTTGCATGTGGCTGGTTAAGCCAAGAGATGCATATGAAGGCATGTAACAAGGAAGCTAAGGGATCCTGTAGAAGTATTAGAAATATTTCAGAAATTCTGTGAAACTCTGTATGAAGCAGAGAAATATGGATGTAAAGAAAAAGGTACAAATGGAAATGTTTATGGAAGAATTAAATATGCCAAGTTTAAAGGTAGAGGAGGCTCAATTACTAACAGGATAGGAGGAGATGAGATAAAAATGGTGATGTATAATCTACAGAAAAGTCCCCAGGAACAGATAGTATTCCTATGGAAGTTTGGAAGGTAGGAGGGAAAAAACTCATAAAGATCTGGAAGGTTTTGTTTAACAGTATTTTAAGAGGAGAAGTATCAACATCCTGGAAAAAAAGTGGTGGCAGCTGTAATACCTAAAGAGGGTAAAGATCTATCAGCTGCAGCTTCATACAGGCTCATTTCAATACTAAACCATGATTATAAAGTGTTTATGTCTATAATGGCTAAAATAATGGGAAAAGTAATGCCAAAATTGATTGCTGGTTTTGTGGAGGGAAGACACACATTTGACAACATTAACAGAACATCAATGATCCAGAGAGAAGCAGAATTTAAGAAAATGCCACTGTTGTTGGTGTTTTTTTATGCAGAGAAAGCATTTGACAGAGTAAGCTGGGACTTTATGAGCAGAGTAATGGAAGCATTTGCATTCCCTGATAAAATGATAAGGTCGATTAGGATGCTATATGAGGAACAGGAGGCAAAAATTAAAGTAGGTGGGTCCTTTCTGATAATCTCTGTTGAGCACAGGAAACAGGCAGGGGTTTCCTCTCTCCCCTTTGTTATTTGAATTATATTTAGAATCATTGGCAAAGAAAACAAGGGACTTAGAAATTCAAAGCTATATTTGCTATGGTAGTCCAGAAAAGCTGGCTCAATTTGCAGATTACATTATTTTATACCTGACAAAACCAGAAATAGACATTACAGTGCTGTGGAACATATTCAGACAGTTTCATATCTTTTCAGAATATAAAATTAATGAAGCTAAAACAAAGGCAGCGGCAATGTACTATGTACCCACATACAAATTGGTTCAGCAATATCCATACTTATGGGGACATTATAAAATGAAATATTTAGGAGTATGGATTAAAATGATTCTGGTGTGGCAGATAAGGATATGTGAGATGAGACTAAACAAAATATAATTAAAAAACTGAGAAAATGGAAGCTCTGCTATATGGATACAAGCAGTTAAATGTTTTTAGCCCTTTAGTTTTATACACGTCAGGAATATTTTTATCAACTAGAAGAGAAGTTGTGGATAGCAATTAATAAAGGGCTGAAGGATTTTATCTGGGAGGGGAAGATGGCAAGAGTCAAGTGGGATAAGCTTATTCTTCCAATAAATCAGGGCAGATTGAGATTACCTGATTGGACGGGGTATTTTAGAGCAACACAGTTAAGGCTCCTATACATAACACAAGCAGAAAACTTTAATTCAAAGTGGAAAGAGATGATGAAATGGGGAAAGCTCAAGAAACAAAGAATGGCTGGGATTTTATGTACAAGCTTTTATGGAGAATAACAATAATTAAACAAAATATAATATTCATAAATTAGCAGAAAGTATTCTAAGAACTAAGCCAACATGGAAATGGAGAAAGAAGATTCTGCTGATAGGGATGACTGCAATTAGGGATACAGGCACTCGGCATGAGGGGGCTAGAACTGTTTGGAGAAAAATGGCAAAGAAACCAAGGTATTGGGATCAAATAACTAGAGAGGGAAAGTTAATAGAATGGGAAGACACCAAAAACTTTTTTGGACTCCAAGTTAGACAGTGTCTTCCTTATCAAGGATTGATATCAGAGTATAGGCAAAGAAATAGAGCAGTCTTAAATGAAAGACCAGCACCGGTAGAGTTTTTAGTACAATCTAGAAAAGAAGGTACTATTAAGAAAGGAATAATTAGTAGAAGATATAAAATATTGCATGATAACTATAAGAATCAATCAGAGGAGTTTAGAAAAGATTGGGAAGAGGCATTGGATAAGCAATTCAGAAAGAAACAATGGGAGGATATATGTATGTCTCCCAAATATGCAACAAAGTCTAGAAGATTTAGGATCTTTGCTTGAAAGTGTTTACATAGGTATTATTATACCCCAAGTAGACTCCAAAAAATTTTTCCACAGGTAGACAGCCAAATGTTGGAGGTATGATGGGGAAGAAATAGGTAAGTGGGAACATATTTTCTGAGAGTGTAATTAATTGGCAGACTTTAAAGATTCCCTGTAGATGCTCTTTTGGAGATGCATGGTGAGCAAATTGGTGTAACTAAGGAAATTTTTTTTTTGAGCTATGATACAAAATCAGAATTACCTAGTAAGATAGTAAGGCCTTGCTGAGTCTAATTATGATGGCTGCCAAAAAAAAACAATTACTAGAAAATTGAAATCAAAGTCTAAACCAACTTTACTAGAAGTGACAAATATAGTAGCAGAGATAAAACAACTGGAATTTGGATCTTTTGCAAAGGGTAGGAGCAAACTACATAGGAAAAAATGGAAAGTGTTGCATCAATACATGCAGAGGAGGAAAAAGGTTTAAAAGAAGGTAGGAACTGAATGAGCTATGTAATGGTTTACTGACAATGACTGGATATATTATAAATGATATAAAATGTTTGCAGCTATAGTTGTGTCGGCATGGTTTGTAATGTATAATGTTTGCAACTGAAATTGTGTTGGTATGGTTTATTTTCATTTATATAAATGTAAGATTGCCTATGTCATAATTGATAATTTAATAAAGACATTTCTTGGTTAAAAAAGAGGTGCATATGAATATTTTTTTTAAGATAGGGATGCCTAATAAGTTGTATACGCTTTCCATTGGTTATGAATGTGATTAATATGTAAGATAAATTACAAAATAAAGGAGCTGTGGTATATAACACCTGAAAGGTTAAGAATTCCAGTTCTGTTAACATATGCAGATGACATCATAATAATTGCAATAAAATTGGATTAAAGAAGTAACAATTTGCACAAGTGAGTGTCTAGAGGTAATACTGATGGATTTAAAAAAGAAAAGTAAAAATTTAGTAGATGTATTAAAGCTATGGGATATATATTTTACGATGAATGAAATTTCTGTGTTAGGTATAACATTTGAAAATAAAGATGTAAGTAGAATTCAATGGGAAGAAACAGTAGAAGAAATAAAACAAACTTTTCTTTTCTGGAGAACATATAAATTATCATTCAGAAATAAAGGCTTATTTGATAAATTCAGTACTGATGGGAAACTAGCATACTAAGCAAGTGTATTTATATTGCCAACAATATTTGAAAAGGAATTATTGCAGATATTTTTTCATTTATATGGGGTTCTAGAGTAAACCCAGTAAAAAGTGTTTTATATGCAAATAAAGAAGATAGAAGTTTATGGTTAATTAACCCAGTGGTATATGCTGCTTCATTAAATTTGTACAAAATGTTAAAGTGGACAATTGAAAAAGATGAGAGATTAGTATAAAAGTGTATAAATATAAGTATGATTAATTTTGGGGAATCAAAAGAAATAAACATCTGTTCGGAGTTAATGCACTTGCCAAAACAGCTGCAATTCGAAATAAAAAACTAAATCCAAATGGCAAGAGCAATACAAGGCAGATATACCAAAATGGCATATGGAAATCCTCAATACTTCAGTAGTCCACAGTATTCAAACAAATAGCCAGTACTGCAACTAATTTAGTATAAAAACAATATAATTTATTAATCACAAGCAGTTTAGTGCTTTCACCAGATGGCTTCATCAGACCTACTAAACATTTCACTCTTCAGTTTAAATACAAAAAATAGCGGGAAAAAAGCCATTCCTAAAGTGAAAGAATCAATTATTTCAATTATTACTTCCAACCCATCTAAAATCAATAATATACACAATAATCAATTTATCTATTCAAAAACCTTTACATATATCTAATATATAATATTTAATAGTTTATATTATACCATGACCCCCCCCCTCCAAAACGTGCATGCTGATTGGCCAGCGTGCACATTATAAATCGAGTTATACTAATGGAAAAAGGTCCGTCGCCGGACTTTTTCCATTAGTATAACTCTACTTTAAACACTGTCTCGCTATGTTAAATGGGTTTAACATGGCGAGACAACTTTAAATAAGCAACGGAGATCTCCGTTGCTTATTTTAAAGCTGTCTCATATGCTAAACCCATTTAACATAGCAGACAGGTTTAAAAAGCAACGGAGAAAGCAAGATCTCCGTTGCTTTTAGTGTCTCGCTATGTTAAATGGGTTTAACATAGCGAGACAGTAAAAAAAAGGAACGGACATCTCCGTTGCTTTTTTTACTGTTTCGCTATGTTAAACCCATTTAACATAGCGAAAACAGTAAAAAAAAAAGCAACAGAGATCTTGCTTTCTCCGTTGCTTTTGCCCACAGCTCTGATGTACTGCGCAGGCGCGCAGTACATCAGAACTGCCGCGGATGCCAGACATCTGCGGAAGGGCAGTAAACAGGCATTATACTATGCCATTATTTAAGAAAAGTAATAGTTTCTTTTCTTAAATAATGTCATGGTATAACAGCAATAACCCACTTCTGGGTGTGGGTAATGCTGTATTTACCCACAGTTGGCTTTGTTTGGTCCCTCGGGCTTCGCCCTCGGGATCAAACCACGCCAACCGTGGGTAAATCCAGCATTACCCACACCCAGGCGTGGGTTATTGCTATAATATTTAATAGTTTATACACTAAAAGCATTGTCAATTCATAAATAACATACCTAAAATGTATATGAATGTTAAACAAATATATACAGACATGAACACATAAATGGATATGAAAATAAAATAAAAATAAAAATAAGAATAAAAGTGAAGACAAGCCATACTACACCCTAAACGTGCAATATGAGTATGGATGTAAATATGTAAATGGTGAGAACTAAATGGATGCATATCTGAACTGTAACTAAGCCCTTAATTTCCTCATTTTGAGGAAAGGTTGAATGGGAACCTTACCATTTAATCTAGGGCTGATGTCAGACCTGAATCTCATGATCCAATTAGTTTCCCTCACTTCTGTAAAAGTCTTAATGTCCCCTCCTCTAATACTCCTATATATATTCTCCACTATTTTAAACCTAAAACTATGTCCTTCCCCTCTCTCTGTGACATGTTTTGCAAGGGCATTGGTCATTGATCTAATTCTAATATGGTAAGTATGCTCACGCATCCTATCCCTCAGGCACCTATTTGTCTTGCCAATATAGAATGTGGAGCATCCCACACAAGTAGCTAAATAGACCACATCAGTGGACATACAATTTCCTTTAGATCAAAACGTAAACACACCAAAACCAGAAGGATGTATAAATATAGGATCAGAGTCAATCAAAAAACAAAAATTACAATGGTTACAAGGTGATGTGGAACAAGATTCACTATGGCCATCCTGTCTACTATCTCTTGGGTAGCACAACAGTCTCTTCAAATTCATTTTATTCTTATATACAAATTTAGGTATACTTCCTATAACTTCTCTTATAGTCGGGTCCACTGATAAAATATGCCAGTGTGTCTTAACTACATATTTTATAATTCCTACATCTTTAGTATAAAAAATTGGAATGATTATATTATTAGACTCCATTCCCCCTCTGGGTTTGCAACCTTCCAAAGGAACATAGTCATTAGTCCTAGTGGAGAAATAAGGGGCTGCTACATTAGATCTCAACTCATTAATATCTAGCATCCCATTAGTAAAATCTCTACTATAATAATTACGTGCTCCTAGCCTCTGTTGTAAATCATCTAGTCCATTCTTAAAATCTAAATCTATCGGATTGTATCTAGAGATATGCGTAGCCTGTCCTCTGACAATATTACTGATTACATATCCAGGATGCATACTGTGTCGATGCAACAGGACATTCTTATGGCATGGCTTCCTATATAGCCCAGTATTGATCATACCATTTCCCAACTTCTCTACATATATATCTAAAAAAGGGATCCTATCCAAAGACCAATCAACTGTAAACTTCAGATATCTGGTAACAGAATTCACCTCTCTCACAAACTCATCCAACTCATCAGATGTACCTGTCCATAAAAGGAACAGGTCATCTACAAAACGTCTATAGAATGGAACAAAACTATTGTAACCAGTCATCTGAAACATATACCTGTGTTCCCATTCTGCCATAAAAAGGTTGGCGTAGCTATTGGCACAAGAAGTGCCCATAGCCACGCCATCCTTCTGTAAGAAAATCCTGTTGTTAAAACAAAAAACATTTGATTCCAAGATAACTTCCAAAAAAGTCATTAACAAATCTATCTCTATGCCATCTATGTCTGACATTCTCTTTAGGTGGCTACCCACCATCTCTAACCCTTCTAAATTAGGGATCACTGTAAATAAAGACTGGACATCCATCATAACAAAAATATATTCTTGATTGGAGGGTGTTAAAGCAATAAAATTATATAAATCTAACAAAAACTGTTTAGTGTCCTTTAATATAAATACATTAGCATTAACTATTGGTCTTAGTTTATTCTCTATATAAATGGAAAGCGGTTCAGTGGACCAACCCCTTCCAGCTACAATGGGTCTTAAAGGTGGATTCACTCTATTTTTATGTATCTTTGGAAGTCCCTGGATAACTGGTATGAGTGGGTGTACAACTTCCAAAAATCTAAACAAATTAAAATCTATGACTTCGCTCTTAAATAAATCTTTCAACATACCATGTATCCTGTCAGTCAAACAGTTAACTGCTTCCAATGAAATGGAAATATAGTGGTCAGTATCACTTAACATTTCAAACATGCTTTCTTGATACCTAGAGGTATCCATAATTACCACTCCACCTCCCTTGTCAGCAGATTTGATAGTAATCATGGTATTATTACGTAAACTGTGTAGAGCCTCCTTCTGTTTGCATGTAAGATTCTGCTTACCCCTCTTATAATTATTACACGAACTTCTCATCCTGTATAGATCATCTTCTACTAACTTACTATATGCTGCTAGTAAGGGATGTAAGGGGGGGGATATATGTACTGGGTCTTTTAATACTATGATTTTTGTTAACACTATTATCACCTCTGAATTCTATTCTCAATGACAAATTGCGTATGAACAACTTGAAATCACGTAAAGTCTCCTCAAAATTACTATAAGTAGTGGGAATAAATGACAGTCCTTTAGATAGGACATTTATCTCATCTATAGTAAGTTGATGTGTAGATAGATTAAACACTATGTCATCCGTTTCCCTTCCCACATTTTCTTGATATTCTGGTTCTGTGACCGTTGGGGAGACAGTTTCCTTTTCTGTCTCCCTCTGCTCATCGAGCGTGTTCGCTGAATAACGGAACCTGAAGAGGAACAAGCTACACAGGGGAAAATCTGAAAGCAAATAAAGGGGTAAAGCAGAAAGAATTGGAAGAACAGTCATATTTCAGTGATAAAAATGAAATGGTATGTCAGGAGTTGAAGATATCAAGAATCGATACAAGACACAAACCCGGTTTTCAAGTGTAGATGGACAAGGAAGAAAGGGAAATAGAATGAATGCATACCATTTAAGGTCTGTAAAATGGATGTAAACCCACTAAATCAAACATTAGGAAGGCAATTGCATTTCTTCTGCACATTAAAACAACAAACCAGGAGCTAAAATGATGCTCAACACACTGTTTTATTTCATAAAATGTATTGCTTTTGTCCTGGTATCTGGACTTCTTCAGAATAACTCAGTCAAACACATTCACACTATATAAACTCTTCCCTGTCAGAAATTGATGAATTGGTCCCATTTAATCATTGGTTGAACAGTTTAACACTAATTAGAATCAATTAATTGTAAAAATTGTAAAAACACAATCAGATGTAGGTTGATAAAAAAAATACAGTTCAAGTATAAATGTAAAAATAATTACCTCACAACCAATCATTAATTAATTTCTTAATACCAAAAAAATGTATCTTTGCTAGCTATTTAGAAGCAGTTCTAATTGTCTAAAAAACAACCATATGCATCACATACATAGATATATACAGTCTGAAACCCTTGCATAGTTACTAAACAAGAAATAAACAAACACAGCCAAAATCCACTAGGTTGTTTTTTACATAAAAATGATGCTTTTAGTCTTAAAACGCTACTAATTGAGAACATATCTTTTAGACCCCAGCCCTCAGTTGCATTGGCCACTAGTTGCCATTTTAATTCTTTATGCTCTAATAAATCATTATGCACATTACGGTAAAGAAAAATATGAATATACGTATCAGTTCATCTGTGAAATGACTGATTTAATTGATACATAATATATGTTACAGTGTCAGTAGTGCAACAGGTAGCATGTTTGTCTTTGTTGTTGGAAGACCGGAAGGCTTTGGGATCTATTCCTACTGCTAGTGATTGAACTTCTCAGACTGCAGTGAAGCATTGTGGGTGGGGTGGGGTGGGGTGGGGGGATGCCCTACGGCAGAGTGTATTATCCTTCAGAGAGAGGTGAGAAAAGATGGTGAAGGCTGAAGGGACAGAGGTCCAGAAGGGCAGTTTTATTATTTTTTTTTCTATTTACTATGATAAAAGAATATGTATAATATGTATTGTATATATTGTCAGCTGGAGTTGGATTAAGAATAATTACATAGGTATTTCATATCAAAATAAAAAAATGAAGCCACTCCTTTTTTCATCCCTTTCCAAGTGTGAATTGGACACATGCTTTCACCTAAATGCATGGCCTTTGAGTATACTCTTCTCATGGACAGCCTGAGTGCTAGGAACCAGGTTAATTGCAGGAAAGGGGGAGGCATGGATTAACAGGCAACATTAAACACTGGCTTCTATGCAGTATTTGGATGTTGCAACATTTAAGCTAGACAGTGGTGAGCAACAATTGTAATAGTTGTATTCTTTTGCTAGCCATAGTCCTGACAGCCCACTGCACACTTTACATTGTGAATTTGGATACAGCAAAGATAGCTGGGCTGCGTCCAAACATAATAAAAGGTCTACAGCCGGCTGTCAGGACTGTAGTCAGGAATGGACTGAAACAACAGAGTCCATGATTTTGCTTTCTTGACATGTCCTAGCATGCTGGGGACAATAAATATTGCCCCCCCACACACACACTCATGCACTCTTACAGACTTTACTATCAAAATTAGCATTATGAGTTTCAATCCTTCTAGTACTTCGTCATTGCCATCATCATCATCATCATCAATCCTGTTTGCCCATTTTCTAAATGAGGTTTGGGTGTCATATCAACTGGCACCATATTACTTGATTCAGTGTCACTGTCTTACCTTCTTTGACAGTCATGCCTGACTGTTGCAGGTCTTTTCTCACATAATTCATCCGTCTTTTTGCTGGACACCCTCATTTCCTGTTGTCTTTTTCCTGCCTGTCTCAAATCTTCTTCACTAGATTGCCTTCTGCTTTCCTGCACATGTGTTTTAACTACCGTAATCTGTTCCCTTTGACCTTCTCTGCAATTGGAACTACTTGGGATTCTGCTCTGATGTCCTCGCAACATCTTACCACCCATTTCAGGTACTTTATCTTCATCACCTCTAGCTCCCCCAACTGCTCTGCCTTCACTGCCAGATTTATGAACCATACAGTAGTACTGGTCGCACCACTGTTTTATACACCTTACTTTTCAGCTTCTTTGGCATTCTTCTGTCACATACAACCCCTGACCCTCTGTGCTAGTTGGCTACAACCCCTCTGATTCTGTCTTTGATCTCCTCATTCAGACTTCCCTTCTCCTCAACCACCCCTTCCAGAAACTTGAAGCTGCTAACCTGTACCCCTATTTTCCCTTCCATCTCATTTCTCAGCTTCTTCTGATTTCCCCCATTTGCTGCCATTACAACTGTCTTATCTGTACTCAGTTTCATCTTGTGTGCCTTCAGTTTTGCATTCTATCTCCTATCATCTGCTGAAGTTCTTGTTTAGACACATTGCCTGCATACAGCAGCTTTGTTGATCTGTCACTTTCGACCTGTTTGCTAATTTAGTGTGTCACTAGTATGAACAGCAGTGGGCTCAGAGATGAACCCTGATGCACACCCATTCCTACTGGGAAGCCCTCCCTGAGACCAGACACTGCTCGTACTTGAGTTATTGGGCCCTTGTACAGAGCTTGAACTAATTCTACCAATGTTTCTGAGGCTTTCAACTACCACAAGACTGCCTAACTCAGCTTTCTTGGCACCTTGTCATATGCTTTCTACAAGTCTAAGAATGCCTAGTTGGACTCTTTCTTCATCTCTAGCTTCTCCTCAGCTATCTGTCTCACAGCAAACATCATGTTATATGTGCTGCATCCTGATCTGAATCAAACTGTTCATCTCCCATCTTACTTTCTACTACTCTGCATATTTGTTTATCAGTCACCCTTTCTGGAACTTGCACGCAGTATGACAGAAGATTGATACCTCTGTACTGCCCAAAGTTGTGAATGTCCCCTTTCTTCTTGTACACTGGCACTAGTATGTATAATTTCCTGTCATCTGAGATACACCTCTCACTCCGTATTGCTATGAAAGCACTGTAAAGCCATTTCTCCTCTAACTCATCCAACATCTTTATCATATCTGCTGTAACCTCATCTGAGCCTGCTGCTTTCTCTGACTTCAGTTTGCTCAGTGCTATCCTTGCTTCTTCTAGGGTGGGCTTCTCTTCTTCTTCTATACAGCTTCGGTGGGGTTTTCTTTGTTCAGAAACTGCTGGAAGTACTTCTATTGACCTTTGATGTCCTGTGGACTGGTGAGTAGGTTGTTGCTGGCATCCCTTATGAAGGGTGTCTGATAACTATCTTTTATCTTTCTGTCTTTGCCTTACAACCTGATAGAGTTTCTTTGTGCCATCTACTGCGTCTCTTTCCAGAAGCTGGTAGACTGCCCTGATGCCTTGTTCTTTGCTATGGCAGCTGCTCTCTTAGCCTCTTTATTAGCCAACCAATATTCCTTCTTTGCCTGGTCCATCTTTTCTATTTTACACTGCTTTCTCCACTCCTTTCTTTTGATGACTTCCTGGACTTCTGCATTCCACTATCAGCTTTCCTTATGTACCTTATTTCAATACCTGGCTTGGCCACATATCTGTTCCATAGACCTTACACATGCTGATTTGAGACATTGCAGTTCTTCTTCAATTCCACCTATTTTCTCTTCTTCCTGAGGTCCTAAAGTGCTGAGTATTTCCCCTGAACTCTTGTGCTTTGTCTTCAGTTAACTTCCAGGTCCTCAGCCTAGTCTTTTTTGACATGAGAGCCTTCTTGGACCACTCCTTGCAGCTGATTGTGACAACCACTGGTTTATGCTGTGGGATGACTGTTTCAGTGGGGATTACTTTACAATCACTGATTCTACCCCAGTGCCCTTTCCTTACTAGGAGGAAGCCTAATTGAATGTTGGCCACTCTTGTACGTGATCTTGTGACTGTCTCTCTTGCTGAACCATGTGTTGGACACCATCAAACCATCTGCTAAAGAGAAATCTAGAATGGCTTCTCCTTCTTTACCCCTGTTGCCCCACCCATGTGGACCCAGGAATTCTTATTATGTTCTGTCAGTCCCAATATGTGGATTTAGGTCCCCCATTATCAACGCCATCTCATATTGTTGTGATTTATCTAGAAGATCCTGCAACTGCTGCCTGAATGCACTCTTTTCCTTGCTATCACAACCCTAGTGTGGGTCAGAGGCTGAGATTGTGAATAGTACTTCAGTAATAAAATATAATGCAAACTTGCATATAAACATCTTGACTTATAGATGCAAGGCAAGCAACTGTAAAAAAAATGCCATTATCACTGTTCCCCTTGAAAATACAGCTACAGAACCAATGCCACTATCACAGATCCACTTGATACCATTTATAAAAGTAGCAATAATAGTTCAAGAGTTCTAATCCCAGCCAAACCATGGCAGCGCTAATCTTTCAACAATACTGGAGAAGAGTGACAAAAGAACAATATTCTTGTAACTGTAACACCAGGAAACCTTTGTCCGGAATCCTAAGCCTACTTGTTATAATGGAATTGTTATTCTCCCTACAGTACAGAAGCTTGTTGCTCTGTTTGGTCAAAGATAAGTGGCTGTCTTGTAGCCTGCAGAATTTGGGTTTGGGTAATTCCTATAGCACCTCCTTAATATGTTACTGTAGGGGGGGAACCACCTACCTTGCTGGATGCATGCATTAAGATATCCAGTTATACACAAGATAGCAGGTATTTCTATAAACCTGAGAGGATGCCAAGCATATGGGGATAAATGTTTTTTAGTATGAATAACATTATTTTAGCAGCATTTTCCTCTCTTTGTTTTTGCTTGACAGTTATTGAAAATCAGCTAGGGACCTTGATATTTGTTAGAAAGATTGGATATTTATAAATGGCAATTTTATAACAAGATGTTCACACTCAAACACATGCAAATACACATCACATCACACATACACACACACACACACACACACACACACACACACATACACATATGCAGAAGCATACAAACACACACATGCATACGCGCGCAAATGCGCACGCATGCAGGCACATACACATGCATACACGCAGACACACAAACACACACACACACACACACACACACACACACACACACATGCACACATGCAGGCACATACACATGCATACACACACACACACACACACACACACACACACACACACACACACACACACACACACTCACACGTACAGCTATAGATGATTGGGAGGAGGATTAATTCACCTATGGCATGTCTTTAGGATGTACAAGAAACTGGAGTACCTTACAGATACCCATGTTTAGGGTGGATTTGCAAGGTTTCCACAGAAGGCTCCCCAGATGAGAACTGAACTGGAGAACCAAGCACCATGAAGCAGCAATACAAACTGCAATGCTACAATCAAAAATGCTTTGAGGGAAGAAGAGTAGCTAACACCAAGTCCCCCCTCAACCCCCCCCCCAAAAAAAAAATATGTCTTTTAGCTCTATATGATACTGTTTACATTGATTTAAATATTCTATCCTTCACAAACTCATACTAAGTGGGAAAGATTTTTTTTCAAAAATGCTAATAAATACACCACAAGTAACCTCTTAACTCTTAAACATTTTTATGCAGTCTGCCCACAGAACATTGACTATTTTTTCCATAGTTTTGCTCTTTGAATTAAAAAGCTTGTACCTCTGTCCAAAATGGTTCAACATTTATTCATGAAATCTTCAGGGAATGTTACTGGCATAATATAAAAATTCACAGGACTGGGCTCCTAGTATCAAAACAAAAGAACAGCTGCATCTTGAATTTTAATAAAAATATCAAGTTTTAAAAGTAATTTTTTAGGCCTCAACATATAAAAAGAATGAAAAGATCAGTTTGTACAGATGTGCCTGCTACGTTTAGGTCCACAGTCATGCCAACATTATATATTTATGTTTGATAGCTTTTCTTTATTTTACCCTGAAGTGAACTGGCAAGTTAGCACACTTGTTCTCAGCCAGTTGTTTAAAACTTTTTTTTTTTTTTTTTTTAAACACAGTTTTATTTATTCATATCAAAATCAGGCAACATATACAAGAAAATATACAACATTTGAATGTAAAAATCCCACAGAGAAAAACTTGCACTCTGCCACTTTACAAAAGCCATTCTGGCCTGAATTCCACCATAAATTCAAGCAGCGATATTTCTCTGCTCTAGCAGGATATTATAACATTTTCAGGACATGACCACTTGATAATTCCACTTTCATTTTGTTTTGCATAGTGTAACATCATTTAGAAAAATTGAGCATAGATCTCAGAGCACATCAGATATGTGTATTTTGATATAACATACAGAAATGACTGAAAATAATGTAGACTTTTATGTTGAAAAGCTGAAGTAGCAGGTGCCACCTCAGAAAGTAAAAAGGTTGGTTAGAGGCTGGTCGCAGTACTTACTTGCTGGATCTCCAAACCGCTAATGGGTTGTTGCTAGATATAATAAGCCTAGTAGTGATGAAGGCTGCCATAGGAAGTAAGGAAACCCCCCCCCCCCACAGTTAGCCATGTGTATGCCATCATGCAAATGAACACAATGAAAAGGAAGCCAGTAGAAATGTACTGGAAAGTGGGCAATTCAGCTCCTTTCTCTGAAGTGTGAAGTGGTACCACTGCCCAAGACAGTTATGGCAACAAAGGATAAGAGAGTTCAGTACAACTACCAGCTGCTGGAGTGGAGGAAGGTGCAGGGTCACAACACAGAAAATGACTGGGAGAGGTATGAGACGTGGAGGATGTAGGTTATGGACAGGTTGTACTTCAGGCCAGATAACACAGCTAGCAAAAAGATGTGGTGGAAATATACATTAGGAAGCTACTGCCTTTAAACTGATGTGTCAGGAAAAGACATGAAGTATCAGAGAAAGGGAATGTAGGGGTAAAAATGATAGCAAAATAAGAGAAAAGAAGGGATAAAACAGGATAGAATCCAACCACAGAGACGCATGGGAAATATTGCTAAACAATTTCATCAGTTTAGGGAAGAAAATGGGAGAACTGGAGGCAGAACTGGTGGACATAGGAGGTGGAGTAAAAACAGGAACGTTAGTGTAAAAAATGTTTAATCGGTTTATATATATTTGTATATTTAAGTTTGTTTCTTTTTATTCAGTTTGTTTTCTGAAGTCTGTGGTAGATGAAAGTGATTAAACATTTTTTATGCTAAAGTTCCTGTTTTTTACTTGTACATGACTTGTATTTGTAGCTGAGCCTGCCTTGGTGGTCTTTGTCATTTAGTGTTTTTTATTTCCACCTTTTCATGTGCTGGGGCATTTTGGTTTTTGTTAGAAGAAATGCAAAAGAAGGGGAAGAAGCAGAAGCAGCAGGCAGTAGAAGCAAGTTGGCTGCCCGTCAGGGTAGAAGGTAAAGGTGAAACAGATGAGCTTTCTTTTAATTTTATTATGAAGGGGAAGTCAGTGGGGTGGAACCTTGAGATTTGAAAAGATTAGTAGCTTTTGTCAATGCTCAGTCACAGCTATTACGTCTAGAAGTGGCTGCCACCTGGGAACAGCAGCTTATTACCAGTACAGGGACTGAATGTCACAAAGTAGTTGTCCTGGAACAAAGTATTAGTCTAGTACCTCCCACAAAGCATTCTGGGTTACATGCTCATATGCCTTTTATGGGACCAAAATGCACATATAGATTGTACTGGCAAACTCTGCTGATCCTTCATCTGTGCACAACAAAGTGTTTCCTTTGTTCTACAGACATGATGGAATTCACATTTCTCCTGTTGAATACAGGCTCAAGTATTGGACAGTGTCTCTTTTTCTAGCAAGGTGGCATAGATTTTCCTAGGAAGGCTGTGCAATATGATTCCCTCTATAATGGAACATGTCCTCCTACCTTTCTTTTTGAAAGTGGGGAGTACTGACCCAGTTTATCATTTCAGAAGTATTGTTCCCTCTTTCATGAAATCCCAAAGATATCCAGTGCCATCAGCATTTTTTCAGCATTTCAGCCAGATCTCACCCACTCTTATAGCCTTGCTTACAACTATTTAATTGCAAAAGTAAACTTACTGACAAAAATGGGCACTGTCCCACGAGTTGCTTCGGACAAAATCTCAAAAAAGGGTATGTCTACTGCACTGGCTTCTAAAGTTTCTTTGATGGCACTCATTTACACCTTTGCTAATAAAGGCACAGGCAGTACCCTTCCCACCCAAATCACTGAATGATTGGCCAGAACCTCTCTGGCAATGCAGAATTTATACCCCATGCCTTCAACGAACTCCTTACACAAACGGGTCTCCTCTTCTATGACAGCAGAGGCTCATGCCTTTCTAGCATTTCAGTACCTGTGTTGAAATTCCAAAAGCTCCAGTTAGCACTGCTTGGAATGAAGTCTCCCCTTTTGCTGTTGTCCACCAGTGGGACCTTGGGTCACCACCATGATAACAATGGCCAGCAAGTTTGGACCACAGCTGCTTGCAGTCACCTCAGTTACTGATGTCTTGAAATGAGTCTGTTCACTTTCTCTACCCGACCTTCTGCAATTATAAGAGAAGCTCTTCCAGAGTTGGGACCTAACCTTATCACCAAAAGAAGCATCAGACCTGGATTTCAGCTAAACCTCTGATTTTGTAACCCCACAGGATGTTCTAAGTAAAATGAAATGGTAGGCATGTCAGATGTGAGGTCATCAAGTGGGAAGAAAAGTGTTTGGAAGCAAGACACAAATTCTTATAATGAAATGGACACCGTATAAATAAATGGATGTAAAAGCAGCAGTATCTTGAAGGGGAAAGTCCACTGACCCTGTATTCTTTAATGTGCATATCTCAGACATCACAAAATGCTTAAAGAATGGTATACCTCTTTGCAGTTGATGCAAAGTTGATGCAAAGATATGATTGATTAAGGGTCATAAAACCTGAAGAGGGATTTGAAGAAGCTTTTGGAGTAGGCTTGTAATTGCCAGCAAACCTTCATTATAGACAAATGTAGGGCACATCTGAGGTAAAAAACCTTTGCTACATAATATGTCATTAGACCAGTTCCACTTAAAATATTTGGGTAGCAGAATTATCTAGGAGTAGCTGCAACAGTGTCAATCAACTATGAGCTCCTGTGCAAGAAGGCAACAGCTAAGGCAAATAGGATATTATTCTGTATTGGAGAGGCACAGCTTTCAGAACAAGGAGGTTATTATGATCCTAATCTTCAGATTGCTGACAAAACACAAATGGCATGTTGTGTGAAGTTTGGGGGACTTCAGAGGGAGAAACAAGTAATGCTACTCTTACTTGATAAGTGGCAAAAAAGATGTGACTTTGCTATCTTTGGTTCTGCCAGGTAACCAAAGTGCAGTAATATTTTACTATATTTTATACATACATATACCCACAAACATACATACACATATGTATATGCATATGTAAATGTAGGTCCCTGAGTATAGGTCGAATGCTCAAAAGAGCAAACGTTAGAACATCTGGGTTTTCGGTAATGTAGGTTCGATGTTCTAACATTTGATCTCCGTTTGCTCTTTAGTCAGGGACCCTTATAGATGTGTAAACAGGCAAACTTTGTAAACAGACACATGAACAGAACACCATCTTATTTTGAGTGATACTGTATGCAATCACAATTCAGGATTTTATTCATGTAACTATTCTTGTTATGTTACTTACTCAGCCATTTCCCCTAGACTACATATATCTTTTAGACTATTCAGAATCTGGTTTAATTATTAGTTACTAAAAACAGGGACTAATCGAACAGGTATTTTATTGCTTCATTCATATTCATGTATCATTGCCCCATGCAGGGGAAATAAGCTGGTCGCTTCTTTTCCACTCTCATTTTATGTTTGTTTTAACAGCAGTAATGGTTTATGTATATGCACTGGCTTACACACACACACACACACACACACACACACACACACACACACACACACACACACACACACACACACACACACACACACAGCATTGGATATACCATGGAACACAGTAAACACAGTCATCAAAAGTGAAGAAAATATGGGACAACAGTGACATTGTAATTAACTGGACATCCCTCCAAAACTGATGAAAAGACAAGACGAAAACTGGTCAGGGAGGCTACCAAGAGACTTACAGCAACACTGAAGGAGCTGCAGGAATTTCTGGCCAGTACTGGTTGTGTACTACAGGTGACAACAATCTCCCGTATTCTGCATATGTCTGGACTATGGGGTAGGGCTGCAAGACAGAAGCCTTTTCTTACACAAAAAAAAATCCAGGTCCTATTAAAATTTGCAAAACAATACATCAAGACTCCCAAAAGCATATGGAAAAATTTGTTATGGCCTGATGAGACCAATGTTGAACTTTTTCACCACAATTCCAAAAGGTACGTTTGGAGCAAAAACAACACCTCATATAACCAGAAGAACACCATCCCCACAGTGAAGCATGGTGGTGGCAGTATCATACTTTGGGGCTGCTTTTCTTCAGCTGGAACTGGGGCTTTAGTCAAGGGGAGGGAATTATGAACAGTTCCAAATACCAGTCACTTTTGGCCCAAAACTTTCAGGCATCTGCTAGAAAGCTGAAGCTGAAAAGGAATTTCACCTTTCAACACAACAATGACCCCAAGCATACAGCCAAATCAACAAAAGAATAGCTTCACCAGAAGAAAATTAAAGTTTTGGAATGGCCTAGCTAGAGCCCAGACCTAAATCCAATAGAAAATCTGTGGGGTGACCTGAAGAGATGCCCTTGCAATCTGACAGATTTGGAGACGAATCCACAAAACCACGAAAACTCAAAACCGCGAAATTCAAAATTTCGCACACTGGAGATTTTGAATTTCACAATACTACTGCACACACACACACACACACACACACACACACACACACACACACACACACACACACACACACAAAACATCCCCCCCCCCACACACACACACACACACACAAAACATTCTCCCCCCTCCCCCCCCACACACACACACACATAACCTCTCTACTACATGAAAGCAGGGGGGCAAGCCCCCATGCACCCCCCATGTGGTGGGCTGCGCCCCCCCACACACCCCCTACTTAAATATTCTCACTCTGAGGTTGCACTACATACAAACACACACAAAACACCACCACACAAGCTACATTCTCCTCGCACACACACATCACATTAACAAAACCCACTGACACATACCACAGCCCCTACCCAAAACCCTTAACACACACATACACACACTTACCTGAATATATAACCACAGCGAATGTTCAGAAGCGTGAAATTCGAAACCTCCGGTATTCAAGATTTTGAATTTCTCACTTCTGAACTTTCTTTGCTCTCAGGATTCGGCTTTCTGGGCTCAAAATACTAAAATTCGATATTTCAGTATTTCGAGCTTCTGAAGTGAATTCATATACATACATACAAACACCCACACACACAGACACACACACACACACAAAATGTATGTATATGGTTAAAATAATCTCAACTTACTAAAGTTGACATTTGTATGGTTGATACAATATTATCATCTTTGGTAAGACTGACTGTTAAAAAATATATAAAGGGTTATACGTTGTACAACTGATATGTGGATGTAAACTTATGTTTTCTTGTAAATCATTGCCAGTTAGATATCTTTGTGTGCACTTGCAATGATTCCTTTCTCGCAGCTTATATTATAATAGTAGGTTAATGCTGGCATAATATTTAAATGTGAGCCAGGTATTATTCCTTTTTGTGGGAGAGTTCTCACTTTTTGGAATTGGTGTAACCAAGGGGTTGGTGTGTGTGTGTGTGTGTGTGTGTGTGTGTGTGTGTGTGTAGATATAGATATATAGATAGATATATATATATATATATATATATATATATATATATATATATATATGTATATATATATAGTTTGCAATCACTTACCTGAATGGCAGTTTGTTGAAATCACAGTTCCCAATGGGCAGGAAACTGAATCAAGAGTGGTCGACCCCATTTAGTCGAGTTGCATGGTGCACTCGACCTTTCAGCAAGCGACATACTGAGACTTCATGCTTCATGGAATTAGCCCAGTTCCTCACTGTAGTGCGATCTCAGAGTTGGTATATTTAATGTGCAGGGTGTGTGGGGGGTGAACCCCCCCCCATATGGGGTGTGCATGGCGGGCATAGCCCCCCCTGCAAAATAGTAGAATTAACATACCGTTGAATGTACGTTACTGTGCATAGCAGGAGGTGAGTGACATCACCTCCTGCTATGTCAAATACATTGAACCATAGAGTTTGATGTATTCAGTTTCGCTGTGGGTTAGTATTCGGAATTTCGGATTCAACATTTAAGGTCGATATTGTAAATGTTCGAACGATGTTGATCCGACATTCTTATAGTAAACTTATATTATATATAATATATATATCACTGCAGTGGCTTTGCTGGACAGAGGCACAGGGAACTATAGATGGCTTATAGATGTCCTCGGGCAGATAGTTGGGAGTGTGGCCTAATGGTTAAGGTGTTTGCCTTACAAACACAAGGTGCAGGGTTTGAGTCTCACAAGAGATAATTGGTTCCCCTTTATAATATCGAAATATTGAAATCTCGAATTTCAGTATGTCAAAACCATAAAGGCAAACGCTCAAAATCCTGAAACCGCGAAACACAAACTGGCGAACATTAACACACCATATACCGCACAGCACATATACCATCCTACCCACACTACAACAATAAAACAACAAAACATACAAAAACACAATAACACAAATCAACACGCCTACAGTACATATAAGCAGGGAGGCAAGCCCATCTGCACCCCCCACACCCCCCTACATATATATATATATATATATATATATATATATATACTAACTCCAAAATCGCACAAACAGAAAAAGACAGTAAACTCACACCCAGACATTCTACAGTCCATCACACACACACACACACACACACACACACACACACACACACACACACATCACACATATACAAACACCAACACATCCAACACTTACACACTCATACTTTCACATGCCTACCCTAATCCACACGTACAACTTACACACTCATATACATTCAAACCCCCACCCAAAATGTTTACAAAACACTCACTTATCTTAAATTGCACCTAAATCCACACACTACACCAGACACAATCCACACAAAACACCGCACGAAATGTAGCGTAAAGCCATAACCGCGGATTCAAGAATATATATATATATATATATATATATATATATATATATATATATATAAAATCCTGTGGGATGTGGAGCTTGCCCCTCTCACATTGGGAGGTGCAGTGAGGGATTGTTCCCCTGCAGAAAAATGTGTCGATGAAATTGTTTTTTCAATGTTGTATGTTAACAAAGCTGTGTTTGGTATTTGTAGTTCAATTTAGGAGGAAGTGAGGAATAGACTTTTTTTCAGTGTTTATTTATTTATGTAACTATTTCTTAATCAGGATAAAGTACTTATCCAGTTGGACCGTTTTAGGCTCAGCCCAGGAAACTATGACCAATATGTAAATAAAACTAAGTTGGAAAACATCATTAAACAATAGTATAAGCCTATAAACATTATTAACAAGACAGTTAAGAAGATTTAATACAATATCAAATCATAGGTAATGCAATAATGATTGTTAAGAACAGTAGGCATTCAACATCTATGTTTCTTTAGAATGTAATGTAAAATAAAAAAGAAAGAAAAAAATAGAAATAAAGTTGAGGGGAAGAGGAGTATTGTGAATGAGGGAATTCTGTGGGGGTTGAAGGTTAGTTTAGAAGTAAATATGTGAGTGAGTTGATGGGTAGGAGTTATTAAATGTACCCAGTGATGTCATATTGCCTGGGGTTAAGAAACAAGCTGGCAGCTGGGTGGGCAGTGGTTATCCTTATAAACATATTAAGATTTGAAGCATTTGCATGATGCTTCCATGAATAGATGTTTCTTTTTAAGGTCTTGTCCCAATTTGTGGAAGGGAGAGGCTTATTGTTTTTCATTTGGGACTGATTCCCATATTTGAAAAGCCTTTATTGAAAAGCTGTGGTCAGCTGAATGTTGTTTGTTTGTTTGTTGGACTGGTTATATCAAGGGAGGATTGAGATGATGGGCTATAATGTTTTTTTTAAACACCTTTATTGAATTATCACACTTATGACATAGGCACATTTACAGTTATATAAAAGTAATCAAACTGTATTAACAAGGTCATGTTTACAAACATTTTACTTCCCATATATTTATATATATCATATAACCTAAGTGATATGTGTCTCTATTAAATCAGCGAACATTTAAAAAAGCGAACGCTGATTTATCAACCCCATGTAAGCGAAAGCTTACAATCCCAAACACTCGGAACTGTGATTTTTTTTCCCAGGGAAAAAAAAAATCACTGTTCCACAAAAATAAATAAATAAATAAAAATAAAAATAAAAACTTCAAAACATTACATAAAGTGGGGGGCTTTGCCCCCCAACCCCCTACTTAAATATACCAACTCCGAGATCGCACTACAGTGAGGAAAACAGCAAAGTAACGGAGGCGGACAAGCGATTTCTTTCCCAGGGAAATCGCTTATATGCTGTTTCGCTATTTTGCTCTTTTCGTGCCTTCGAGTTCGATCAAGACGCATTTGAAGGATTGCGTCTTCAATTATATAATAGGAACCCAGTAATATCACATAACTTATTCAAATCCTGCCTTTTTAAACAAGAAATATCTTTATTAAACTATCACTGATGACATAGGCAATCACACCGAAATGATCCTAGTCGCAAACATTTTACATCACAAACCATACTGACACACTACCATTTGCAAACATTATACATCACATATAATCTACCCAGTCATTTTCAGTCAAACATTACATAGCTCATTTAAGTCCTGCCTTCTTTTAAACCTCATTCCTCTTCCCACAATTCCCATTTTTTTCCTATGCAGTTTGCTCCTACCCTTTTCTAAAGATCTCAACTCCAGTTGTTTTATCCCTGTTACTATACTGTATTCACTGCTTCTATTATAGTTGGTTTAGGTTTTAACTTCTATTTTCTAGTAATTCCTTTTTTTGGCAGCCACCATAATTAGACAGAGCAAGGCCTTACCATGTCTAGGCAATTCCATTTCTGTATCATAGCTCTGAAAAATCATCTTCCTCATCACAAAATCAGCCCACCCCGCATCTCCAGCAGTGCATCCTGCAGGGAATCCTTAAAGTCTGCCAACTCAATGCACTCCCAGAAAGCATGTTCCCAATTACCTCTTTCTTCCCCATCACACCTCCAACATTTGCTGTCTTCTTCTTTTTTTAGCTGCTCTCGTTAGGGGTTGCCACAGTAGATAAGTGGTCTGCAGAATGAGTGGTACCAGAGTTGTACAGTGTCAAGTTGCCAGCCTGGCACTCAACCTTCCTCAGAAGGCACACACACACACACACACACACACACACACACACACACACACACACACACACACACACACACACCTAAGGCCAATTTAGAGTGTCCAGTCCACCTGCAGCATGTCTTGGGAATGTGGGAGGAAACCAGAGCACCAGGAGGAATCCCACATGAACACAGAGAGGTCATGCAGACTCTGGACAGACGACACTCCAGCTGAAAACTGAACTGGAGAACCTCTTCCTGTGAGGCGACAATGCTAACTACTGCACCACTGTGACACCCCTCCAACATTTGCTGTCTACCTGAGGAAAAATTCTCCGGAGTCTACTTGGGGTATAAAAATGTCTGTGTAAACATTTCCAAGCAAACATCCTAAATCGTCTAGATTATATTCCATATTTGGGAGACATACACATATCATCCCATTGTTTCTCTGTGAATTGCTTATCCACTCTCTCTTCCCAATCCTTTCTAACCTCCTCTGATTGATTATTATAGTTATATCATGCAATATTTTATATGCTCTACTAAGTATTCCTTTTTTAATGGTAGTTTCTATTCTAGATTCCATTAAAACATCTACCAGTGCTGGGCTTTCATTTACAACCCCCATTTGTTTCTCTTTACTTATAGTCAAGGCAATCTCTAACATGCACTACAATAAATTCTTGGCATCTTCCCATTCTATCATCTTTCCCTCTCTAGTTATTTGCTCCTGATACCTTGGTTCCTTTCTCAACAAAACAATGGTGCTACTGCCAACTGCATATAGTACACAATGATAACACACCAAAAGAATTTATTCCGTAAAGCTTTCGGGTCTACACCCTTCATCAGTGCTGATGAAGGGTGTAGACCCGAAAGCTTTATGGAATAAATTCTTTTGGTGTGTTATCGTTGTGTACCTTGGTTCCTTTGCCAGTTTTCTCCAATAAATTTCAGCCCCCTCTTGCCTATTGTCTGTATCCCTAATTACAGTCATCCCTATTGGCAAAATTTCCTTTCTCCATTCCCAAGTTGGCTTAGTTCTTAGGATACTTTCTGCTACTTTATAGGTATAATAATCTGTATGATTATTGTTATTCTCCTTAAAGGCCTGCATCTAAAATCTCAGTCTCTCCTTGTTTCTTTAGCTTCTCCCCATTTCATCATCATCCCTTTCCACTTTCAATTATAGCTTTCTACTTTTGCTATGCATAGGAACCTTAACTGTGCAGTTCTGAAATACCCTTTCAAATTGGGTTGCCCCAATCTGCCCTGTTCTACTGGAAGAATCAGCTTATCCCATTTGACTCTTGCCGTATTCTGCTCCCAGATAAAGTCCTTCAGCTGTTTATTAATTGCTATCCACAACTTCTTTTCTGGTTGATAAAAATATGCATGCGTTGTGTATAATGCCAATAGGACTAAAAACTTCAACTGCCTGTATCTTACTATCCATATCCATATAACAAAGCTTCCGTCTTCTCAGTTTTTGTATTATCTTTTGTTTAGTCTCTTCCCACTTATCATAAGCAGCCACACCAGAATCATTTTTAATCCATATTCTTAAATACTTCATTTTATCATGTCCCCATGAATATGGATATGCTGTACATATCTTACTGCTATTGCCTTTGTTTTAGCTTCATTAATTTTGTATCTCAAAAAGATTTTAAACTGTCTCAAAAGTTTCACAACACTATAATATGTCTTTCTGGTTTTGTCAGGTATAAAATAATATCATCTGCAGATAGAGCCAGCTTTTCTTGACTACCATACCAATTATATCCTTGAATTTCTCAGTCCCTTATTTTCTTGGTCAATTGTTCTACATATAATGCAAATAACCACCAATTGTTCTAAACATGATGATAATAACAAAGGGGAAAGAGGACACCCATACCTGGTTACTCTGCACAAGCAGAAATTATCAGAGAGGACCCCACCCACTTTAATTTTCACCTCCAAATCCTCATATATTCTCCTAATCAAGTGGAATCTTTCATTGTACATTAGTTTGTATGATATGGAAGCAAGGAGTAGAGTGTCTCCTTGTGTTATAGGAAGCCATTTGGCTTTGGATAGAACTTTGCAGAGGTGGTCATTGTGGGAGGGAAAGGTGATAAATATGCAGATATGGCTTCTTTAGGTAACTGAAATTTGAATGGTTAACAATTTTTTCCTTGAAGTATGTAGCTATTAGGGGAAATGTGACATTCCCACTCTGGGTCAGTGATCAAGGAGCCTTAATCCTCACCACTGACACTGGAGAGGGATGTTCACTTGGAATACAAATGGATACACTCAGTATTTCCAGATGCAAACCTCTCTGCATCAAGCACAATTTCCCTTAAGAGCACACAAGGAACACACTCAGCCATGGGGTCTGGATTTCTTTCTCTCAGTCTCTCCTCAGGTCCCCAGTAAGGCTTCCCACTGGCACAGCTGTAGGGTTAAGTCCTCAGCTGAGTGTCCAAGCCAAATCCACCAGCACCCTCTCTGTGAAACCAGTGCTTCATGTCCCTGATCCAAGCAGTTGACACACACACTCTTTGAGATTTAATTTTAACACTGACACACACCTGGGAAAGGCTGGCACAGATTACATGCTCTACCAACTTTCCCTAGACTATAAAGTAGATTCACTGCCACAAGGCAGTTACTATAAGGCTATTAAAAGGGTAGTAAATTATACTGATTTAATTTTTACACACACACACACACACACACACACACACACACACACACACCCCTGGAAAAGTCTGGCACAGATTACCAGCTCTACCAACTTTACCTAGACTATAAGGTAGAGTCACTGCCACCAGTCAGTTATTATAAGGCTATTGAAAGGGTACCCAATTATACTGTGTACAATTAATACTAATACAAATGGTAGTTTGACCAACAGCAAGGCTTACAGGAGTGGCCAGAGTTATCACCAAATAAATATATGCAAATACTCTCAAAGGTTAAATATTTTGTAAAAGGACCAACCTCACTGAAAGTTTAAATATATTTAATAAATAATAGAAGAACATGAAAATACTAAATATCTATTTACAGTAAACACCAGAGTTTCAATCACAGGAAATATTAAAAATAACACAGCTGGAAAGATCCACTCAGTTACATGAGAACAATACTTAACTATTCTCACTATATTTTCCTAACCAATTTAGAGAATTACTATCCCATGTCACTTATTAGAGCAAGGCAAGATGAAGTAGGTGAGGGTTCCTTCTGTGTCAGTTTACAAGAAGCAGACTGCCCAGTCTGACTGAGAGACTTCTCAATATAATATCTAAATATTATTTCTGGGATAGCTTACAGGATGATATCACATCTGGTTAACTGATTTCTGGTTCCCACGCTATCCCCATTTGGCTAGAAGCTGCCAGGATTTAGCTCCTATATGTCAACAATGCACACACACAGAGCTTTGCTAAGATCTGCTGCAGCTCCTGGAAGTCATAAAACAACTTTAACATTTCTCCTCCTCCTTCTACAGAGCTACTAAGTCAGGCTTCTCACAGACATTTAATCCCTGACTGCAATTAGAACTGTAAGGTACAATCTTTATGGCCTAATTTAATTTCAGCTATTTTTCAAAGTTATCTAGGACTGAGCTTAACCTTTTCTCTTCCAGTATCCTCTGTTAAAACATATACCTTTAAACAGTTACAATAATATATGTATATTTCTTTGCATTCCAGCAGGGCACACAGTTGATACATTTTTAACACAATAAAGTTTACAAATACATGTTCAACACAAGCATCTGTATAAATCAGTTTGATATTCAAATAACATATAATTATTTACTAAAGTTCAGCTAGCTGTGCTGGCATGTGTTTCACACCCACTTCCCTACTTCTCCTGGCATAGCTGGCAGAACCTCCTATTTTCACAGGAAGTTTAGCCTATGTTCTAGCTGAGCACATACAACTCCTTTGCCAGTAGCCTTTCTGCCTTTGGATGAGAAGAAGTGCAATATATATATATATATTTTTTTAGCTCAGAATAGGAGAGTGTTGATATTGGATTTTATTGTATGCATAGAATAATGGAAATTCAAAGATGAAATACTCAGGGATCTGGCAAGAGCAAAGTGTGGGTTGTTTCTCTATTTTCCTGGTTGTTATGGAGGATTTGCCAGTTTAATGGGATTGTGATGAGTTTTTATCTGGATCCAAAGATCACAATTTTGGTTTTCTTAGCATTGAGAATGAGCTTGTCTGTAGTCACCTAATGAGAAAGGATATATGTTTTTGCTCTCATTTTTAGTAGAGGAGTGTGATTTATCGGATCCTTAGATGACAATGAATTATAAGTGGTTGTGGGAGGTAAGCTGGTAGATTTGTTTATAAAGAGAGAGAATAAGGGTGGGGAAAAGAATGTAACCCTGTGATATGCATTTGGTGAGGGGGCTAGTTCTCATGAGCTTTAACCTATTTAGAATTTAAATTGTATTTCAGTGAGGAAGCCTATAAATTATGGTAGTGATTTGGAGCCGATACCTGCAGAGATTAGGGAGTTTAGTATAAGTTTGTGCTCTACTAGATCAAAGGTCTTTGTGAGGTCAGTGAACATTGCTGAAGGTCTTTGTTAATGCCTTATAGAATGTCATCTGTTAGAGTATATGGCATTTATGGTGCAAGACCCTGACCAAACGTCAGGTTAATGGGGTATTACAATGCTGCATTTTTATCATAGTTAAATAATTTGGTAAATATAATTTTTTTTCAAAAAATGAAACATGGTAGGGAGTGCAAAACAGGGTGGAAGTCTCTACCATCCTTGGGCTTTGGTAGTCTGGGTATGAGTCTGACTGTTGCTTGCCTCCATTCAGATGGCAAGTACTTAATAGTGAGACATAGGTTTTATAGGTGTTTGAGTGGGTGTAAGATGTGATCTTTTCATAGTAGGATGAACTAACGGAGCTAGCCATATGCCTCTGGTAGGGCATTTGTTGGGATTTGGCTGAGTATCTTACTTATTTCTTTTGTTGTAGTTTTTTCTAAGTAAAATTGGGGTATCAAGGGGAAGTTCTGGGAGGTTGTGCATGTTTGTTCTCTGAGTGTATGCAGAGCGGAGGATGCAGAATTCTGTAATGAAGTCCTTGGGGAAGAGTGGATCTAAGGTACTGTATGTAGTGTTAGTTTGGGACTGTTTCTTTTTTTTTTAAATATTCAAAGTTTATTTCAAAAAACACATTTCCATATCACCTCATAGCGCAATCCTTATGCATGGTGCATTTTATCCCTACCAGCTGCTGGGCCATTTTAATTTATATCCTAAACTACAGTCCACCTTATCTTTTCCATTGGATATAGCCCAAAACTGGTGTTAACATTTGACAATTTAAGCTAAATACCCACAAATGCATTATTCTATCCTTTGGAGAGTTGTCTACCTTGGGAACTACCACACTGATAATATGCCCCTTGGAACTGATCCAGTTTTTCAGGATTTGGGAAATTATTTGGATAGTGATCCCTCTTTCAACCAACATGTATCCATTGTGGTGAGGAAATCCTCCTGTATTGCACAGCTCTTTAACAAAGGAAGTGCTTCTAGGTCCAAGGATGTTGTTTCCCCCTTTACTCAGCACTCATAAGACCAGTCATTGAGTATAATGCCTCCTTTGGCATGTATCTGTCCAGATACATGTAACATCTGTAATGCCCACAGAGATACCTTACAAAAAGGATACTAGACATAACCAGTTTCCCTACATGTGCCACCTCAAAGCCCTGCCACTTTACTTAGTCTCTTACAGGCATCTAAGAGGTGACCTGTGTCTGGCATGCAAGGCATCCTTTGACCCAATACTGATATACCTACTGCACATCAACACGTCCAATGGCATCAGAATTACTTGGGATAGGGATGTAACATTTTCTGCAACATCAACAGAACAGTTTGAAGCAACAGGTGTATTTCACAGAGGATACAACTGCTCTGGAACAGATGCCTCATTCTCATAAAACAAAGCTTATCACTGTCCAAACTCAAGCCCCACTTGGATCTATGGATGGGAAATAGGACATTTACCAAGGGATCCCCCTTGTACTAAGAGTGAACAAAAGCAACTCCTAAATGTTTTCAACCCAACCTTGGGGCCTTTCAAACTATCTGTGGCATGACTCCAGTTATTATCATTTGTGGTAATATATAGTCCATGAAGAGGTAAAATTAATCAAAACACTATATGGTATAGGTAGTCCAAGCACCAAATATGAAATTAGGCTTGGCTTAAAATAGCCCACAAGGAAAGTTAATCTAGTACTAAATCATGAATCTATAAACTCCATACAGTATATTACATTAATGTGCAATCCTCATGAATGTTGAACCATAGTTCATCGGCAGTTGGGTACCTAATTTCCTACTGTATCCTTATTCCCTCACCTGGGTTTCCCTTTGGATTCTCTCTAGCCTTCCTCCTGTATGCTTTTTTTACTCTTGTAGCATTCTAATACCTCTTTCCATTGCATTTCTTTTATCTTGCCCTCCTTTCCTCATTCTTGTCAGTTTCTGCCATCTTTTCCTCACTCCGGGAACCTCTTGTGTAATTCTTGTTTCCATATTGTATTTGTCTGTTTCCAGTTTTGAGTGATGAAAGTTTTAACTTCAGTAGTTAGCAGTCTGATAATGTTAATTTTTATTTCTTTCCAGATGTTGTCCTCTTTCTTTATGTATCATATATGGAATTCGCAAGTATGTGCTGCTTCCTTTTGAAATATGTCTCCCCGAATCCCCTGTGCCTATCTCCAGACTTCTTGTGCTCACCCACAGTCCCAGATCATGTACTTCATTCCAGTCTCTTCATACTGACACCTCCAGCATCTATTCTCTTTTCTACCTTCCTTTACCAAACTCATAAAACTTAAATATCATCTATGCAGTATTCTCAGAGTTTGATATTCCAGTCTATGTCCTTTCTGCATGTGCCTTACTGTCTGTATTGTCTTTTGCCGGTATTCTGCAACTCCCTTCTAGCCTTCCTCCCTTGCCCACATCTTTCTCATGCTCTCTTCTGTTTAGTCCTTTGCTTCCCTAACCTCTTCCATTTTTCCAGGTTTCCTTTCTCTCTCCTTTGTCCTCCCTTCTTGCCTGTTCCTTTCTGTATTCTTTTCCTGAGTCTCCCTGAGCACCAAGTAGTTTCTCAGTTGGGTTTCTGATATTCTACATTTCTGTATTTAATGTCTCCAGTGTTTTAAATCTTTACCCACAATCCTTTTCTCTGCATACCAAATCTTCCTTTTGAGCTATTCCTCTTCTCCAGATTTCTTCATTTTTTATTCTCTCTCTTTGCCCCACACACCCTTATATTCCCCATATTGTTTTTGTCCCTTCAGCCCAGTTCATGAATATGAGTTATTTTAGTACTTCATACATGACCTTTAGTAAGCCTCTCCATGTTTACCTCTCCCTTATTTTGTTTTTCTTAACCTTCTCATCTGCTTCTATCCAGTGAATGATGTTACAGGTCAGTGCATATGTGGGAGACCCTGGTCCCTCCTTTCCCTATCATTCTCATTTCTGCCTTGCTCGCTCTTTTCTCCTAATTTTTATTGACCCTGTCCCCTGTCTTTTTGTATTTGCTGTAGCCTTTTATCCCTCAGGTCTATTTGTATGTTACTAAGGTGGAGGATTATTGGTATTATCATCATCTTTGCTGCATTAATTCTCCCAAGCAATGTATAAGTCCAACCCAAAAACAGAATCCTTTACCCTTTCTTCCAAATGCCTGATTATCCCTGTTACCATGTTCCCAAAACAGGGAGCACAGATACTTTGGAACTCTGCCTCTTTTAACTTCTGTATCCCCTTTCTCCTTCTCGTTCCTACTGTCACTACCACTACCACTGTCTTTTGTTGTTGCACCTGAGTTCTGGCACTTCTCAAATATCTCAGTTATACTTTCCACTGCTGCAGCCGCATCCTCTGACATTAACATGCAGTCATCTGTATATAATACAGACTGAGATTTTACCTCTCCTTTTTTAAGCATTGCTAAACTGTGGCTGACTTCCACTGCCAGCTCCTTGATCACAAACATGAACAGGCCAAGGGATAATAGCCCTGCCTGGTCCCCCTCTCTATCCTTGTCTCCTCAGACACTCATCCATTTATGAGTATTTCAATATCTGGTACTTTGTATATAGTCTGCATCCACTGTATGATATTCCCCCAGTTGCCTTTGTTGCAGTTTATTCCATAGGAACAGGTCCCACCATTTTTTCTGCTTTTTTCCTTTCACAAAGCCATTTTGACTTGCTTGTATTATTTCTGGCAATGCTTCATCTGGTCATTCTGCCAATGTCTATGCCAAAGTTTTGATATCAACATTAATCAAAGAGGTAGGTCTATAATTTCACACCCCCTCCATTTCTGCTCCCTTTTTAGGTATCATGGTTATCCTGGCTGTCTTCATACTTTTATATATTTCATCCAAGTCCTATATTCCCCTATATCCCTCTTTTAAGTTCTGCTACATTTCCTCTCCTCCCTATTTGTAGAACTCTAGAGAGAATCCATCTTGCCATCCAGCTTTCCTCTCTTTTATCTTGTATTTGGCTTTCCTCATCTCATCCATTGTCACCACTGCATTCAGGTTGTCTTTTTTGTTCATTCTTAATTATATGTCCCTCTACATTCTTTTCCCAGTTCCATTCTGAGCTTTCTACCCCTTCCTACTGTTTGTAAATCTCCCTGCAGTAATTGTTGAATCTTTAACGTGTCCTTTCCTAAATATTCTCCATCTCCTCTCCTTATCCTTTGTACCTCTGCCTCTGCTTGCTTCTTGTATTTCTTGACTAGTTGTTTCTCTTATGTCTCTCCCAATGTTGACTTTCTTGTTCCGTAATAATTTTACTCTCCAGTTCCATTTGTATTACTTTTCCTCTGATCTGTAGTGCATCCCTTCTACTTTTATTCCCTCCAGTTTGTCACTGTCTTTCATATTGTCCTGTATTGGCTCCTTTATTTTCCTTTAATGGTTTGTCTTCTATCACCGTCCTTTTATAACCAATAACAAAAAAAAAAAAATTTAAATGGTGAAACTGGACCAGAAAACATTTTAAAAAAAACACCTCCAAAAACTCCAACAGTCAGGGTAAACCAACCAGGACTACAGCAAAATGTCCAGAATGTGGTATGCAAACAGGTGGGTTTAAAATACCCCGGAAAGTCCAAACCATCAAAACAAAAATAAAACAGAAGGATTAAAAGCAACCATAGTTTATTCCACAAAGGTTTAGTGCTTGTGTCCCATCATACATCAGGACTTCATCCTTCCTTTTTTAGCCATCCCACCTCCACCACTTTATCATTGTTTTCTGTTCCTGTACACTTACTTCAAGTTCCACTGCTGCATGATTTGATATATGTCTATTTTGGATTTAGATTTCTTCCATTATTTCTATCACATTTTCCTTCCCTACAAACCAGTCTAACCTACTTGCCTGTATCCAAATGTTTCTTATTCATAGGTTCATAGGAAAGTACTAGGCTAGCTGCCCTTGTTGGCCATGTTAAACCTAGCCTATTTCCCTCAAAGGTGACAGTCAAACCCTATATCGTGAGTCTGTGAGGTAAACACCTGTGGGTTGTGTGAAGCCCTTTACAATATACTACTATTCTGTCTTTCATTCCCATTTTGCTGTCCATTTCTCCCTTTGGGTAGTCATACACAATATCTTCTCCCCATTTCTGATTTTTAATTTTTCTTCTTACAAATAGACCAGTGTCTCCCCATCCTTTTTAACTTTTCCCAAAATATCCTTCTGATAGAATTTGATGAACACCCACCATTCTACATAATTGACTGTATTCCTCTTCTTGTTTTTGCCAGCTCCTCCCTGCTTACCCAGTTGCTGTCATCCAACTTAATTCTTTCTCTGGACATGCCCAAGGACAGAACATTGTGTTCTTTGGCAGCTGCCTACACTGTGACCCTCCTCCCCATCCTCGGCCTTTGGATTCCTGCCTTTTGAATCTTGCATGTGCATGGGTATGCCCTGGACATGGACCGTTTAAGACTTCCTTTTGTTCCATTCCAGTATTGCTTACACTAAGACATTGCATGCCAACCCACTACTGATATCACAGTGTTTTTATATTACAGCATTCCTATTTCTTGGTCTTTTCTCCCCAGTGTTGCTCACAACTCTGGAACATGAGCTTCATTTACATGATAGTCCAACATTTTTACAGTTGTTTACTGTTCTGCTTATACACCATTGTTCCTTTATTTCACATTTGTCTGTGATTTGTTGTCTACTTTTCTCGTTTCTCCATACATTCCTTTTCATGTTACATCAGCAATTCTTACTTATGTTTCTAAGTTTTGTCATTAAACTTATGTTTAATGCAGTTTCATGAACATCAGTAAGTAGTTTTGGAAAATATATCCCATACCTTGGAGGCTTGCTCCTTTGCCCCTCTTGACTGTGTTACCCATCATTGCTTCAGGAATTGATCAGTTGGTTGAGTTTTGGTGTTGTGTTTCCTGGGAAGTATTCACAAGGTAAGGATCTATTTCATTGAATACATCCTTCCTGCATTGTCCACAGTCACCTACTTTTCAGTTTTCATTCCTTCCACTTATATATTGGTTCTTTTTTTCTGTGATCACCTTCAATCCTTCTGTAGTTCTGCCCAGCATCTGTTCAACTCAGCCATCCATCATAAATGCTTCAATCAAGCTTTTACCCCTTATTTGTACAATTTATAATGCTATAACGCTTAAGTAGGGCGGGACTTTAATTTACGAAACACAAAGAACCACTGGAAGCACTTAAAAGTTGACCACCAAAAAACGAACAAAGTGCTGTAAGCCAAAGAAAACTGTAGAACCACAAATCCACTTCGAATCTTTTAATGAACCAACTCCACAGACCATACACATTAACGCAGTTGCACAAAACAATTTACTGGCGTTTTCATCCAATCCACTTGGACTTCATCAGACAATGTACTAACATTTAATTACTCTATATATACTAAATGACAAACCCTCCAACCAATAAAAATCCCTTAAAACATTCAAATTAAACCTATGAACTAACAAGCCTCATAAATATTAAAATAATGATTTGCTATGAAAGTGCATGTGCATATACATCTAAAACGTCTTCATAGTTTAAAACTATTAATCACATGAATAAAGTGCATATGTATATACTGTTTGATTGAATATTTTATACAAACATTATTGTACAAAGTGCTTGTGCTTACTAAAATATTCATGTAATACAAAACATTTCTTTCTTAAACATAATAAAACAACTCCCTCTGCTGTCGTAAATCAAAATTACACATAACATTCCACAACACAAAAAATCACTTGAACTTTGAACAAAATAAATTAAAACCTCTCTAAATACTGTTTACTTGTAAATGCTTTATATAAATATATAATTAAATAAACATATTTAAATACATCAAAAACTATCACATTCTATTCTGTTTAAAAACTATTAAATTTTATTAGCCCTTATTTTTAATAAAGAAGATATACTCAAATAATCGTTTAACCCTGGTCCTTCCACTTATATATTGGTTCTTTTTTTCTGTGATCACCTTCAATCCTTCTGTAGTTCTGCCCAGCATCTGTTCAACTCAGCCATCCATCATAAATGCTTCAATCAAGCTTTTACCCCTTATTTGTACAATTTATAATGCTATAACGCTTAAGTAGGGCGGGACTTTAATTTAGTCACCATAAGCGGGAACATTTCTTTAGAAGCGTTGTTTCTTGTTTTCCATAGCTGCTTGTTCTATTGCTATATTGCTCGTATTGTGTGGGAATTTTTTAAAGACTTTAAGCTATACTGGTTAAAGTGTCCTAGTGACTGTCTCAAGGCTGGGCGGGAAGTTCTAGCGACTGCAAGTACTAACTGTTTCAAATAGTCTGAGTGACTGTGTTAGTTATTTTCCTGAAGGAGGGAGATAATTACGCCTCTGCTTATTACACAGGTTACAATAAGAAAGGAAATGTAACTAGTTCAGTACACTGAACTATAAACACTGTCGCTTCAGTACATTCAACTGTAAACACTGTCGCTTATGTATATGTGAATATTTGAGGCGTTGTAGACTGTATTAATCTTGTAAGGTCCTATGGAAACTGTGGTTTAATCCTTTAACTTATATTGTGGTTATACTGCTTTGTCGTGGTTTTTTGTAACTCCGACTACATGCTATATCTGTTACTCTCTTGTCCTTTCACCTACCCTTGCACTCCACCACACAACTGCACTTTTCTCCTTGTATATACCTCCTACCTATGCTTATAACCTTCCTATTTTTTTTCTTCTCTTTAGCCTGGAAGCAAAGTACTCCTAATTGGGTTATCCCCCACTGCTGTATGACCTCCCTCAAGTAACTAAACTTCTCTGAAGCCTCAACGCAGTGTCACAAAGTATCAGCACCTGGAAGCATCCCTATATATTTCCCAGCTTGGCTATTGCTGATAGACCTAATTGATTTAATGTATGTGTCTTTAGTACCTTCTACTTTTACTTAAATTTGCTAAGACCTGTTGGAACTGGACCAGCACACTCGCGGATCCTACCTATGTAACCTACCTAGGCCGTCCTATCTCCCACCAAGTATATTTTCCTGTGTACCCTAAAGTTGTGGTTTTTCCCTCCCTTACGCCACTAGATGGCAGCATAATACAGTGATTTATTTTTATAAATCTGCTGAGGTTTATTAACCTTATTTTGTAACCAAGTGCATCTCTTAAAAATAATTTAGCAGTCACTGAGTCACAGAATATAGGTAAATTGGTTTTATTACCTTTAAAGCAAACTGGTTTGCCTAACTTTACTCATAAAACTTCCACAATAAAGTGCTCCGTATCTGCCTGGCATACTTTGGCGGTAAGCTGTCTGGAAGGTCTGATTGGCTCCCCACAATCGACTGATTGGTTCTGCCCCGCTCCGCTCCCCTACCCTACCCCCATATCCCACCCACCCCCAGTGTCCTTACACTTATACTTCCCTAACCACACCCCCTCCCTGAGCCATCCTATCCCCTCTAACTGCTTATTAATGAAACTCCTTTCTTGTCCCTCCCTTAACAACCTTATCTAAGAATTACTATAACCCCACCTCATCCCTTTACATTTTATTCTATCAATTCCCACTACCCTAACATCTACCTTTCACTTGTACTCTTAACTACACCACCCTGGAAAACTAACACCTATCTTATACTTAATTTACTTTTTAAATACTAACCCTACCTCCTAGGACTTAAAACTCCTCATAGCAATATGTCTCCCTTATCTAAAACTATACTAACTAACCTTATACTCACATACATATGCTCTCTATGCCTAACCTTCAGCTATCTCCTTACTTCCTATGAAAGAACTAATTATTTCAACTCTTCTACCTGCCACAGACAAACAGCCTTTCAGAATCCTAGTCATACTTATACTCATTCAAACATTATAAGCACCCCTAACTACTTACTACCCAAATACCATAGACATACACACATTAACTTCAACAAGTCAAACATAAGGAAGCTCAAATATCTAACCAACTTTACATGCAAACCATCACTTGAACTAAAACTTCCAATCCTTTGCAATGGTGACATCCACCCTAACCCAGGACCAACTAATAACGCTACTGACACAACTTATAATATCTCACACTCTACCCCACCTACACTAACAACTGCCCCTAATGCCTTACTAATCGGACATCTGAATATCCGAAGCCTTAATAATAAGATTGCCCATCTCCATGCCCTCCTTGACACTCACTCTTTTGATATTCTCGGTCTTACTGAAACTTGGCTGAAACCTGGTACTAAAGACAATGTAATACTTCCCCCTGGATATAACATTTTGAGAATGGACCGCTTAAAATGTAAGGGTGGGGGAGTAGCACTTCTGTTTAAAAATGTATTAAAACTCTATTCACAACCCGCCATCCCATTAAATGATGATAAAGCTGAGATCCTTACTTCTAAACTACAACTAAACCCTAATAAATCAATATATATCATCTGTATCCACCTTCCTCCTGGCAATAATCACACTAAAATTGAGAATATCCTAAGTTGTATATCTTCTTCTTACCCACAAGAAACTATCATTTTAGGTGACTTTAATTGTGATTGGTCCTCTGTCAATACAAATAATCCCTCATCTCACTTAAATCTTCATGGCTTTAATCAGACAATCAATAATCCCACAAGAATCAATAAACCCAATAACAAAGAAAGTATTTTAGACTGGATTCTTACTAACAAACTGCAACAATCCTATATAGTAGGAACTTTGCCTGATGATGTAAGTGATCATCCCTTAACTTATATCATAAGACAAAAAATGACATTAATTATACCCCTACCTACAGGGTCTCACGCAGCAATAAACACTTTAACCCATTACTATTCCAAAATTATCTAAAAGCCTGTAACTGGAATCTTCTAAAAACCCTATCCCTTGAAGATGCTACCAATTACTTCAACACTAAATTCCTAGCTATCCTCGACCAACATGCTCCAAAACGATCTGTCAGAGTTAAATCTAAACCTGCCCCCTGGCTGTCCAAAGAGACAAGACAAAAAATACTACTTAGGAATAAATCTTGGGCTAAATGGAGAACTACAAAATCTATTTCAGACCATCAAACCTTTAGACAGTTAAGAAATAGCACTAAAAAGCTGTTTTTATGGATAAAAAAAATTATTACTGTAAACTACAACAAACTCACTACAACAACCCCAAAAGGTTCTGGTCAACCTTAAATTCGCTCCTTCACCCAGGCCGCTCTAGTACACCATCCTTTCAGGGGCTGAAATGAATACCTCAAGTCAAACTGCCAATGTCTTTAACTCCTTTTTCTCAGACACAATTAATTCTTTAGCAAATCAACTTACTATTGACAAATCATACCCCTCCACCTGTAAACCTGCTAATCTCCCCATATTTCAACTACATCCTATCTCTACTTCCTACATCCTAAAACTCATCCTTAAACTCAAACCCTGTACCCCATCTGCAGATCAGTTACCATCTGAATACCTTCAAAAAGCAGCTGAAGCAGTAGCTTATACTATATCTCTCCTCATAAATAGAACCATCAGTGAAGGAACCATCCCTGCTATCTGGAAAATTTCCCACATAATCCCTTTACATAAAGGAGGCAGCTCAAAAGAGTATTCTAACTATAGACCTATAGCTCTCCTATCACCCTTAGCAAAAATTATGGAGAAATGTATTCATCATCAGCTAATGCACCACTTAACTCAATTCAATTTACTAGCTAACTGCCAACATGGCTTTAGGCCATTTCATAGCACTACCACAGCTCTCATATCATTTACCGAGTGTATCAATCGAAACCACAATAATAGTATCCTATCATCTGCACTCTTCTTAGACCTGTCAAAAGCCTTTGACATGGTAAACCACCATATGCTCTTAAAAACCCTTGAATCTCTCTCACTAGATACCAAAGCTGTTCAATGGTTTACTTCCTACCTGAGTAACAGGCAACAGGCTGTTCTCTGGGAAAACACACTTTCATCCCTTCTGCCAGTCTCTCTTGGAGTACCACAAGGTTCCATCCTAGGTCCTCTCCTTTTCTCTTTATTCATAAATGACTTACATGTAGCAATACCTCAAGCTACATGTATTCAATATGCAGACGACTCAACTCTCATATGCTCTGCTAATACCTCCTCTGAACTACAAACCCTAACACAGAACATATTTACCACAGCTGAGGCATGGTTCTTGAAACGCTGCCTACTTTTGAATGCCAAAAAAACCAAACTCCTGCTTTTCAGACCTAATAGTAAGTCCCCCCTCTTAGACTTCTCTATTACTTCCAATAATGGTACACATATAGTCCCTGACTCTACCACAAAACTGTTAGGTATTATAATTGACAATAACCTCACTTTTGATAACCACATTAATAATACTATCAAAACCGTAAATAGAAAACTTGGCTCCTTATTTAGAATTAAAACCTTTCTAGCTCCACAGGCCAAAATTACACTCGCTCACTCTCATCTTATTTCTACTCTTCTTTATGCCTCTCCCATATACACTAACTTAAAGAAAAATAACCTTACTAAACTAGCAAATGCATACAATAGCATTGCTAGATTTGTTACTGGTAACACATTTAGAACTCATCACTGTCAAAATCTACTACAACTAAACTGGCTAGAACTGAAAAATACACTATTACTCTCCCAACTTACCTTTATTCACAGGATATTTCACCAACCAAAAAATACCCCTATACTTTCTGACCTTATTTCTCCCTATTCTAATCTAAATTCACTACGCTCCTCTAATAAACTTCTTGTGAAGCTAAGTCCAATAACATTGCAGGTGATTCACTATTCTCCAACACCATAGGTAAACACTGGAATTCACTACCTACCACTCTAAGTACTACATCATCACCCTTCCTCTTTAAACAAAAGCTCAAACAACACCTAAAAACACTCTGGCTATGCCCATGCATCAATCCTGACTAATCCTATGATTCTACTAATGACTCTTCCCATATTTACCTTCTCTTACCACTTTCTACTCACTCCCTTCTGAAGAACTATCTCAAAACACCTTTGTTAATTAGTCTCTGATACAATTTAATTAACAACATTGTATGGTTGTATGTTTTTAATTGCTTATGCAAATTTACTCTTTATGAATGTTTTACTAATGTATAACTCCCCTATTCCTATACTGTAAATAGAAGTAAATGTCCTTCCTAGTATAACTTTCTCCTATTATATTTTAGATTGAACCTTATTTCTGTATGTATTTTTTACTAACTATTTGCTTTCTTTATGTATTTTGTATTAACCTTAATGTGGAGCTTTTCTCCCTGGGCCTCTGCTGAAAATGGAAATATATCCAGTTGGACTAGCCCGGTAAACAAATGTAAAATAAAATAAAATAAATAAATAAAATCTAAATTTCTTCAGGCCCTGTCCAGAACTTTGGGCATAGGGAAGAGGGGAACATTCCAGAGGATTTGGAAAGAACCCTAGCACTCAGGGTAAAGGCTGCAGTAAAAAGGGCTTGTTTCTGTGATGCATACATTTGTATATTGTGCATATTGTGAGAAATATCTGGTACTGAGCATTGAAATATTTGTATTTACTATTGACAGAATTCTAACAAAATCTTGTGCTCTTGACTGCTGATACCCTCATCTTAAAGGGAAGAAAGTGATTAAATCTGTTTTAATGAATGAAGAAGCTTCTAGGCCATTATCACAATTAAATAAAACCACAACCACTAAAAGTGTCCCACATTTCCTGCATAACCATCCCCATGATGCACAGATATCAAAATGTCATTCATGCCATACTTAACCTTGTCTGACGTATTACATCTAATTCTACAAGTAGTCTTACTACTTTTCTATCATACTCTACAAGGTATTTTATTTCCTTTAATTTTCTGTAATTAGGTTAACTTTTTTCCCCATGTTCAAAATCAGACTTAATTAAGTAATTAACAGTGGCGGCTGGTGACTTCAAATGAAAGGGGGGGCTACAGGAGACAGCTGAATGGGTGGGGCCAAACAGATGGGGTATGGTCAATTAGAAAGGGATGGAGCTATGCTCAAAACCACAAAAACTGGGACTTTAATTAAATACGCTACCCTGGGTGACAAACAATCGTTATGAGAGTCAAATCAAGACAAAATTAAATGTAGAAGAAAAAAAATATTTCAATGCATTGGCTACATGACAGCTTACTTAATATCTAGCTGAAAACAAAAAGGTTGTTAGGCATGGAAAAATAAATTACTTTTTAAATACATTACTGGAAAGCCAGTCAAAATCAAGTATAAAAAAACAAGCAGCACTCAACTCAAACCACTTCTCCTTGCACTGCAGTTCTAATTATAATTCATATTTAGCTTTATAAAAGTAACAACTAACATGGTGAAAGTAGCAATCTCTGTGAAACCCCCACTTGTAAAAATATTTTGAAAAATTATATACTGCCTTCTGTTGGTTTCTTGCTGTTACTTGCATTTACATGCATGCATGCCACAGTATATTTAACTATTTATTGTGACCAACTAGTCTTATTACTGTATTGTACTAAGTACAATAAATACACTGAGACAAGCTGCTTCAGTTAATACGCATTTACTATTACATTTTCCTTTCAGATCTACAAGCATGCAACACAGCTGCTGTCAGCTCTCTATGGCAAATTCCCAAAGCTTGTTTATACACACTCATATTTATACCAAAAAGTCTGATATTTTTTCTCAGTCTGATGTATTACAGTCTTCCTTTGTATAACACTTTTCTTTGTTCTTCTAATTTATGATTTGTCCTTGATTCTTTCAAGTTCAGTGGTCCAAGGAAACTCAGTTATCTGAAACGTGGCGTTCCAGCACTATCTGAAACTTTATGTTCTAACTTTATCTTGCTTGATGTTACATCTCTTTACTTCGTTGATGTCCTTCCAGCTGCCATCTGCGCAGTCATTTTTACAGACTTTGTTTCTTAATAACATACTCATTTATATGGATGCCAATATTTAATTAAGCTATATATGCTTGCCAGCACACTTACTATTTTTCTGCATTTCTTCTATTCCTAAATTAACCCTTTATATTTCATATCATTTTTTGCAGCTTTTTATTCAAGATAATAATCATGCTAGCAACAGTTTTGAAAAGAGAGTGTATATACTAAATAAAACAGAGTACTATTATTCTTTCAGTTCACCCTTATTGTATTTTTGAGGAACAGACTAAACTTCAGTTAACGAAAAGACTGCATTTGTTTCATTAGCATTATCATTTACAGCATTTACCACTTTGCTCGTATTTACAATCATAACTTGTTGAGTTATTGCAACTCTCCGTAACCTGCAGCATATTCAGCAATTCCAAGCAGTCATTATTATTATGACCCCTAAGACTACCAACACCGGATATATTAACCAATTTAACAATTTGATTCCAGATGATGACCACTCTGTGAATATATCGCACCAATTATGGGCAGTGTCAGCTTCCATTTTTTCAGCCAACTTTACCAATTTGTCTTTTACTATTATACTATTTACTTCATGCCGTAATATGCTGCGGTTATGTTGATCCAAGTAAGCTTTAAGATCGTCTGTGTCTTGTATTATTTTTCTTAACTTATCTAAAGACAAGGTAATGTTAGGAAACTGAATCATTTCATATCTCCACTGAAATTTTGTACTGCTAGAAAACACATAAGTTTCATTTTCCCAGGTTAAGTGCATGATATTACTGATACATCCCACAAAGGGTGTTTGCTTGTATTTTAACACTGGTTTATTTGAAACCAGACATACAAATTGTGGTGCCACTTCGACAAACATTTTGAAGTTTGAAGGCAATATTGTCCATTTGCACATATTTACAGAATGGTTTCTGTATAATGTTTTAACATGTGCGTTTTGTTATCCATGTCTATGTAATTTCCTTCAAGTTGAGGTAACCAAAGTTCAGTATCATTATAAGTAGACAAGAATATTATGGGTAATACCATGAAATGACACATTACTGTTTGTTTTGTTACATTATAATTCATAAGCTTTCCAGTACAATAATTGCGCTCACACTGAGTCTGTTCTGTGAACAGTCTTACCCAGTTAGTGGATAGAATCCATCTGCTGAATAGCTGTCGTCACATGTACTCATTTTTTTAACATCAGCTTTGTCTGTAACTCATTTTGCTGCATTTTAACATATGATTGTAAAATACATTTTGTCCAATCTGCAAATACAGATACATTGGTGTCAAATTCCAATCTGTCTATTAATGATACATTATAATGGTTTAAAAAACCCTCTTGATACCGTACAGTTTGTTTATGTACATACCAAATAGTGGGCTTCCATTGGGCTTGTGAATGTACAATTTGTGATATGTCTTGTCCTAGTAACTTTAGTTTATTTTGTAAAATTTCAATACCCACAACATTTAGAGTTCCCACTCCTGCTCCTACTCTCCCCAAGAGTGTGTCATACCAGCGTCTTTTACATCTGCATTTTGTCTGTTTAAAACTTGGAAACGTAATGCTAAAATGCAATATTGTTTTTTGGTATTGTTGTCCTATCATGGTACAAGTGGATGGTATTTTTACCACTTGATCTGTATGAAGTAATGGCTTATTATCCAGAATGGTAAGTATTCTGACCCATGGTCCTTTTCCTTGTATTACTGTGTTGTTTATACAAATAAACGGAGTATTAGTAGAAATTATACCTGTTCTTTCCCCTGTTGAATTTCTTATTATTTTTGTGTTAGTATTAACACACTGTGACATTTTTTGTATGATGTCTTCCCTTGTCAGAATTGTTACATCTTCAGGGGGTAATGTACAGCATCTAATAAGGACTGAGCTGTTTACTGAAATGTTTATGTTGGTCTTTGACTCTTCTTTTATTTTTATGTATGCCTGACCCTTTTTAGCTAACCATGCCGTTATATTATTGTTAAATGTTATGCTTTCAGAGATACACTTTGTTTGCATTTTACAACTGAAATTGTCTTGTATTCTATTTTGTGTAGCATTTTCCCAACTTAGTGTTATTTGTGAACTGCTGTAATAAACAACCTTGATTCCCTCTGTTTGGCATTCTACCAAAAGGAGTCCACTGAGTACAATACTTACAATAACAATCACGTTTTTCATGTTTAAAACTTGTTTGTCCTAACAACCTTTCTCGGAGTACTTTCAACAAACTTTGCACAGTGCTTGGCATTCAGTCTTGTCATTGTTTCTGAAAAACAGAAACATAAACTTTATTGAGCATCTGCTCCCCCTCCTTTTAAAGGCGATGCATTTTGCTGCTAACTACAAACAATGACTCTCATATGATCCCTGTGAACTAGCAAGGTCTTGTTTTTCTTGCTTTGTTTGACCTTATAGACCAAAGGCCCTATTTGTTCCATTACTTCAAAAGGTCCTTGCCAATTGATATCCCATGGACCATCCAACTGAAACGTTTTAATTAATACCTTTGTTCCAGAGGGAAGGTGCTGTTCCTGTGGCATTATGGGGACCTTTTTCAATAAATGGAATGCTTGCTCCCTTGCCAAGTTTTCACACTGCTCTGTGATGTCTTTTAACCATTTTTTGTGTTGTGCTACCTCTAACAAAGGTCTGTTATGTCCAATCTCTAGATCAAAAGGTAGTTGTGTGGCATTTTCCTGCCTGTCATGATTTCAAATGGTGAAATCCCTGTCTTGCTGTTTGGGGTAGCTCTTATCCCTACCAAAATTCCTGGCAAATGTTGCACCCAATCCCATCCCTTTTCCAAACATGCCTTTTTTTAGTTTTTCATTAATGGTTCTATTCATTCTCTTAACCATTCCGTTGGACTGTGGATGATAGGGTACATGAAATCTTTGTTGTATTTTTAACAAATTACACATTTGTTTGATTAGCTGACTGACAAATTGTGGCCCGTTATCAGACTCATAACCCGTGGCCGTCCCCAATGACAAAGATTGTTTTCCCATAAAGCTTCTGCTGTTGCCTTAGGGTTGCTTTTTTTTTTTTTTTTTGGAGGAATTGCTAATATCCATTTTGAAAATACATCTACTACTACTAGCAAGTAGCGATACCCTCCTTTTGCCGGTGGTAATGGTCCTGCATAGTCTATTTGAACTGAATACCATGGTCCACCTGCTGTCATGACCCTGTGTAACTGAGGCTTTTTACTTTTGGCATTAACCTCTAAACAGATTAAGCACTTTTCTGAAACTATCCTACACAGCTTTTTTAAAGCTGTATTCCAATACTTTTCTTTAACCACTGGCCATAACTTTTCACTACCTACATGTCGTAGCATTTGATTATTGTATTTTATTAACTGTTTTGCTAGTTAATTATTAGGGGGAGAGCAACATTTTGAGCCAAAATTAGGGACAGTTGAGAGGTTTGGATATACCTAACTCTATAAAGCAATTTATTTGCGTGTATCTCTCAACCTCTAAAGGAAAGAAATCTGGACAAGGCCAAATATATTGGGGGAACATACAAACTGCACTAAAAATTGCTCTTGTATAAACTTAGTTGATAGAATAACAGGTCTTGCTTTAGCATACATTTTTCTGAAAGGTATGAAGTCTGAAACTCAATGTCTGTCATTATTAAGTGACTTCATTCCTAAATGATTTGCCAGAAAACCACAAATTTTATGAGGAACAAACCAAAAATAAGAAGGAAAACTCTATTAATTCTGCGAAAATCTGGACAGTTGATAGGTATAGTTCAGCCGGGGCTGTCTTTGAGTTTGCTGCCCTTCCCACCTCACAAAATCAAGGTCGAATGGGGCCTCTCCCCCTGCAGCCATTCCAATGTCCCATTACTTGGCTATTTCAACCCATTTACCATAAACACTGTAATTTGCATACTGCTTTACTTCTACGATGATTTGGATTTCATTTAAAAGTTTTATTTTACATTTTACAGCACAAACACTAATAGACATCTGCTAAACAAAGCAATGCAGTCTCACAATGAAAATAGACTTAGCATTAAAACTTCTTTGCCCTTGGAACTCACATTCATTGAAACAACATTGAAACCCACATTCAAAGAAAATACATCTGACCAGTGGCAGATAAAGATTAACTTTGAGCTGTTTTCAAATCATAGGACACTTGCACATTGAACATACATGTGTTCTTTGATGCACCTTTCTAGTTGTATTAAATTATATTCCTTGTATAATACAGTACAGTTGTTAGAGGGCATTTTAAATCTATTGTTTTGAACATGTTTCCAGTAAACAATGAAACAAAATGCATGCACCAATAATAACAAACCTGCCCAATTCAGAACATCATAAAAGTCTACTCAAGCTTCTACAATCCACCAGTATCAGTAAATATGCACAATCTCTGCAGAAGTAAAAGTCATCTAAATAATTCCATATTAAAGAGATCTGTAGCTAATGAAGAGGTTGCTGCTAGCAAGCAACTTTATATTTCATTGTTTCATCTACAAATAAAGGGCCTGTTGCCATTGAGGTATAAATTGCCTATGTTATATTAAAAAATGATAAGCTAGTAATATTGCAATAGGGAATGGATGGCAAACTGATAGTTTGATAGTTACTAGGTATCTCCCCCAAAGAGGACATTCTCAGGACTGCAGCATCCACCCCCTTTAAAAGTACAACACAGTGCAGTATCAGCAATGCATCTACATACTATGAGAGTAGAACCCACAGCCTTCTGCACCAAAAGCAAGTACACTACCTCTTGTGCTAGTAACATTGCAAGCAGACTCAGCATAAGCAGCAGTAAACTTCTCTTCCCCCTGAAGTTCTCAGCTCCTTGTAAAATCCACTCGACACTCAATTGTATCTCTCAACATTGCAGCACAAGAAATCTGGAAAAAGCCAAAGTTTATCTGGGGGGGGGGCAAAAGCCCAAAACCCAGGTATACATTTTTAATATTGCTTGTATAACCTTGGAAAGTTGCTAGAATGAAATGCTATATTACCACCATGCATTTCACTGCCAAGTCTTGAACGCAAGACCCTGTGCACTACAGTCAGAGCAACATACCACTATGCCAAATAAGCTGCTTTTTGAAAGACAGGAAGACTGAAACTTAAATGGTTATCATTTAATGAATTCAGTTCACACCATAGCTCTCAAACTCTTAGCACAAAATACCTGGACAAAGCCAATAATGAGGGAATACAGCCCCCAAACATATTCAGTGAATTCAGTTCTCACCATAGCTCTCAACCTCTTAGCATAAAAAAACCTGAACAAAGCCAATAATGGGGGAATACAGCCCCAGATATAGGGACAAATTTCAAATATTGATCTTATAAACTTAGAAAATTGATATAATAAAAGGTTTAGTGTTATCATGTACTTTCTAAAGAATATGAAGTCTGAAACTCAAATGTCTTTCATTATTTAGTAAATTCAAAATCCAGAAAACCACAGATTTTATGAGGAACAGAACAAAAATATGAGGCAAAAATCTGAATAGTTTTCACAAGTGGTGGTCGGTAGGGAATTCAGGCTCTTGCTACCTGCACCCAAGCTACAGGGTTTGAGACTGAGTTATTCTCTCTAGCCACCAGGTATATTTAACTGGGGGTGTTTCACACACACATACACACACATACACACATACACACACACATACACACACACACACACACACACACACACACACACACACACACACACACACACACATGCACACCCTGAGTTTGGAGTCTGTTCCAGCTCTGTTGAAATACAAAAAGTCCTTCCCGTGAGAGCAGCTATCCAGCCTGCAGTTGTTGTAGTCTGATCCCCTTCCAGTCTATGCAGTTGTAACCACATAGACTTCTGGGGCATCTGTAGTCTGATGGCTTCTTTCCTAATCCAGACTGGTTAAAGAGCGGTCTGGATTCCTACAAGCATGTGTGGAGTTCAGGAATGCCAAGCATGCATGTGCAGAGTTCCAGGGCTTGCTAATTATTTTGTTTTTCTTTTTACAGCTGGGGGGCTGCAGTCCTGCAGTCCAATAGTATGAGCTGCCCCATTACATAATTAGTTCTGTTCTATTTATATTTCCCATAAAAGGATTAGAGAATTACTAATAACACATTACTGAATTTATGTAGGAAAATCCTATTCACTTTTATTTAATTATTGAAAAAATAAAACTTTTTGGGGAAAATCCACACGTGCATATGTGTAAAGTAATCTTTATATATTTATAATATACAAGTTACTATACATGTGAAACAATTGCAGACTGTTGCTGGCTGCCATTCCCCTACATGAATGAAGGTTTCTATATCATCATCATCAGCCACCTTTTTCTCATTTTTCTACATGGGGTCAGGGTATCATGTTAACTGTCGCCAACTCTCTCGATTCAGTGCCACATTCCTGCCTTATTCAACACTCATGCCTGATTGTCACAGATCTTCTTTCACACAATCCATCCCCCTCTTTGCTGGATGTCCTTGCTTCCTCTTACCTTCTTCCTGTCTGTCCCAAATTTTACTCACCAGATTGTCTTCTGTTTTTCTACACATGTGCCCAAACCACCGTAATCTGTTCTCTTTGATCATTTCTGCAATTGGAGCTACTGTGGCTTCTACTCTTATGTCCTTATTTCTTTGTCTGTCCCACAGTGTGCATCCTATCACCTTTCTCCGGCACTTCACTTCCATCACCTCTAGCTTCTTCAACTGTTCTGCCTTTACTGCCCAGGTTTCTGTACCATACAGTACTACTGGTCAAACCACTGTCTTATACAACTTACTTTTCAGCTTCTTTGGCATTCTTCTGTCATAGACTACATCTGATATTATATGCCATTTGGCTGCAGCCCCTCTGATTCTAGCTTTGACCTCTTCATTCAGACTACCCTTCTCCTCAACTACTCCTCCCAGATACTTGAAGCTGTTTACCTGTTACACTGTCTCTGTTCTCATCTTCTTCTGATTTCCCAACTTTTCTGCCATTACCACCATCTTATCTGTGCTTAGTTTCATCCCATGTACCTTCAGATTTGCATTTAATTCTCCTATCCTTTGCTGAAGTTCTAGCTCAGACTCTGCCTGTACTGCCACATCATCTGCATACAGCAGCTTTGTTGATCCGTCCCCTCCAACCTGTTTGCTAAAGTAGTCCATCACCAATATGAACAGCAGTGGGCTCAGAGCTGAACCCTGATGTACACCCACTCCCACTGGGAACCCCTCTGTGAAGCCAAACATTGTTCGTACTTGAGTCATTAGGTCCTTGGACATAGCCTGCACTAATTCTACCAATGTTTCTGGGACTTCAAACCATCACAGTACTGCCCAGATCATTTTTCTTGAGACCTTGTCATATGCTTTATCCAAGTCTAGGAAAGCCCAGTTGGACTTTCTCCTCATCTCTAGCTTCTTCTCAAGTGTCTGACTCAATGCAGACATCGGATCAATTGTGCTGCATCCTGATGTGAATCCAAATTGCTCATCTCCCGTCTTACATTCTACTATTCTGTGTATCCATTTATCAATCACCTTCTCCAGAACTTTCATGCAATGTGATAGGAGTTTGATGCCTCTGTACTGCCCACAGCTGTGGATGTCCCCTTTGTTTTTGTACACTGGCATGAGTATGTTTATTCTCCAGTCATCTGGGATATGCCTTTCTCTCCACACTACTATTAGTACCCTCAGGAGCCATTTCTCACTTATCTCACCCAGCATCTTTATCATATATGCTGTGGCCTCATCTGAGCCTGCTGCTTTCCCTGACTTCATCTTCCTGAGTGCCGTTCTTACTTCTTCTAGGGCGGGCTCCTCTTCTTCTCTCATCGTAGGCTGTTTCTGGGGCAGTTCAGCTTCTGTGGGGTTTTCTTCATTCAGAAGCTGCTGGAAATACTCCTTCCATCTGCCTTTGATGTCCTCTGGGCTGGTGAGCAGGTTGTTGCTGGCATCCCTTATTAAGGGTGTCTGACTATCTTCTTTATCTTTCTGTCTTTTCCTTGCAACCTGATATAGTTTCTTTGTGCCCCTTACCGAGTCACTTTCCAGAAGTTGGTACAGTGCCTCCGATGCCCTATTCTTTGCTATTGCAACTTCTTTCTTAGCTTCTTCTTTGTTAGCCAACCAGTAGTCCTTCCTAGCTTGGTCAGTCTTTTCTGTCTCCCACTTCTTCCTGCACTCCTTTTTTCTTTTGATGACTTCCTGGACTTCTGCATTCCACCACCAGCTTTCCTTATGTACCTTATTTCCATACCTGGCTCTGCCACATGTCCTTTCTGCAGTCCTAACGCATGCTGTTTTTAGGCACTGCCATTCTTCTTCATCTCCACCTATTTCCTCCTCTTCGTGGGGTGCTAGAGCCATGAGCAATTCCTTGAACTGTTGTACTTTCTCTTCGGTCAACTTCCAGGTCTTTATCCTGGTCTCTGTTGACCTTAGAGCCTTCTCTGACTGCTGCTTGCAACTTACTGTGGCAACTAGTGGTTTATGCTGTGGGCTGACTGTTTCACTGGGGATGACTTTGCAATCATAGATTCTGCCCCAGTACCTTTTCCTTACTAGGAGGAAGTCTACCTAAGTTGCATGTTGGCTACTGTTGTATGTGATCTTGTGACTGTCTATCTGAACTATGTGTTGGATACTATCAAGCCATTTGCCAGACATAAGTCTAGAATGGCTTCTCCTTCTTTGTTCCTGTTGCCCCTCCCATGTGGACCCAGGCAGTCCTCATATCTTGTTCTGTCTGTCCTGATATGTGCAATCAAGTCACCCATTATCAACACCAATTCATGTTGTCCTGCTTTATCTAGTAGGTCCTGCAACTGCTGTCTGAATGCACTCATTTCCTCACTATCACAACCCTGCTGTGGGGCATAGGCTGAGATTATGAATACTACCCTGTCATTACACTGGAGTCTGACTGCCACAAATCTGTCATTAATTCTGATGATATCCCTTACTGCCTTCTGTAGTCTCTCTCTCACCACAATTTCTACACCATTTCTAGCCTGCCCTCCACCTGAGTAGTAGACTCTGCATCCCAAGCCAAGTGGCTTTGCTGCACTGCCCTTCCATCTCATCTCTTGGATACTTAGGATGTCCAGCCTCCTCCATATCATCATGTCATCCGCTTCCAAGCTGTGTCCTGTAAGTGAACCTACATTAAGCATAGCAATTCTCAGTTTATATTTGGCAGGTTGGTTGGTTTTATGCCCAGTTTTGCTCAACTGAGCTATCCCAGGTAACCCAGGCTGGGCAACTAGACAGTGGCCAGCCAGTAGCTTATTGACCCAGGGCTGCTGGGCTTTATGGCAGACACACGCTGGCCAATAGGGGCACATATACCCCTCCCACCCTTAGCATGGGTCCCTGGCGTGGGTCAGAGTAGCCGGGTCCTCAACCCACTTATCACCGGTAACTACCCATGCCCATTTTGGCGACATTAGTCAATATGACCAAATCACCTAGAGCCATATTTTACACCATCAAGTGGCTAGCCCTACCACAGTTTCTATATGTCTATCCATACATTTACCTGTACTGAAATTTCTCTTAAAACTCATGTTAATTTTCTTTTACAAACTATGGAATAAGGACAAAACTATTTATTGTAGTTTCATGACACAAAATAAATTTCTGTACTTGAATCTATTCTACACTACAAAATGTCTGACCCCTTGAGTGTCAAATAAGCAGTCAGTAGATAGCCAGGAACTGAACCCTGAATCTTCAGATTTCACATAACCTGAATATTTTCCTTGAGTTTTACTAAAAAAAGACGTAGTCTTAAACATTTCACCCACATAACAGCTTATCTTGGTTTGCCTTCTTAGATTTTAACTCTTGCATAGTAAATAACAAAAACAACAGGTATGTCTTCCTATTGTAACCCTCTATTTTTCCTCCGTTATTACTTATTTGTTTGATATAAAACTTAACTTTGGCTAGAACTGGGAACAGTGGTAACTTTCTAGCCTGTTGTCTGCAAAGCATGTCAGACTATGACTGTTTTTCATTTGACTGAAGAGTTCAGTGAAGCTTTTCCTATACTCTGCATGTAATTACCTTCCACATGGTTCTGTATATATGTCTGTCCTCTCCACACCACATGCAACACATAGCCCTCCAGAACATCCACTATCACATCTCTCACATAAAAACACAAACTACACATCCACCTTCATGAAGGCTCTCAATAGAAATCTACCCAAACAGCAGAGACCTCCAAGGCAGAAACACAGTCAACCACAACACAGCACAAACCACAAGACACATAGCTCACCTGCACAGTGTGCCCCTCAACATAAGACCCTAAGGCAAAACAGCTTACCCAATACACTAATCATAGATGACTCAATAGTGAGGCACACTGATGTCCCACTCACTAGGATGAATAAGGAAAAGGTAACAGTCAGCTGTCTATCAGGTGCCAGAATCCGACACATAACACACACACTCAGGTCACTCCACAACAAGTACAAGTATGACTCTGTCACTGTTCATGTGGGTGTGAATCACCTGAAATGTACCTCCCTGGACTACATGATAAGAGACATGGAGGAGCTCTCAGATTATGTAGCCCAGGCAGATATAACCCTAGCCCTGAGCAGCATCCTACCATCACCCAGAATGATACCGCAGTACAAGCAGAAAATGATTGACTTCAACAATTGGCTAAGTTTCTGGTGTCATTCTAAGGGGATTCAGTATCTGTCTGCTTGGGCTGACATGATTGACAGACCTCGATGCTTTGCCAGGGAAGGCCTGCATCTGTTACCCCTGGGTTTCTGGATATTGGCTAAGGATCTTGCCACCCCTATATTGCCTTTTTAGGCGATGTTCCAAAGACCAAATTACCACTGTAAAAGCTATAAATAAATGGAATCTGAGGGTCATGCTGCTCAACGCTAGAAGTCTAAATCTCAAGATGCACTTGCTCGAAGCACTCCTCAAAATGGAGAACATAGACATTTGTGCTGTAACGGAGACCTGATTTAAAGCAGCAGAAAGCATCCCTGCACTACCAGGCTATAAATCATTCTACACCTTTTGGTGCCAGAGTATGGACCAAAGCTCCAAAGGCAGTGGTTTCTCCATATTCATAAAGGATATGCACACCTCCAGACTAGTAGCCCAGCATAACACATCTGAGATACTTCAGGTACAACTAACATTGGGTAAGACAGCAATTCAGGTTGTAGCCTGCTATAGGTCCCCAACCATGTCCCAAGACTCTCACTCCATGTTCCTAGGCACCCTGGAAACTATTAGGGTCCAACCCAACACTGTCATACTAGGTGACTTCAACTACCCCTCCATCAACTGGGAAAGCTGTTCATGCACCAATACACTTGAACAATGCTTCCTGGAATTCATCAGTTCTAATGCCTTGGACCAGCTCATTCTTACCCCCACTAGAGGAAGCAACATCCTTGACCTAGTTATTACTAACATGGGCAACCATTACTCTACACCAATAGTCAGTTCCTTCCTGGTTAGACCCAACCACAAACTAATCACCAAGGAAATTCACATCTCACCCCCCCCCCCCCCCGCAAAGGTAACCACCATGAAAAACTTCTCCAAAGCTGACTTTGGGCTCCTAAAAACAGAGGTGGCTAACTTCACAGCACCCATGTCATTGGAAAATAGATGCATGATTGCCAAATCATACACCAATGCACTGTACAAACATGTACATTAATGCATGGAACTAGCCATACCCAACGGAACCAAGATGCTCTCCTCCAAAAAAAAGAAGCCAATATGGTGGTCCCCTGCCATTAATAAACTCTACAACAGAAGGAAGAAACTGTTGCAGAAAAAGGTGAAGTCCCAAAACTGGAAAAACTCCCTTCTTAGTCTCAACAAAAAGTTGAGATCCCTCATCAAATCATGTAAAGCCAGCTATGAAGGCAGAATTGCGGCAGACACTAAAAACAACCACAAAGCCTTCTATAGTTATATCAAGAATCTCCATGGCAATACCCAGGTTTGCTCTGAGTTACTGCACAATGGTACCTCCTAAACTGAGTCAACAGATATTGCCAAAATACTGGCCGACAGATTCAGTGCCAGCTTTACCCCCCTCACCCAAAAGACCAGTCACAATACCAGAGGAATGCCAGGCATCCAGCATTACTGCAGCACAGGTTAAAGCTGCATTGTCCAAGGCCAAGAATACAGCTTCCATGGGACCCGACAATATCCCTGGATATGTTCTTCATGAACTACAAAGTAAAATGGCACTACATCTATGTGCCCTGTTCAATCACAGCCTCACCTAAGGCTCTGTCCCTACCGAATGGCGCACTGCTACAGTCATCCCTTTCCATAAAGGGGGAGTGACTATAGACCCTGGGAATTATCGTCCCATTAGCCTGAAGAGTTTGATATGTAAGGCTATGGAGCGCATCACCATGGACCTAATTAACAAGGATATAGTGTATCTCTAAACTCTAGATCCCACTCATTTGGTTTTGTGAAAGGTAGATCATGCCTGCTTAACCTGGTTAACTTTTTTGAATCAGTCACCAGAGCTGTGGATAAGGGCAAGGCAGTTCATACAGCCTTCCTCAATCTGGCCAAGGCCTTTGATACCATTCCCCACTCAGGAATTATTGATAAACTCACCAAATTAGATATCAACCCCTATATCACTAGGTGGGTTGCAAACTGGCTCACAGCTAGAACCCACAGTGTGAAAGTAGCAGAGTCCAAGTCAGACTGCCAGCCAGTTATGAGTGGAGTCCCACAGGGATCAGTCCTGAGTCCTCTCCTGTTTGGCATCTATTTATCAGAAGTCTAGGCCAACACGGAGGGACTCTGGCTGACCATATTTGCAGACAACTGCAAGCTGGGAGCCATTATTAACTCCCCAAGTGATTTTGACATCCTACAGTAAGGCCTCACTGAGACCAATGACTGTTGTCAAAACCATGGCCTTAAGCTTAATGCCAAAAAATGCATCGTCATCCCCTTTGGGAAAAAGTTTCCACTAATTACCACATTGATGGGAGCCCACTGAACACTGAAGGCATTGTAAGAGATCTGGGGACACAGGTTGACAGCAACCTCCCCTTCGACCACCATATTGCCACTGTGGTCAGAAAGTTCTTCTATGTAGCACAGCTCATTACCAAGGGTTTTGCATCCAGGAAGAAAGAGGTTGTCAGCTCTCTCTACTCTTCCCTCATTAGGCCAATCATCGAGTATAATGCCCCATTGGGCATGTACCACACTAGACACATGCAACAGTTGGAAAGGCCACAAAAGTATCTCACGAAAAGGATCCTAGGCCTTAAACACTTGTCCTACATGGACAGACTCAAAACAACTCCAGCTATTCTCTGTCTCATACCGTCAACTAAGAAGTGATCTCTGCTTGACTTACAAAGCCATGTCTGACTCAGCTCTATGGGAAATGCTACATCTAAAGAAATCTCACACCCTCCGCACCACATACTCCAGAGACCTCAACCTCATTACCACAATCAACAGAACATGCTGGAGGGATAGGTTCATAACCCAGAGACTGCCCATGCTCTGAAATAGACTTTGCATACATGTTAAGCAGAGCACCTCACTGGCCCTCTTCAAGAGAAATCTTGATGAATAGATGGGAAATAGAAAGTTAACCCCAGGGATCACTACAGTGGCTCTACTTGATAGAGGCACTGGGAACTAATGTCGGGCAGCACGATGCCGGGGCACTTCTATGGGCTAGGCTTGTAAATGCTCCAGGGCCATCAGCCTAGTACACACCTATGAACCTATGAACCTTTACCCATTTACTATGTAAAAGCATTTTGGAAAAATAACTGTGTCTGATATCTTACATGTGAGCAAACTTGTCTCTCCCATGATGCTAATTAATTAAATCTACTCTTATTTCTAGTTTACTCAGGATATCTGTTTTCATAACTATAGTTAATGCTACAAAACACTACAAAAAAACTTTAGAGCAGAAGACTTAATAATACCACTAAACCATTGCAACTGGTCCCTCCATTTAGCCTCCTCTTGACAAAGCAGTGGACTACTTTAAGTCCACATTTCTGAGCACACTTAACCAACTTGCCCCCACCCCCTAAGAATAATTCAAACAAAGTCCATAGCTGCCCCCTGGCTTACCAAAAGTACTTGACTCCTACTAAAACAAAGTGACAAAGCATGGAACATGTGGCGTGACAACAAAACTAATACTAACAGAAATAAAGCAAAAAAAAAAACAAATGCAGATAAAAAATATTACTCTGATATACAAGCTAAGCACAAAGCTATCCCTCAAAATTCTGGGCTGCCATAAATAAAATTCTCCTGGTACCCCAACCCTAAACATTGACACATCTATATGAAGCATTGCAGCACAATACAATGAATATTTTACCAACTCCATTTTAAAACTATCATGGAACTTTCCACCCACAACCCTCCCAAACTTGCCAAGCACCCCATCTGACCAAAACTATTTCTCCTTCCAACTGGTCCAGACCAGTACAATCCTCAGATACCTGTCCAAATTAAGACCCACTACCCTGACTGCTGATAAACTCCCAGCAGAATATCTCCAAATCGCAGCCAAAGCTATCTTATACCCTGCCTTTATAATCATGAATAGGTCATTCTCCAAGCAAAAAGTCTCAGTCCTCTGGAAAATCTCACATATAATACCCCTACACAAAAGTGGAAACTCAACTGAATTATTCAACTACCGCCCAATAGCCATACTATCCCACTCAAAAATCCTAGAGAAATGCATACATTCTCAAATAGTAAAATACATTCTCTCCAACAATCTCTTAGCCAAAACTCAACATGGTTTTTGACCTGGCCACAGCACCACCACTCCCCTTATCAGTTTCACCAGTCATGTTAATCAACAGTGAAATGCAGGCAATCTGGTATCAACTGTCTTTTTAGACCTCTCAAAAGCATTTGATACAGTCTCCCATAGCAAACTATTGACTGTTCTCTCAGGACTAAATAACTCTGCACTCCTATGGATTAAAGACTATCTTTCTAACCAACAATAAGCCATTAAGTAGCAGGACAATCTATCCTTTCTTCTCCCCATCACCCTAGGTGTGCCTCAGGGATCTATACTCAGTCCCCTGCTCTTCACAATATTCATAAACAACCTCCATAAAGCAACCCTTCATGCAAGCTTAGTACAATATGCTGTTGACTCTACCCAAATCTCCTCTGCCCCCTCTCTCCAACGTCTGCAGAAAATAACCCAAGAATCCTTTACTGCAATTGAAACCTGGTTAGCAGACTCCCAATTAATATTCAACCCCCAAAAAACCCAGCTTATGCTCTTTCATCTCCAAAGCTAAAGACCCCATTCCCCCTTTCACAATTATCACCTCAGACAATACCCATATCACACCAATTGCATATACCAAGCTACTGGTTGTTATCATCAACCAAAACATGAAATTCAACAGGCACATAGCTCAAATGATAACTAAGGTACACAAAACGCTAGGCACACTCTACAGATGTAAAAACTACTTGACTTCAAATAGTAAAACTACCATAGTAAGAACCCACTTACTCTCCACATTATTCTATGCTTCTCCTATCCTAGTTAACCTAAATAAAGGTGATCTAAACAAACTATCCATTTGTTATAACAAGATAACTAAAGTCACTACTGACTCTTCCTACAGATCTCACCATTGTCTAGCTCTTCACAAACTATCCTGGATGGAATTACCTAAATTACTTACCCTAAATCAAACCACCCTAGCTCACCAAATTTTCTATACCCCAACAAAACCCCAAACCTATATGGCCTAATCAGCTATTATTTATGTATTTATTTATTTATTTATGCATTTATTTATTTATTTATAGTTTGATTACTGGGGAAGTCCACTGGGCCCAAAGGACCCGTTTTCAGTAGAGGCCCAGGGAGAAAAGTTACAGGAAACATAATACAGTACAGATATAATAGATAACAGAGATACAAAATATAGGACTTACAGAGAGATACACTGTATAGGACAGTTTACAAAGTCTGTACAGAGTTGCACATAGTTTACAGAGTCTGTACAGTCACACAGTCAAACAAAATAGCTTATGGTTCTTCAGTGGGTAATAAAGATACATTTATGCAAACATTCTAAGAAACACACCTTTAAAAATAGAGGTAGAAACACTTTGCATGCACTCATTTAACGTAAGATACCATTTATAATATTTATATAACTGCGGTGGTGGTGCTGCGGTAGCGTTGTCGCCTCACAGTTAGACGTTGCCCGTTCGATTCTCACTTAAAGCGTCTACTGTGTTGAAGGTTGTGCGTTAGGCCGGCAAGCCAGCATGTAAAACTCTACTGCCAATCATTAGCGGACCGGAGTTCCGCTGCGACCCCTAACCGAAAAGCCGAAGCTGCGAAATTTAAGGGAAAAAGCGAAGAACACACACACACACAGTTATGCTGTATGATAAGTAGGTCTTGGAAATTGTAGAGAGTATAGACATACTCAAGGTGAAGTAACTATTGTAGAATACTAGAGAGGTTAGTGACCTGTAAGAAAGCATCCTGGGGGCAAATATTTAGTTGGATTTAGGTAGGGTTAAAGCAGGTACATTTCCACTTAGAGGAGAGGTATTTGAAAAGCTGAAATTTAAAGTTCTCTGAGTTTGGTATAGATCTAAGAGTGGAAGGAAGGGAACTCCATTTCTTTCCTAAGGAGAAAGAGAGGAGAAGTTGGCCAGGAGGACGTTTGGGCTTATGTATAGCAATTAAGTTTTGATGTTCGGATCTGAGCTTTCTGCTGGGGGTGTAAGGGGGAAGGATATTTGCTAGAGCAGGACATTTAGTAGGGTGAAATATAAGTCTGTGTGCAGTGGTAAGTTGGAGGTAGTTTAGATAGTTTGGGAGTTCAAGCCAGTTCAGAGATTGTAGGGTAAGGCAGTGATGGGTGGAATTACTGGATTTGGTGGCAAATTTAGAGATTTTATTATAGCAGTTTTCTAGTTTGGAGAAGGTGGAGGCGGTTAGATTGGTAAAGAGAGGTGCTCCATATAATAAGGAGGGAAGATAAGTAGTGGCCAGAGTTTGCCTAGTGGAGTTTGAGAGGAAGTGATTATTCCTGTATAGCATGCCTAGTTTTTGGAGGGTTTTCTTAATATTTTGTTGAATGTGGATGTCAAACTTGAGGTATTCGTCAATAGTAATGCCAAGAAGTTTAGCAGAGGGAACCACTTCTATAGGTGAGTTGGTTTGGCTAAGGACTTTGAAAGTACTTTTGTTGTAGGAGTAAGTCTTAGTGGGGGTGGGGAGTAGAATTTTTGATTTGTTAGCATTGAGAGAGAGGTGATTTTGGCGCATCCATTCTTCAGTTATTGAAAAAGCATTTTGGGTTTTGTTGAGCAGTTCAGAGAAGTTGGAGGCAGAGCAGACTAAGGTTGAGTCATCTGCGTATTGAGTGGCTTTGGTGTCAGGTATGGCAGTGTGAAAGTTGTTGATAAAGATGTTAAAAAGCATGGGCCCAAGGATAGATCCCTGTGTTACACCAGTTGGGGTGGGTAAGAAGGAAGAGATGGAGTTATTCCATTTTACTGCTTGAGATCTATCAGACAGATAGCTGGAGAACCAGGATAAAGTGTTTGATGAGAGATGAAGATTAGAGAGATGAAAGAAAAGGTGTTTGTAGGAAACAGTATTGAATGCTTTAGATAGATCTAGCAAAACTGTAGAGACCAAGTGTCCAGAGTCTCGGGCTTGATTGATGGTTTCTAGGAATGACAGTAGTGCAGTTATAGTGCTATGGCCTGGGTTAAAGCCATGTTGGGTAGGTGTAAGAAGATGGTTTGGGGTAATAAAAGGCATAAGTTGGAGGTGGATGCACTTTTCTAGGATTTTGGATATAGGTGAGAGCAGAGCAATAGGGCAGAAGTTTGAGATGTTGGAGTTTTTGCCTCCTTTGTGAAGAGGAAGGATATAAGCTGAGTGCTAGAGTTTGGGGACATATGATTCATTAATGGATCTGTTAATAATGATGCTAATTGGGAGAGCTATTCCATCAGCGGCACATTTTAGTAAGGAGGAGGGAATATTGTCAGGAGCATTAGAACAAGGTTTAAGTTTGGATAGAAGTTTTTATAAAGTTAGTGGAGACAGGTTTGAGCTCAAACATAAAGGGATGACTATTAGAGGAATTAGACAGAGAAAAGTGAGGGACTGGTGGGTTATCGTTGGGGAAAGTCTTGGTCAATTCAGAAATAGTTTCTATGAAAAATTAGTTAAATTCAGAGCCTAGTTCAAGGTTGGATTTACTAGGGTCAGGACAGGGGTTATTCTTGGAGCCAGGATTAAGAAGAGAGTTTACTGATTTCCAGAATTTCTTGGGGTTTTTGTTGTTGTTGGACTGTAGCTTGATATAGTAGTATTTTTTGTCCTTAGTGATAAGCTGTTTTGCAAGGTTATGGAGTTGTTTGTATTGGAGCAGGGTATTGGGCAATTTGTTGTTTTGGTAAAGCTTCCATAGTTTGTCCCTTTGGAGCATAATTTGTTTTGTATTTTTAGTTAGCCAGGGGGCTGAATTAGTCTTTATCCTTTTGTTTCTTAGTGGAGCTAGAGAGTTTAGAGTGTCTAGGAAGATGGAGTTGAAGAAGTCTATGGCACTGTTAAGTGGAAGGGTGTTTAGAATGCGCCAGTCCATTTGTTTGAACATATTAGAGTAAGTTATGGGGTTGAAGTTACTGAGGTTACAAGTAAGAATGTATTGGTGCTGATGAGGTGAGGAGATGGTTGCATGATGGATAAAAGCTGGGAGGTGGTCACTAATGGAGTCAGGGATTGTGCTAGAGTTGGTTACCTTATTTACCTAATACACCAACAGCCGTCAACTATGGTCCACCAATAAAGGATTGATAGAAGTATCCAACACTAAACACAGCTTAGGTGATTCCCTATACTCTTGTACTATTGCAAAAATGTGGAATTCTCTCCCACTCAAAGTCAGGACACAGACAAACAAAGTCAGTTTCAAAAATCAATTAAAATCTTATCTTACCAAGTCTTGGATATGTATGTGCTCTGACTCATCCTATTGCCTTTAAAACCACTCAAGCCCCCATTAATCCTCTATATATCTCTTATAAGGTCTTCCTATAACTTCAAAACCCATATAATTCCTTATAATACAAACTATACTAAAGTTTATGGAATTATGTATTAAGTATTTCAGCTTAACATTGCTGTTATGTTTAACAGTGTTGTGAATATTCTCATCTCTTCAATGTACTACTAATACAACTGCGGGAATCTTTGACAAAATTGTTAACTTCTTTTCTAAATTGTTGTAAGCTTTTTCTTTGGACTGACATATGTTTCATAGATTGTCATATTGTATGGAGCTTTTCTGCCTGGGCCTCCACTGAAAATGGGCTACCCTGCCCAGTTGGACTTCCCCGGTAAACAAATGTAAAATAAATAAATAAAAATAAATAAATAAATAAAAACTGAGCATTCAATCAAAACAGCTTCTACAAAAGAAATTGTTTTGGACCTGGGAATTTACACTTCCATATGTCCTTCCTGCTTTGCAGAAATGATGTTTTAAAACTTGGTCTGTGACTATATCACTTAGCATATTCAATGTCAGTATATTGTGTACCTAAATCTTCAAGTTACATATATCTCACTTAAGATGTCCAACTAAAATCTCAGTGAACAAACAGGTAATGTATATGCTAATTATTTTCCTTCTGAGCTAGCAAATAGTACAGTCTATAAAAATTACATCTAACAAAAAAATGAGACTTTTGAATAACAGACATTGTGTCACTTTCATATGTTCTGTTGCTTTAAGACTTTTGGCCAACATTTTACTTTTGCCTAGCAACATCCTGCCTGTGTGGAACATTACAATTAAAAACTACTTTAACAGTCCTGAGAATTTACATTTGTTTGTCTGTCTATGTGTTTTTTGTTAAAAATTCCTGCTATGCGCTTGGCAGACATTACTATATACTAGTTCAGTGACACGTTTTAAGCCTGAAAAGTATTAATTAGTTTTGAGAGCAACAAGTTCTCTTTAAAACTTCTTCAGTTAAATTTTGTCTTTGCAGTTATGTAGTTAGAAAGATAAAATGAGCTTACTGTCTCTACATCTGGAAAACTGATTAACTCAAGCTGCTATTGGTTCTCTAGCCCCATCTCCCACCAGACACACACTTTTGTAAACTGAGGTAAGCTGCCCCAACCACCTTCTTTCTTCAACAATTAGTGAAACCTGTAAGACGCACAGGCACATTCTAAAGGGACTTCTTCCCTTACTTGATAATTAGAATGATTTGTAATGGATCCTTCATCCTTCCTTATTGTTGCAACTCCTCCCTTTTCATCTGCTATGCTGCATCATAAACTCTGCAGGCAGATTATATAACTAGATTCTTTTGACAAACCCGGCTCTGTCAGTGTAAATGTCTTCTACTGCTGTCCTGTCCATCTCAAGTCACATTGAGATATAAATCTTGTTATGGCACTAAACTTTATTGTTCAGAATAGGATTTAACAGCTTGCTGAGATTACAATAAAGTGGATCTAAAATGGCAGACTGCGTTTCTACCTTTATATACATGAAACAAAGTACTCTCTACTTCGGCGGTAGTTTCCATTGAATATTCTTTCCAATCATAATTCACACCTTGTAACTGACAACTGCATCATGCAATAATTCTTTCTTCCATCATTTAGATGACAGCTCAGACTAACCCACCTCTAGAAGCTTCTAATATTTCTGAGCAGACTTCCTATGATCCCACTTTCAGTAGTTTTCATATTACACATAACAGTACTCTATTTATACAGCATATTTTATAAGCAAGGTCAAAACAATGGTAGACAATGCTTGCACTTAATCCAACTTTATTAATGTAGAGGTTAGACTCTAACTCTGACCTAAGTAGTCTGGTTAGCAGCTTGGGCATCCATTGAAGCTGGCTTAGGGAAGAAGAGCATATTTGTCCTGAGGAAAGCGCAAACTGGGGCTCTACAATGCCATAATGATCTCATCTTTCCCCAAGCCACACAGGAGATGGTCTTCACTGTGGGTTCACAGGAGCACATACTTGTGTGGGTGAACACATAGTGGCCCCTAAGTGACTTGAGTCACAAATCCACTGCCAAGAGGAGAGATTAAACTTGCAGTATACATCCCCATTGTCACAACACTGATGAGAGCATTTACCACTCCTAGGTGACGATATGTCTGGATGGCTGTCCCCGCTGCGCTAAGGAGACCCAAAATCATGGAAAGAATGGCAGTAGTAAAATAATTATCACCCCCATTATCTCTCTTTAGGATTCACAGGCATATATGAGAGGAAAATACAGAGGTCTGGGATTTTTAGAGCATAAATGGGAGGTAGACCAGCTGAAGGTTCTAGTGAGATAAACCTCATAATGACTTAATGGTGCTGCAGCAACTCAGATTTCAGTTCTATGAGACACGTGCCAAAAACAGTGCCAAAATATGTAAATTACCATATAGGCTATAATATAATTTTGCTGTTTAATTGGATACATGAAGAGTTAATGTAACCATTATCATGTAACCAAAATAGTTGATAAACTTACAAGAATGAAATCTCACAATTAGGAGGAGGGATTCAACTGACTTTGATAGTGGCAACTAGAGCCAGAAGGAAAGTCATTTAAATTCAACAAAGAGGGTTGAAATAAGATTCATGCTTCATAATATAGCAGGACTGAAAATGTAAAGTTGCAGGACTTAACTATTTGCAGCCTTTTTATCAACAGTAGCCCCAGTGGAGGATGTAGTGCAAATATTTCTCTGGCAGGCAGTGAGATTTTCAGTACTGAACATCAGTCCAAAGCAAGGTCATCCTACTTTGGAGCAATATTGTTGGGTTCTGAAATAAGGTATAGGGAATCATTCACATCCATTACTCGATCAGTAAGTTTAAAGATGATCTACTGGTTTTCCTTGTTACGGCAACATATCCACCAACAGTCATATGGCACTATAGTACAGGTCAAAGTGTCTGGCAGTTTAGTGTAGTTGTTTAAGGCTATGAGCTTCTCCTTGAAATCCAGAGTTTGATTCCCTCCATCACAATTTGCCTGTTGTGTGATGCTGAACAAGTCATTTAACCAAACATTGCTCCCAGGTCATTCCTAAACAGAGGTATGTGCCTAGTGGGTTTACATTGCTAATGAATGAATACAAAAAATGCTATACAACTGATCTGTAATCACCATCTTCTTTCGGTTGTTCACGTTAGGGGTCACCACAGTGGATCATCTGTTTCCATTTCTTCCTGCCCTCTGCATCTTGCTCTGTCACACCAACCACCTGCATGTCCTCTCTCACCACATCAATAAACCTTATCTTAGGCCTTCCTCTTTTCCTGTTACCTGGTAGCTTCATCCTTAGCATCTTTTTCCCAATATACTCAGCATCCCTCCTCAGCACATGTCCAAACCAACATAATCTTGCTTCTCTGGCTTTGTCTCCAAACCTTCCAACCTGGGCTGACCCTCTAATATACTTATTCCTAATCCTATCCACCATCATCACACCCAGTGCAAATCTTAACATCTTTAACTCTGCACATCCAGCTCAAACTCCTGCCTTTTTGTCAAAGCCACTGTCTCCAACCCATATAACATAGCTGGTCTCACTACCCTCTTGTAGACCTTTCCTTTCACTCTTACTGGTACTCCTCTGTCACAAATCACTCCTGACACTCTTCTTCACCCACTCCATCCTGCCTGCACTCTCTTCTTCACTTCTCTTCCTTACTCACCATTACTCTGAACTATTGATCCCAAGTATTTAAATTCATCCACCGTCGCCACCTCTACTCCTTGCATCCTCACCATTCCTCTATCCTCCCTCTCATTCACACACATATATTCTGTCTTAGTCCTTCTGACCTTCATTCCTCTTCTCTCTAGAGCATATCTCCATCTCTCCAGGGTCATCTCCACCTGTTCCCTACTCTCACTACAGATCAGAATGTCATCTGCAAACATCATAGTCCATGGGGACTCCTGTCTGATCTCATCTGTCAACCTATCCATCACCATTGCAAATAAGAAAGGGCTCAGAGCTGATCCTTGATGTAATCTCACCTCCACCTTAAACGCATCCGTCACTCCCACCGCAGACCTCACCACTGTCACACTACCCTTGTACATATCCTGTACCAATTTTACATACTTCTCTGACACTCCCGACTTCCTTATACAATACCACAGCTCCTCTCTAGGCATCCTGTCATATGCTTTCTCTAAGTCTACAAAAACACAATGCAACTCCTTCTGACCTTCTCTCTACTTCTCCATCAACACTCTCAGGGCAAACATCACATCTATAGTGCTCTTTCCCAGCATGAAACTATACTGCTGATCACTAATCATCATGTCCCTTTTTAACCTTGCCTCCACTACTCTTTCCCATAATGTCATGCTGTGACTGATCAATTTAATCCCTCTGTAGTTACTACAGCTCTGCACATCACCCTCATTCGTAAAAATCGTTACCAAAACACTTCTTCTCCATTCCACAGGCATCCTCTCACTTTCCAAGATTTCATTAAACAATCTGGTTAAAAACTCCACTGCCATTTCACCTAAACACCTCCATGCTTCCACAGGTATGTCATCTGGACCAACAGCCTTTCCATTCTTCATAGCTATCCTTACTTACTTCTTGCTAATCCATTGTACATCATGATTCACTATCCCACATCATCCAACCTTCTCTCTCTCTCATCCTCTTCATTCATCAACCCCTCAAAGTACTCTTTCCATCTCCTCAACACACTCTTCTTGCTTGTGAGTATGTTTCACTCATTATCCTTTATCACCTTTACCTGCTGCACATCTTTCCTAGCTCGGTCACTCTGTCTAGCCAATTGGTACAGGTCTTTTTCTCCCTCCTTAGTGTCCAACCTTTCATACACCTCTTCATTTGCCTTATCCTTCGCCACCTCTTTCTTTGCCATGCACCTCATCTCCTTATACTCCTATCTGCTTTCTTCATCTCTCTGACAATCCCACTTTTTCTTTACCAACCTCTTTCTCTGTATACTCTCCTGTACTTCCTTATTCCACCACCATGTCTCCTTGTCATCCTTCCTCTGTCCAGATGTCATACCAATCACCTTTCTAGCCACCTCCCTTACTAGCTCTGCTGTAGTTACCCAGCTATTTGGTAACTCTTCACTGCCACCCAGTGCCTGTCTTAACTCATCCCTGAACTCCACCTCACAATTACCCTTTTTCAATTTCCACCATTTGATCCTTGGTGCTGCCCTCACACTCCTCCTCCTCTTCTTGATCACCAACGCCATCCTACAAACCACCATGATCTGTAATGTAAGTCACCAATAAAATGTGGGGAAAACCGAAGAATCCAACTAGAGAACTGCATATGAAATGGGAAAGCAACAATTTAAAATCATCCTTGTCACTCTGTGTATCAGATGTTAAAAGATACAGCCAGATGTAAAACCACAGTCAATCTTAGTAATGGTGCTGTCTAGGTAATTCACTTCAGTTGAGTCAAACTTGTGTGTGAACCTTAAAAAATTGGTGGTGTCTTCCAAGTAATTTATGAAATGAGGTATAGTCCCTTTAGATCCATTCCACAAAATAAAAATATTGTCCAGGAATTAGAAATAGAGGTCATAGTATTTGAAATTTTGGGAGCAAAATAAATGCTTCCTTTCCTAACTTAACATCACTAAATTTGCAAATACCAGGGCACAAGCTACACCTATGGCAACTCCTCTTTCCTGAAGATAAATTTCCCCTTCAAAATATGAAGTTGTTCCTTACTAGTAAGAAAGGTACAAGTAAGCACTGCTTCATGAAACAGCTCAATACCTTATTCTTTAGGAATACAGGTAAATAGGTCCACGACATCTAATGTCAAAAATCCAATGTCTTTGTGCCACACTTTATTGTATATCCTCTATATGATAGACTTTGCTGTTTAATGGTTTTAACATTCTGTCAGTAAAAATGGCAAAAGGGTATGTCTTCGAACCCTGAGCAACACAATTGGAATGAAAGGACTAGTCTTGTTCAAAAAACTCAAATAGTATTTTGGAAGTCTTACCCTGTAGAAAATTGTCACCCAATTGCAAATCAGTCTTACACATTGTGATATTATCTTAATTTCTAGACACAATAGAATATATGTCCTCATTGTGTAGTATCTTAAAATCTCACCGGTAAAATTAAATATGACCACTCTTCCCACCCTAATCTGGTTTCATAATACACAAAGTCTTATCACTCATCAAAATTGTTAAAGAGTTTGTTCCTCCTTGGAAATATTTTGATTCCAAGATCCAATACAAAACTTGTCCAACTTGTATATATCAGTAATACAAGCCTTTTCAAAAGACTGGACTAAAGGGTGTGGGGTGGATTAAAAATACTTTTCTTGCACAAAATATCACCCTCAACTTTCTTTTCACTACCCCCAGAAATATAATGCTAAATTCAATTTCCTACTAAACAATCTTAGTTTTAGAACAGCATCACCAACATCAAACTGTTTATTGATGATAAAAGTAAAGCCCTTTTCAAATAAGGCAATTGATGATTGAAGGCAATGTCAAGGTGACTATAATTAAACATATGAAAACCTTTGTGTAAAACAACTTTCCCCCTTAAACAAACAATCATTTATCTGGGTGGGGTTATATGTTGTTAGCTGTCCCATCTCTTTCCCTTCCCCCTGCCATTTCCTTTCTTATTCCAGCTGTTCCCTTGTGGATTGCTCCCCCTCTGCTTGGGTGGTTTGCTTGCTATCCTTTCCTACCTGCATAGTGAAGGGTATTCTAAATGGCCACCCAAGTAATCATTACAAATAATTTCAATAATAGAAGAATTATCACCATTGGTAGTACCTCTGTTTGTACCTGCACCACATCCCCGAATTATCAAAATCCCCATTGGGAATCAAAATATTGGTGACCCTATTGTTAGTATTCTTGCACAGAGGACAGGCTTTTTTTATTATATTCTTTGTGACCCTAACTAGTTTTCACTTTTCTTCACCTTTATCCGATCATGTTTATCAACTTTCACAAAAACCTTTTCATAACAAGTCTTGTGGATAAAAAACATTAAATTCTCCTGAATCTTTCCATCTAGAATGTTAACCTCTGTAACAAGCTGATTAATATTGTGCTTGTTGTATTTAATTAAAGCACATGATTCAAAACTGTTCAGATCAATCATATCAATCAATTCCAAATCCCATTAAGAAATTTATAGCATCTCAGTCCATGAGGAACTACTTGTAAACTAACACACTCATTAAGACAGGTGTTGTTTAGTTGTAGTCTGTGTAACTTAAACAGTTTCTTTTCTAATTCAGAAATTATAGGCTCTAAAGAAAAAAAAACTCAGTGTGGTCAGAAACTGTTGATCTTAACACAACACTCATAAAAGAGTAATCTTTCTTTAGCTAACTGTGAAAGTCACTCTTAGAAAAATTCTGCTTTTGAATGTGATGTGTTAGAATTACTGAAACCAGAAAGTACAGTTGTGTACACTTACCATAAATGTAGATGTTCGAGTGGATTCACTGTTGCACTCATCATCTGTGAGTTACCCCTGCTATGGTAGCCCTCGGCTAGCCCGAATACCAGAGTCAATGTTTTTCTGCATTGGCTGCTGTTGCCTGTAGACTGACGTCAGGTCGTCAGTGCTATAAAGCAAGGCAGCCGACACCATTACATCAGTTTTTCTTGCCCTAACCCATCAGAAGCACAAGGAAATATGGTAAAGTGGTGCTGGTGGCTAAAAGCCACTGAGAGAAGCTTATGCCTCCCTAAGGAAAGAGGATATGGGGGAAGGAAAGAGGGAAACCAGGGCTGCAACAGTGTACACACTTCAACATCTACATTTATGGTAAGTGTACACAACTGTACTGTGTTTTTCATGTTTCACTGTTGCAGTCATCACGTGTGGGAGGATTCCCAAAGATGAGTAGAGGGGTGGAAGGATTAGTAAGAGACCTAGGCATGGGTCAGCATGCCCTGCAGAACTGCAGCGGCAAACCCTGTCCTAACCTTAGAGAAAAGAGGTAGGTAGTAATGCTTTGTAAAGCTGTGGACAGAGATCCAGGTGGTAGCTTCCAAGATGTCCCTGGTGGGAACTCCTCTAACGAATGCTGTGGAAGTGGTGGCTGCCCTATTGGAATAGGTATGAATAGACTTAGGGGGTGGTTTCCCATGTAGTTTGTAGCAGAAATGGATACAGTGTGATATCCATTTGGAAAGAGTTTGCTTGGAAATGTGCTTTCCCTCTGCCCCTGGGGCAAAGCTGACAAGAAGCTGGTCTATTTTTCTGAAGGGTTTAGTATGGTCCAGGTAGTATCTGAGCTGTCTGTACATGTCTAGTGAGTGCAGGATTCTTTCCCCCTTATTTTGAGGGTTAGGAAAGAAGGTGGGTAGATGTATGGCCTGGTTGAGGGTCACATCAGATACCACCTTGGGCATAAAGGAGGAGTTAGTCCTCAGGAAGACCATGTCTGCATGGAAAATGATGAAAGGCTCAATGGCTATGAGTGCCTGAAGTTCTGAAACCCTTCTGGCTGAGGTGATAGCTAGTAGGAAAGCAGTCTTCCAGGAGTGGTATCTCAATTCTGCTGAAGCAGCAGGTTCGAAGGGTGGTAAGGTTAGTTTTTCCAAAACATAATTCAGGTCTCAGGCTGGTGTGGGTGGCCTTCTGGGAGGTCTGATATTAGAAACCCCTCTGAGGAATCGTTTAATCAATGGATGCGAGAAGAGCGGCTGGTCTGTATCAAAATGAGCTGAAATTGCTGAGTTGTGGATTTTAATAGAAGAGAAGGAGAGACCACTATTGAGTAACTCTGCTAGGTAGCCCAGGATAAGAGGGAAGGAAGGTTGTGAGGAACTGCCCCCTCTGGACTGGCTCCAGGATCAAAATCTTTTCCATTTCCCTCCGTAAGATTTTCTGGTGCTGGGCCTTCTGGCATCTGTGATAATGTCTAGTACCTGGTTGCTTAATAGGGCCCCTTGTTTGCTTTTAAAGTATTAGTCATGCTGGCAGATTGAGAGTCTGCAATTCTAGGTGCAGCATTCCCCTCCCCCTCTCCTGGGTCAAGAGGTCTGAGATCAGGGGAATCTGTCTGGGAGTCTGTAATGTCAGGCTGTGCAGTAAGGGGTACCAATGCTGTCTGGGCCAATCTGAAGCAATGAGGATGGCCTTTGGTCTTTCCTCCCTTATCTTGATCAGTACATTGGGAATAAGAGGCAGAGGAGGGAATGGGTACACAAAGAGGGAGTTCCAGGGGAAGGTCAAGGCATCCACCTTCCATGGTAGGTGGTGATACTCCCTGGTAAAGAAATATTTTTTTCAGCTGGTGGTTGAGGTGCGAAGCATAGATCCCCCTCCAGGGTTCCCCACTCCTGAGTGACTTGCAAAAAGATTTTTCTGTGGAGCGTCATTCGTGGGGGTCCAGTAAGTTTCTGCTTAGGTGGTCTACCAGGGTGTTGTTGATCCCTGGTAGGTATTGAGCAATTAGGTGTAATCCCATGGAGGAGGCTGTCAGCCAGAGGTTCATGGCTAGCCTACACAGAGGGTAAGATTGGGTCCCTCCCTGTTTTTTGATGTACCACATTACTGTGGTGTTGTCTGTTTTGATAAGGAGAACTCCTGGCCTGAGATGGGGTTTGAAGGATGTCAGAGCCTTTTGTACTGCCATCTTTTCCTTCTGGTTGATGTGTAAGGGAAGGTGCTGGGCAGTGCACCTGCCTGCTAGGTGAGTGCCCCAAGCAATGTCTGAGGCGTTGGTGGTGATGGTCTGCCCAGTAGGGCAGAGGATGAAGGGAAGACCCTTGTTCTTGGCACAGGCTTCTACCCACCAGAGAAACTTGGCCCTTATACAGGGGATCAGAGGGAGAGAGGTGTCTAGAGGCTGAGAGTGCTGACACGAAAGGTTCTTTAGATACCAATGAAATTTCCTCATGTGAAGCCTGGCCAGAGGAATTAGAAGGATGCAAGTTGCCATGTACCCCAAGGCTTGAAGGAACTTCTTTGCAGTGAGGTGACTTCTGGAAGCCAGCTGGGTAAAGTAAAGAGGCAGGAAGCTCTGCTTTTCAGGGCATAGGAAGGCCATTTGGGATGCTGTGTCTAGCAGTGCTTCCAAGAAAATGGTCTTCCTGGAGGGTGTTTGCTCTGATTTCTTCTCGTTGATGGTGAACCTTTGGCAAGTTAGGAGGGTTTTAACAAAGAGAAGGTCCTGGAGCAGCTTTTATTTGCACTCTGCCTGAATGAGGCAGTCATCCAGATAAGGGCAAATCTGTATATTCCTCTGTCTGCAAAATGTCATGGCCGGGGCTAAGCATTTGGTGAATACTCTGGGAGCAGTAGTTAAGCCAAAGGGTAGCACAGAGAACTGAAAGTGTTGTGCACCTGCTCTGAAGCAAAGGAATTTCCTGCAGGATTCCCTTATGGAGATGTGGAGGTAGGCATCTTTTAGGTCTAGGGTCACTAACCAGGCATTTTTTTATCATCATAGGCAGCAGTTGCTGCAACATTAGCATTTTGAATTTGGGACCACCAGGGAAGTGTTCAGAATGGATAGATCCAGAATGGGGCACCAAGTGCCCTCTTTTCTGAGAACAAGGAATAGTCTGGAATAAAAGCCTTTGCCTGTTTGATCTGAGGGGACAGGTTCTACTGCCCCTGGGACATGAGAGTTTGGACCTATTTCAATGCCTCTGCCCACTGATTTGGAGGTAAGTCTGGATACCCTCTTGGAATTGGGAGTTCATTGAAAGAGAATTTGTATCCCTGAAAAATGATCTTTAAAACCCATTGGTCCTTTGTTATAGAAAGCCAATTTTCTTTGCAGAGGGAGAGCCTTCCTCCTAGCTTTTGGTGAGTGAACGGAGGGCAGAGAGGGGAGAGGGAATCATTGAGAGCTTTTGACATAAAAGGATGGCTTAGAACTCCCTGCCTTTGGGGCAGAACTGGTCCACTGTTTGGTTCTCTGCTGTCCCTGGGGTAGGGGCCTGGGTGGTCTGTCCCTGCGGGGCTTACCTTGCCCCTGTCTGTTAGGTGCAGGGAAGGATCAGTGCTTAGAGGGAAAGTTACTGCTGAACCTAGGAGGTTGTATCTGAAAGATGTATACTTTTTTACTTCATCTGTCCAGAGCTTGGGAATCCTTGTCAGAAGGAATAGGATTCTTGCCAGAACTATTCTTAGCACCTTTAGGTCCCTGTCTAATGACCTCTGGGTCTGCAGCAGGATTTCTGTACAGGTATTTGTGAGAATCCGGTACTCTGTAATACCTGTCAGATTTACTGGGAGCAGGTGGGAGGGTGTCAGGGGGCTAAGCTGGATTCATGGAAAACATCATCCACCACTTCTAAGATAGGGGGGATGGCCAGGGGTCTGTGCTGGGGCAGGTCCAGAAACTCTCTTAGTCTTTTCATAGACTGGGGGACGTCCTGAAATTCCCATTGGAAATGCTCCCTGAGGGCGTGAAGGATTTCCCCAAAGGAAAGGTCTTCTGGTGGGGAGGTAGAAGGAATGGATTCCTCTGCATCTGAATCCTCATAAGTAGTTGGAGGTTGCTGTTCCTCTTCAAAATCTGAATAATCAGATTCCTCAGAATCCTGTTCTGTCATAATTTCAGGAGAAGGGTATCTTTTCCTTTTAGAAGTTGTGGCCTGACTACCCCTGATAAGGGAGATAAGATCCTCCTCCATTTTAAGCATTTGGGCTTGGGGTGGTGGAGCAGGAGCAAGATGATGGCTAGAGGCAGATTTTCTAGGAGTGGCCTGGCTTCTAGGCCTAAGGGTATCCATCGGTCTGAGAGAAATGGTAGTCAGATGAGAAGACATTGTTTTTTGTCTAAATTCAGTAGTGCAAGAGGCCTCCTTGGAAGCCGGTGCCTGTGTCGCGGCTCTGGACCCAACAGAGGCAGAGAGAGCCAAAAGCTTGGAAGACAAAGAAGATTTCTGCAGCATACCGAACTCCAAAAGGGTCTCGGTAGAGGCCTGTGTAGATATTGTATCGGGCATCAGGGGTTGCGAAAGCACCTCACTGAATTCCGGAGAACTGACTACCTGCTTAGCGGTAGAGTCGTCGGAAGGCTTAGCCTTGTGTGGTCTTTCTCTTTCTTTGTCTCTATGTTTTTTCAGAATGTCTACAGATTGTTGGCTGATGGACGTCATTTTGGAATACGAAGATGGAAGATGAAAATACCTGTCTACAATAAGAGCTCTATGGCGAATGGTTCTCGTGTTAAAGAGGGCACAGAACCAGCAACAGGGGACATCGTGGTCTAGGCCTAATCAAGTGATGCAGTAAGAAATGAAGTCTCGGTGTGGGATCGGCTTTCCACAGTGGAGACAATTGTTAACTTCTTCAGACATCAGTTAGTGCAAGAAGAAAGGATCCCCAATGGGATACTTAGCTTTAGATGTTTTCAGCTGTAATTCAAACTCTGGTAGTAACCGACCAGCACTCTTGCGAACTGCTTCTGCTACGAGCTCCACTAGAAGAAAGACTGATGGGATGGTGTTGATTGCCCTGCTTTATAGCACTGATGACCTGACGTCAGTCTACAAGCGGCAGCAGCTGACGCAGAAAAACATTGACTCTGGTATTTGGGCCGCCGAGGGTTACCACAGCAGGGATAACCCACAGGTGATGACTGCAACAGTGAAACATGAAGAACATCCCTTGTTAATATCAAAATTAACAGTATCTCTATTAATTTTGTCACAGCCATTACTCTGGAAATCATCCATGTAGATGTTGTTTGCTTCATCTGGACAATTCAAGCCCATACAGGTACAAGTGCTGTTGCCATGCTGGTCTACACTATTCACCAAAAAAAAAATGTTCAGGTGTTGTTAACAGGTTAGAGTTATTATTATTCACATTTGTACATCTACCTAGCTGATCCCCCAGTTACTTGTAACAAAATCGGTGATTTGAGAACAAAGTTCAATACGTTTGCTAAGCTCTTCTTTCATAAACTATATTTCGACTCTCATTTCCTCAATTTTGAGTCAAATCTCCTGAGATGTAAACAAAGGTTGACTCTCTCCTTGGATTTTCATTGATCTGGAAATAAAATCAGCACAATTGAACTAATAACCATAAACCAGATAGACGGTGCACCAACCAAGCTAATAACCATAAAAAAGATGCACTGCATGAATCCTCACAAGAAAAAAAAAACTGAGTCAGACTGCAAAACTAAACTTTTAATACAAAAAAAATGAACTTGACTATTGTTTGGCTTAATTTTTTTCATCTTTATAAAGCTGCTTGAAATCCCAGTAAAATGTTTCAGGATATTTTGGGCTATTAGACAAAGAAACATTGGTAACTTTTACCAGAAATACATGAAAATAGTGAGAGACCAAACAGAATTTAAAACGTTGGATAATATTTTCATCAAAAAATGAGAGAAAGCAATATATGAATATAAAATCCAGAGTGAGTATACAGTATGTGTCACTGCTGATACAAGAATTATTATCAAAAATATTGTCAAGATCTTGTAGAATTTGGCTCTGACATTACTAAAAGACTGGATGAACCCCAATATACAACTTCTACCCTGGAGAAATGTGTTTCTAACTACTATTTGTCATTCAAGGAGCATCTCTTCAACTGAAAATTTTTGCAGGAAAAATTTACTGACCTTTAGGCAAGAGGTAAAAGAAACAATCTTCCTTTGCTTGGGTTGCCAGAATCTTATGAACTGAACATATAACACTATAGTACAGCTCAATGTGTCTGGCAGTTTAGTGCAGGGGTTTAAGGCTATGAGCTTCACCTTGAAATCCAGGGCTTGACTGCCTTCATCTCTATTTGCTGTAAGCAGGCCAAATACAAGCTGGAAAATAACTCGGGTATGTGACAGGGCAGTGTTGGAGCAATTATCTGCATGATCTAGGGGGTTTCCTAATTGTTGTCATTATCCATGGCTCCAGGGAACATTTGCAACCACCACTATTAATGGACACTCTTCAAGACATTCTTGTGGAATTTTTAGGACAATGTAAGCCTGAAGAATCCATCTTACCTGACGGAGTTCCTTATTTCTTGACTGGCTGCTATTTTTACTCCTTAGGTATTATACATAAACCTATTAGATTTTCAAGATATTTACCTCATACTCAAAGCTGAAAAATGTCATTAGCATTATTCATGAATGAATCAAAAATAAGATTGTTTAGAAATATCATTCTACAGATTAAAACTATGAGACATTGTCTGGCAAAATGTATACAGATTTTTAATACCAAAAAATATTAAATTCCAAACAGGATACCCTACATCCATTCTGTTTATAACAGATGGAATGAAGTATTTCCTGTGATGTTCAGAAAATATCAGAAGTCTTTAAAAAGTTTTTTCCGGATATTCTTTGGTAGCCGATTTTGGGTGAAGAGCACCCATGCGGAGGATGATTCAGAGACACACTGCAGAAAGCTGAGAAATCCCATAATTTGTATAATATGCAAACAGTGATATAATAAGAATGAAATGAGCAGCAATATTAAAATGAGGACAATCACTGATGCAAATACAGGTCAACAATACGGTGGAGTGATTCAGAACTGTATATATTCTGCTTTGAGAAATGCTGACTCCAGGGTTGTTGACTGTAGCAAAGTCTTGGTGTCAGGGGAGACAGACCATGAAAATATGTATGGGGCATCTGCCAGGCTAGTAAATTTAAACAGCAAGAGTCTGTTATTGCTGTTTGGAGTCATGGTATGGCATTTCAATGCACTCATCATCAACAAGTCATTCATCTGCACTTAACATATCATACCATCTTCACCATAGACTTTCTGGATTGCTACTGTGTGGACAGAGACACCAAGCAGGAGGTCATCAATACTGAGACAGTTTCAAGTGTTTTCGGCATATAAAATTAAAGAAGCCAAAACAAAGGCTATAGCCATAAATTATGTACCCACACATGAATTGGTTCAGCTACCCATATTTATGAGGGCATGATAAGATGAAGTTTTTAGAAGTATGGATTAAAATACTTATGCTATGGGAGCTAAGGATATATGGGAAGAAACTAAACAAAAGATAATATGTCATTTTAGAAACTGTAAACTCTTGTTTATGGGAGTGGATAGTAAGATACAAGCAGTGAAGATGTTTGCAGTTCCTTTAGTCTTGTATACAGGTCAGGCATACATTTATCAACCAGAGGACAAGATATGGAGAATAATTAATAACGATCTGAAGGAATTTATCTGGGCGGGAAAGAGTGTAAGAGTTAACTGGGGTAAACTGATCCTTCCAATAGAACAAGGTAGTTTAGGTTACTTGATTTGAAGGGGTATTTTAGAACTGCACAGTTAAGGCTCATATACAAAACACAAGCAGAAGGCTATAACTCAAAGTGGAAAGGGACAATAAATAGGTTCATAGGTTCATAGGTTCATACTAGGCTATCTGCCCTAGGGCATTTATAAGCCTAGCCAGAATGTGTTTGGCTTTCACCACCCATTTTAAATTTATTTTGCTATGCCCTTTTTCGAGGTTAGTATACTGTGCCTCTATCTAACAGTGACACAGAAGTGATACCCGGGGTAAACCTACGATCTCCCATCCACTCATCAAGATTCCTCTTGAAGAGAGTCAATGAGGGACTCTGCCTAACCTGGACTGGGATTTTATTCCAGAGTGAAGGGAGCCTCTGGGTTATGAATCTGTCCCTCCAGCATGTCCTATTTATTTCAGTGCTGAGGTTCAAGTCTCTCGAGCGTAGCTCGATGGGATTTGGATTTTCTGAGGTGCAGCATGTCCATTAATTCTGGGTTGGACATGGCTTTATCGTCAGGCACAGATCGCCTCTGAACAGGCGGTATGCCACTGAGTAGAGCTGGAGTTTCTTTAACCGGGCAGCATATGGCATCTGTTTGAGCCCTTTGATCCTCTTGGTGAGGTACTTTTGGGGTCTTTCCAGTTGCTGCAGGTGTCTGGTAAGGTACATCCCAAAAGGGGCATTGTACTCAATTATGGGCCTGATGAGGGATGAGTAAAGAGGCACGATGACCTCCCCTGATCTAGATGTGAATCCCTTCATGATTAGGTGGGCTATATAAAATGTTTTTCTAACCACTTTGGCCACGTGGTTGTCAAATGAGAGATTGCTATCAACTTGGGTCCCCAGGTCCCTAATTACTTCTTCTGTACTTAATGAATTTCCACCTATGTGGTAATTTGTGGGCACTTTGTTTTTGCCAAAGGGGATGACTATACACTTTTTGGCATTTAGCTTGAGGCCATGGCACTGGCACCAGTTGTCTGTTTCTATGAGGCCCTTTTGGAGGATGCTTGTGTCGGCTGGAGAGTCGATTATGGTGCCCAGTTTGCAGTCATCTGCGAACTTGGTCAGCCACAGTCCTTCCGTGTTGGCCTGTACCTCCGAGAAATATATACCGAACAAGAGAGGTCCCAGGACTGAGCCTTGTGGGACACCACTTGTAACTGGTTTGGAGTCTGACATGGCTCCAGCAATTCTAACCATGTGGGTTCTGTCCTTGAGCCAGTTTGCAATCCATCTAGTGACATAGGGGTTTATATTTAAGCTGGTGAGCTTATCTATAATGCCCGAGTGGGGTATTGTATCAAAGGCTTTTATGCGAGGTCCAGGTAGGCTGTGTGGACCACCTTCCCTCGTCAATGGCCTTGGTGACTGTTTCAAAGAAATCAACCAGGTTTAAGAGGCAGGATCTGCCCTTAACAAAGCCGAACTGGGTAGGATCCAGTGTTTGTAGGTCCCCAATATCTTTATTTATGAGGTCCATGATGATCCTTTCCATAGCTTTGCAGACCAAGCTAGTCAGGCTTATGGGGCGATAGTTTCCAGGATCCGTTGAGGCACCACCTTTATGGAGAGGGACCACTGTTGCTGTATGCCACTCTTTGGGCACATATCCTGTAGTAAGGCTGAGATTGAACAGTAGTTTTATGTTTGGGTTTAGCTCTTCTTTGAGTTCATGTAGGACGCAGCCCGGGACACCATCTGGTCCCATTGATGCTGTGTTTTCTGCTTTGGAGAGGGCGGCTCTTACCTGAGCATCTGAGAAGTCAGGGGCAGCACTCTGCTGGGATAGATATTTGCCCTTTTGGTGGGAGAAGTTTGCGCTGAACCTGTCAGCTAGGATGTTGGCAATGTCTGTGGGTTCGGTGTATTTTTTGTCATTTTGGACTGATTCTGAGCATATCTGGGAATTACCACCCAGGTTCCTAACATAACTAAAGAAAGCCTTGTGATTATCCTTAGTGTCCTGTGCAATTTTTCTCTCGAAGCTGGCCTTAGACAATTTTATGTGTGCCCGTAGTTTTTTGCTAATACTGATCAGTGATGCCTTCCCTTTTTGGGATTTTGCTTTATCATTTAGTAGCTTCCTCCTTCTGTTGTATAGTTTGTTTATGGCTGGGGTCCACCAGACAGGACGTCTGCCTTTGGAGGATTGGGTCTTGGTTTTATTTGGGATCGATGATCCATGCATTCCTGAAGGTGTTCATAGAATGCGTTTATAAAGGATTCTGCGGTCTGGGCTGTATTTTCCACAGGCCCGGGGGCTTTGAAGGATTCCACCTCAGTTTTGAGGAGTGTAAAATTTGCTTTAGAGAAGTTTTTCACTGTGGTTTTCTGGGCAGGGGTGGGGTCGGGATGTGAATATCCAGTGAGATTAGTTTATGGTCTGATCTTACCAGTGAGGGATACACTTCTGGTCTGGAGCATAGAGTCCCCATGTTGGTGATTATCAGGTCCAGTATGTTTTCCCTCTTGTGGGAGTGGTAACAAGTTGTTCCATAGCATTTGAGTTTATAAATTCTAGGAACCTTTGGGCTAGGGTGTTGGAGCTAGAGTAATGCTCCCAGTCTATGTTTGGGTAGTTGAAGTCGCCCAATATAATGGTGTTTGGAGAGACCTTCATATTTTCCAGTGTTCTCAGGAAGGCCGAGTGGGGTTCCTGGGTTTGGGAGGGTGGTCTGTAGCAGGCTATAAACTGGAAGGCAGTTTTACCCACTGTTAGTTGCACATGGATAGTCTCTGATGCTTCGTGCTTTGCCACCAACCTGGAGGTGTGGGTATCTTTGAATATCGATACTCCCCCTCCTTTTGTGGTTCGGTCCAAGTTTTGGGGCCGAAAAGCTTGGTATGAGGTATAACCTGGTAGTGCTGGGGTGCTCTCGGGAGCCCTGAACCAGGTTTCTGTTACTGCACAGATATCGATGTTCTCCATGCTAAGGAGAGTTTTGAGTGCGTGCATCTTGAGGTTTAGACTTCTGGCGTTGAGTAGCATTACTCTTAATTTCTTATCCCTTGTGATACCTATGGAGGTGGGTATGTCTTTTGAGCCTTGCCTAAAAAAGGCACTATGGGGGTAGCAAGAGCCTTTGCCAATATCCGAAAGCCCAGGGGTGACAGGTGCAAGCCGTCCCTAGCGAAGCATCGTGGCTTGTCGAGCATATCATCCCAAGCTGACAGGCATTGGATCCCCTTTGAATGACACCAGTACTTAAGCCAATTGTTGAAATTGATCATCTTGTCTTCATATTGTGGCATCATTCTTGGTGAGGGTAAGATGCTACTCAAGGTCAGGGTCATACCGGCCTGGGATACATGCTCAGAGAGCTCCTTTATGTCTCTTTTCATGTAGTCCAGGGAGGTGCGTCCCAGGTCATTCACACCAGCATCGACAATGACTGAGTCATATTTGTACTTGCCTTGGAGTGACCTGAGTGCTTGTGTTATGTGGCGGATCCTAGCACCCGACAGGCTGCTCACCGTGACCCTCTCCTTGTTCAGCCTGGTGAGCGGGACGTCAGTGTGCCTGACGATAGAGTCACCTATTACAAGTGTATCAGGTGTGTTGTTTAGTCTTAAGGGCTGTGACTGTTTGGCACACTGGCTTTGTGAGATATGTGTTGCACGTGTTTTGTTTTGGGGTAGCGGCTGCTTGGGTGTCTGCTTTGGAGGTCTCTGCTGCTTCGGCAGATCTTTATTTAGAGCCTCCGAGTATGTTTTTGTGTGATTATGTGTTTGGTTTGCTGTCGTGGTAGGTCTATGTGAGAATGGAATTATAGTGAGTATGGTTTCCTTCTCCTCCTGACTGGTTATGCCAGTACTGAGTTGAGAGAGCTTAGCCTCCAGTTTGGCTATATGGTTGCATCTCTCACATGTGTTGGAATTTGTTGGGAGGAGGAGAGGGTTGTCTGTGTACATGAGGCAGTTGTAACATTGCCTCAAGATTCCCAGATTCACCAGCTGGACCGGAGAGGAGATTGACAACTGACCTTTGGACATGCTACAATAATATTGGGAATTCCTTAATAATTGAAAACCAGGGCCAGTGGGGAGTGAGGGTGTAGTGCTTTTAATTTTTAGTGCTGACTTATATAATTGCTTTAGTGAGCAAGTGCCAGGTAACTTAAGTGCAATGTGTTACAGGTAACTTAAATGCAAAACGACAAACAGTAACTTTCTTTCAAGTGAAAAAAGGAAATAAGTACAGTAAGCAATGCAGATATCACTAGTGAGCCACAGAAGCGCTGAGGAGCTGTGTATTAGGTGGAATTAGCGTTCCAGGGAAATAACAAGCAAACAAACAACAAGCATATAAACAAAGCTATATTCAGCAGGCCTGGATCTAGTCTATGCTACAGCAAACAAGGTGTACCAATTTCAGTAAGATACAGTTCAAATATTCAGGCACTATAAACCTTTAACCAGAAATTCCCAGCTCAGAAGGGCAGAGTCCAGAAGTTCAAGAAATGGAGAGAGAGTGGGATTTTGGATGCAGATCCTTAAGGAGAATAATAACCATACAGAATATTATATTCATAAAGTAGCAGTAAATATTCTAAGAACTAAGCCAATACAAGAATGGAAAAAGGAGATCTTCCCAGCAGAGAGAATTGCAAGTAGGGGTACAGAAAATAGGCAAGAGGGGCCTGGAATTTACTGGAGAAATATGGCAAAGGAACCAAGATACTGGGAGCAAATAATTCAAGCAAGAAAAGTAATAGAGTGGGATGAAGGCAAGAAGACATTTGGATTGCAGGCTAGAGACTGCCTTCCCTAGCACAGCTTGATCTCAGAGGACAGACAGCAAAGGATAGGACAATTTCAAGTGAAAGACCTGCTCTGGTAGAGTTTTTAGTTGAATCTAGAACAGAAGCAACTGTTAAAAGGGATAATGAGCATGGCATATAAAATACTGCACGATAACTATAAGAATCAAACAGAGAAGGTTACAGAAGATTGGGAAAGAAGTCTGGAAAAGCAATTTACAAGAAAACAATGGGAAGACATTAATACAGAAGGTTCAGGGTCTTTGCTTGGAAGTGTTTGTTAGGTATTTTTATACCCCAAGCAGACTTCAAAGAATTTTTCCTCAGGTAGTTAGCAAATATTGGAGGTATGGTGGAAAAGAAACAGGCAACTGCGAACATATGTTTTGGGAGTGTAATGTGTTGACAGATCTTAAAAATTCCCTACAGGGTACTCTATCAGAAATATTGGATGAGAATAGATGTTAGTAAGGAAATTATTATTTTGAGCTGGGATACAGGGTCTGAATTGCCCACACATAGTAAGATTTTATTAAGTTTAATTCTGTTGGCTGCCAAAGAAGCAATTGCTACAAAATGGAAACCAAAGTCTATACCAACTGTATTTAATGTATTGAATATTATACAGGAAATAAAAGAACTGGAAGAGAGATCTTTAGGAAACATAAGGAGCAAATTACATAGAAGTAAATGAAAATTGTGGGATCAATACATGCGTGATAATATTTAGGAGGAGTGAAGTTTAAGGAAAGGCAGGAATTCAGCAATTTATTTTGTAATTTTGGATTGATGATAGTAGCAAAAATATATGTGATGTATATTGTATTTAAATGGAAAAATGTTAAAATGGTTTGTTTTATTTTCTGTTAACGTATGTTTGCCTGTGCCTTAAGTGATAATTTAATAAAGGTGATTAAAAAAACAAAAAAGAAAAAGGATATCACTTCATAAGCATGCCTGGGGTATGCATAGAGTGCCTATCCCTGTAGACTACACAGTATGTATGGTTTTGAGAATACTAATTATAGGGACTTTTCAGTGACCAATGTAGGACACTGTGGGTGTATCCCAGGCTTTTGCCTAAAGGATATAGCATCAATTTCTGAATGCCATGCTACAGCATATAGGGGAGCATATGTGGTTTCCTCGTACCACAGAGGAAACAGGCAACACCACATGGGCTTTTTATGACATAGCTCATTTTCCTGTGGTAGTGGTGGCTGTAGACAGCACCCACTTTGCAATAACAGTCCCACCTGAGTAACAGGGACAATGGTATATCAACCATAATGGGTTTCCTTTTATCAACTGCCAGGTGATTAGTAATAAAATATACAATGCACATGGAGGCCACTCAGGCAGTGCCAATGATTCCCACATATAGCACATGTGTGTACACCAGCTGCTTGTGCAGGGTGATTTCCCCCAAGGAGATCCTGTTTATGGTGCCAAATATTCCTTGGAAGCATGGATAATGACATCAATTAGAAACCCCATGATCGTGGCAGAGAATGGCTCCAATACTGCCCTGTCATGTATCTGCATCATTATACAACATGCATAAGGCCTGCTTCCACTGTCTGGATGTATTGGTTGGTGCACTGCAGTATAATTCTGGAACAAGCAGCAAAATATTTGCAGTCTATGCACAGTTACGCAATAACCTGACAGGGAAAACTGTTAAAACAAGGCAGACACATTCCGAAGAAAGAAGTAACAAATTCAGCAAAGGAAGAAGTGCCTGAGGAGGAGCCTGTGGAGGAGCTGGCTGCAAGGGAGGAACCTGTGAAGGAGAGGGAGCCTGAGGAGATGTCTTTGAGGAGCTGGCTGCAGAGGAGGACTATGACAGATGAAAACAGATACAGTATGCCATAGCACTGGCTAAAAGACAACATTTGGTTAATAATCATGGGACAGGTTAAAGCATTATACATAACATTTAAGATGTTACATGCAAATGTACACCCGGGCTGTGCTATAACACAAGTAAACTGGCCACATTGAGCATCAGACATAGGCTAAGGAAGTAACAAAGTACTGAGGATAGGGCATACTTGTCATCATATGCATGGGGGTGGGGGAGTGCCACAGAGACAAGTGTCAACAATGAATGGTACATGTGTGGGGGGTGGGAGGGTATGAATAAGTATTACTTTGTGTGTGTGTATGTGTGTGCCTGTGTGTTTGTGCGTGTGCGTGTGTGTGTGTGTTTGAGGCATGGAGACAGAAAGCATACAAAAATTGAGCAGTTGTTGTACACTGTATCAGCTCACATAGTGAAGTACAACAGCAACCTGCAATCCATGTTAGGATGATTTATTATGAATGACTGAAGTGTTTAAATGCTGGAAAGAAAACAAAAGCAGTGAACACATTGATCATTCATAAAAATCAAACACCATTACAATGCAACATACAGAATCTTGCAAAAGGAATTTGCAGAAATAGTGGTAGTGATATTGTGTGTGTGTGTGTGTGTGTGTGTGTGTGGACATCCTGCAAGGTGTGAGTGCAGTCGCATCATACAGTACACAGACATACCTGTATGTGGGTACGTGTGTAGGCCTTACCACTCCCAACCTCCAAACCCCAAAACATCAACTGAAGTAACACAAGACTGAGATACAATGCTCTGTCATGTTTTAATTTCTTCCAGTGTTTTGTTTTTTTTAATACTGTGATAGGTATGTATGTCAGGGCATAATTAAAGTTTATGAAATCAGTTTTCTTCAGTTTTGCTCTTCATAGCACCTGCTGTGTATCCAGAATTGCCTCAGTCTGTAGTTCATATGTGGTTACATGTATTGTTAGCATCTTTAAATATACTATCAGTCCAGTTGCTCCTTCTAGCACTGGAACAATCTGGTTGTCCTTATTCTATCTTGCTCTAGTTTCTACATAAATGTCTTGATATTGTATGAACTATACGGCTTTCAGTTTATAAGATGCTATAGTCACTGGGTAGAACACTTTCAATAATCAGATCTGCTTTTTTTCCCTTTTTATCTTGAACTACAATTTCCAGTTTCTTTGATTCTGTCTCCTTAGCTGCTATTTTTGGATGATCCCTCATGATCAATACTGCTTCGTTTCAATTACCTTTTTGTGTTTTCAGTACATCTCAGCTCCCTGTATGTTGTAATCATAGAATTAAAGGATTACAGAAAATAAAAGGGACTGGGTCCAGGGACAATTAATGCATTTCCAGCACCTACTCAGACTTTACCTCCCTTTTTCAAGGAGCAGCAGGCTAGTTATACCAGGGGTGTATTTCTATATACTCTTCCTTTTTGACAGAAGAAAATATCTTGCATTGTTTGATTTGGAGTGGAAGTTTATCCAGAAAAGGTGCATTTTGTGACAAATTTGTCCCTTCATCATGTTTTGTTTATTTGCTGAAACAAATTTATATCAAAACATGGTGGAGACAGATCTGTCACACAATGTCTACCCTTTCTCTGGAATAAGTTTCTACTCTAAATTCAATAATGCAACAAGCTTTATTCCTCCATAAAAGAGTTAAACAACTGGAAGGGTATACAGCAATATATCCCTTGTATGACTGCCCTGTTGCTCTGTGAGAAAGGAGATTCTTTACACAGTTTCCTGTATAACAACCATGCCACATTCTTTCAGTATACAGACCTTCAGCCATAAGTGTATTGTGACCTACAATAAGATGTTCAACTGTTTTTAGTTTTGTACTTCAGAAGCTATTGTTGTATCTCCTATCTTATCTATAAATCACGTGAACATTGCATATGTAATTGACTATCTTGAGTTTGCAATATTAACTTTCATCTTTTATTCATGCATCAGCTCTTGATCAACATGTAATTGTTCCAGCAGTTCTCTACACTTCCCACTACAATAGTGTGCTTTTCAGTTTTGTTTTTTTCTGACCATATTCTTAATATTCTTTTTTTTTAGCTTTTTGCACTTTCTGTTGCTACCTTTTTTGTCCACTTCTGGTTTGATTTCCATGCCTGATGCCTTTCTGAAGATGTCATCTTAGATTGTTTTCATGCTGGTGTCACAGTATAACATGGTTACAAAGGCCATGGACAATTCACCCCTCTCACCGATTCCTTACTGAGCAGAATCAGGTATGTGCATGGAGGAAAGTATGTGAGCTATATATTAGCGCATGCACACACACACACACACACACACACACACACACACACACACACACACACACTACTCCCTATAAGTATAAGCTCCCAAGCCATACCGCTGATGCTTCCACAACATCTACAGAACATGAGGGCCGGGGGAGGTGGAGTGTGTAAGGACACAACTTGTAAACAGTGAAGACCGGGATGGCTGCTGGATAAACTTTCACAGCACATGTGCTACTTGGCAAGGTGCTCTCTGACCCCCCCCCCCCAGCAAACACAACAAGAGTACAGCTCTCATAGCAGCTCGCACAATACTCCAATGATATTGACAAGTAGTAGTGCTACATCTCCTAGTGAATAATACGCACATCACATATTTCACCCAATAATACAAGCAGTACTGCAGCAACTACTGCTGTAATTCTCACCCACTATAACACCTCATAACAGTAAAAAAACAGATTTATTGTGTTGCAAATGAAGCAACCAAACAGTAGAGTACAAAAATAACAGTTAAGCGCTTTTTGTCTCAATATAAAAGACTTCTTCAGACCTAAAGAGGTAACCCAAGTGCTTACTTAAATACAGACCACATGGTGGTTTTAAAAAATATTTACCAATGGTATTGAGTAAGCAATTAAGCCTGAAACATGATGTCAGCAACAAAACTAAATACCTAGTTGTGAGTAACCTAAGCACTCCTAATAACATTTTCAAAGACAGCACACTAGTTTTAGTGCTTAGGTTACTCACAACTAGGTTTATTTTCCATATATTTATTTTTGTACATTTACTTTCATGTCATCGAAAAATTCGTCACATGCCACAAGAGTTGCTCTTTTTTTACTAGATAGTAACATGATAATGTGTCTTTACATGCTATATGTGCACTACAGCTATGTATTTGTGTCTTCCACAGTCTTTTTACTGTAGCTCGTTTTGTATTTAGTTTTGTTGCTGACGTCATGTTTAAGGCTTAATTGCTTCTGAAGAGAAGACTGTATTTAGCATTCATGCAGCTGACATATATGTGTCTTGTGTAACAGGAGAAGGGATGCAGATGGGATTAAAATTGGCTGAACTGAATAATTATTAAGTAATAATTTTTTTCTTTCCTTTCCTTTTTACAAACTATCTGACACTAACATAATTGTATTCTCTACCATATATCTCCACTTCTTATCATTTCATTGCTACTACCCCTTCCATCTAGTCTTGGCACTCTCTTCACTAGTTACCTATAATCCTATTAACCTTATGCTTCTGTCTCATTCCTATTTTTGTTAACTCAGAACTATTACTCTATACTAATGTCACTGCCTAACTAAGTTTTCCTTATATTGTCTCAATATGTTGTTTTTGAAATGTCTAGTGCTTCTATTGTAATGTCTAAATGCTATGCAATGTTTTTGTATATTGTTATTATACTGTATAACTGGAGCTTTTCTCCCCGGGCCTCCACTGAAAATGGACATGTATCCAGTTGGACAAACCCGGTAAACAAAAGTAAAATAAAAATAAAATAAATAAATAATAAATATATGATGTTTCTATAAGAATGTATATTGTGTGACTATCATATAAAATATATGCTCAGGATTATGTTAACATTAAAATATTTTAAAAATTAAAACACTTCACTGATGACTAGATTGCTATTTCTCACTCTTGAAGATGTGTTGATAATGTATGCTAATTACTGCTTGATAACATTCTTTTGTGCTGTTTATCAGGGTTACAGACAAACCATTTCTCCATGTGACTGACTCCTGTTGGGTTACAGACAAACCATTTCTCCATGTGACTTGACTCCTTTTAGTGGCATTTTTTGTTAATGATATCATTTTTAGTCCACAATGTTGAACATAAGGGCTCCCTCCTGAAACCACGATGCTTGTAAATAGGAGGACTGTAAGTGAGAAAGTACTGTTTTTCAAGATTATTCCACATTTGTATAAGATGCCTCCGGTATTGTTGTACCTTGGAAATGGGGGCAAAAACACAAGTTAAAAATCAGCATTTTGCTGTTGCAGTCTTTAGAAACTGTTCATAATGCTGGTCTTTGCAATTTGAAATGAATCCCAAAAGTAAGCTTTGTTGATAGATGTAACACATCAGCATACATGAATATGAGTACAACCATACTATATACATGGAATTTATTCAGTTTATTTAGGATGAGACTCTTTTTGTTGGACAGCTGTTCATCAACAATATGTCCCTATGCTGTAGGCAGTTCAAAGCACTTTAGACCAATGAGGCTGCTTTCCCTCCACAAGGCAATCTGCCATGCAGTTTACCTGTCAACAGTCTACATAAAAAGTAGTGGACTCTTGGATATTACCTGAAGTTGTACAGAATAGTTCTCAAAATGTGCTAGCATCTAAATCATGTATGTTGACTTGATGAAAAAAGGAAGAGCTAGATTTTTTTTCCAAGTTTGTTCTAAATGATGGTATGTTCATATAATTTAAAACTGCTGAACCTATAGTCAGTACAATAAAGAAGTGCCTTGTCAGTATGTGCTCTCCCTTTTTATCTTCTGCAGCAAATTAACAACTTTCAGAAAAACATATTTAATCACTTTTTAACATGTCCTGTGAGTGTTGAGATGAGTAAAACCTATCACTATATTGAACTTTGCATTTCTTTCTGTGGGCTTTGGTTCTTGTTAGCCCTGGACTGCAGACTTTGCCTTATTCATCTGTGTACAAAGTGTGTACTGGTAACATGTATGTTTTTATGTAATTTTACTAGAAATAGTATGTAATTGTGCATAAATGTCTTAGTTTCCTGTAATAATATGCCACTTTATAAAATGTTTCTTGGTTACAGAGTACTGCAGGTAACAGTGCTAGAACACTGGAAGGCATTCTGTGCTGGGCCTCCACAAAAATCCTTCATGAAACCATAATACTGAGTGATGTTAATATAGATTGGCAAGCCATACAGTCTGAAAATCCAACCAATAATATACATCTTCTAAGTTCTCCCAACTTATAACCACACCAACTAGATATAACAAAGCCACAGACAGACAATCAACCCTCAACTGGATCCTAATATTCTCTACAAATAAATTACGATCCCATGGAACTCTATCAGACAGCTCAAGTGATCACTTACAAATCTACACCATAAGGTACCAAAGCAACAGCCCCACAACATATCATTACAGCCTGGTAAGAAAACTTAGTAGTTTTCATGAACATACTTTTATTAATATACTATGTCTGTTTAACTGGGACTCACTAAAGACACTGCCATAGATGATACTGTTTCTGAGTTCAGTAAAACCTTCTTAGATGTTCTAAACACACTAGTCCCCCCCAACCCCCAGCCCAAACAAAAGCCATCCCTGCTACATGGCTATCCTTAGGAACTAAATGACTCATGAAACAAAGAGACAAAGCATGGAAGATCTGGACAAAAAAATAAAACAGCTCATACTTTAATAGCATACAGACAGCTAAGAAACCTAACAAAAAACTGATCACCAAAGATAACAAATCCTGTTACTCAGCCAATCAAAGCATACACACTAATAATCCAAAACTGTGCTGGGCCTCATTTAGTAAACAGTTAAATCTAGACAGGCTACACAGCCAACACCAAACTCACAGAAACAAAATGATACCATAGCAAACCGATTTGATGCCCACTTTATGTATAGTCATGAACCAACAAGGTGATTAATCAAGCTGTTGATATCCCTACTAAGTCGAATAGCCTCCTTCAATATTTCTCCTTCCAACTGCTTCCCACATATAATTTCAAAAATACCTCAAAAATTAAAAGCTTCTATACCTGCCCCTGACAACCTACCTGATGGATATCTTAAAATAGAAGTGGAGGCTACTGCATGTCTAGTTTCAATTCTGATAAATGGATCCATATCTGAAAATAAGGTCCCTTCACTATGGAAAAAAATAATTTATTATTCCACTGCACAAGGGTGGAATCAATCCGATAATTCAAACTATAGACTAACTGCTATCTTATTGCCCCTATCAAAATATTAGGAAAATATTTTCTCAACTATCTAACAGATAACCAGCTTTTGTCTTCAATCCAAAACAGCTTCTGTCCTCATCACAGCATAACTGCTGATTTGCAGAATTTTGTTAAAAGTGTCAACACCCATAGAAATTACAGCCTAGTCTCCACCGTCTTCCTAAAAGCTTTTGATAAGTTCACCCACCAGAAGCTCTTACATAAAATGTCATCTTTATGGCTCACCAACTCTGCACTGCAATGGTACCATAGCCACCTCTCAAACAGAGCACATGCAGTGAAATGGAAAAAATGATTTCTCCACATTCTTGCCTGTTGGTGTCCCAGAAGGATCTATACTAGGCCTCATACTGTTCAACATATTGATCAATGACCTATATACTGCTACAAAAATGCTACCCTAGTTCAGGTTCCTATCAGCAGACCGAAGATGCATGTTTTCGAATGCGTCTTGGTCGAACTGACAAAACCGAAACTGCAAAATATCGAAGTGGCATGTAAGCAAATTCTTTCCCTGGGAAAGAATTTGCTTGGCCGCTTCGGTACTTTGCCATTTTCGGCACTGTAGTGCGGTCTCAGATTTAGTATCTATAAGTAGGGGGGTGTGGGGGGCACAGCTCCCCATGTTGGGGAGTGTGGGGGGCAAAGTCCCCCACTTAATCTCATGTTTTAATGTGCTTTCTTTTTTTTTTTACTGGAACAGCAATTTTTTTCCTTGGAAAAAAATCGCTGTTCTGACACTTCGGTTTTGCAAGCTTTTGCTTACATGTGTCGATTAATCACGATTTGTTTACCTAAGCATTCGGTGATCTAATATAGACCCCCCTAGTTCAATATTGTTGTGACTTGACAGTAATCTTTTCTGCCAAATCTCTCTCTCAACTCTTAGACTTTACAAAACAATCTTTCTTATTGACTGAGATATGACTAATTCTAAACCCTAAAAAAACTAGATAACTGCTCTTTACCCCAAAACGCATCTTTAACAAACAAACTCTATTCACTATTGTCTCTGCGAACAACACTGTGATAGATAAGTAAACTACACAAGATAAAAAAGCAACAGGTATTGATGGCATCATTCCTGAATTCATAAACATCACTTTCAAGATCTTCTTCAAATGCTATATAAAATGTTCTTAGAAGTACAACAACATAATATAATATAATTCCTCCTTCCTGGACAGATTCTTGTATTCTTCCTTTATTTACACCTGAAAAGATTTGTTGAAATGTTCTAATTATTGACCAGTTTCTGCATCTTAAATGTTGACTGTTAATTATTATTTATATCTTCACAGAAATTTAAAAATATATATGTCAAAATTAATCAACAATGATCAAACTGGCTTTATTTTGAAAAGGCAGACTCAAGATGATATTAAGCGAATATTAAATTTACTAGATTATGCTAATGTTAGAAACTTGGCGCTGATTTTATTAGACTAGATATAAAAAAAACATTTGATTCTATAAACTGGGACTATGTGCAGTACTAAAAATTCTGGATTTTCTATAAAGTTTATTAATTTAATAAAACACTGCTATACTAATAACATTGCATACGGTTCTTTTCTATCTCAGTTAATAAATATTAACAAGGGGTACCAAGCAAGCTGCCCCACTGTCACCTTTTTTTATGCCTTGGTAATGGAACCACTTGCTGAAGCCATTAGACAAAGCAGTCATATCACAGATATCTCTACAGGACATAGTTAGAATTTGAAAATCATATTATTTGCTGACAACATACTTTAAAACATAGATAAATCAGCTATTCATTTAAATAAGCTAATTAAAATATAGTTAATTTCTGGTTTGTCTTTTAATAATGCTAAAACTAAATCAATATCAGTAAGAAATCAGATAGAAAGGATCCAAACAATTTATTTAACTTTGCAAATAACAAAAAATGTAAATATTTAGGAGAACTACTAAAACATAATTTAGAAAATATAAAATTATCAAACTATGAAAACATTACTAATCAAATAAAATGCATAGCAATAATTAGAATGCATATTTTTATCCTTATGAAGACAGATTATATGTTATTAAAATTACTCTCCTTCATAAACTATACTTCATTCAATCTACATTTCTCACACCTAATAAAAATCAAATGATAATAATCTAGGATGAGCTATTACATTTTTTATGGTTTCCAAAAACACAGAATGAATTATACTTATAAAACTTTGGAATAAAGGTGGCTTACCTTTTCCTGATACTGAAACTAATTGTTTTGCTTCAATCTTTAAAAATGTTAACATATTGGTTGGATCCCTAATATGAGGCCAATTGGAAATATTTACATCTAGCTTTAATAAACGATAAAAAAGTAAAAATATTAGATCATTCAGTAATTATAGCTAATAATAAAACAGGCTCCTGGAATTCATAAATTCAAATGCACTGGAACAACTAGTCACCTCTCCCACTAGTGGAGATAATATACTAGACCTGATCATCACAAACATGGGGACAAAATGCTCCACACCGGAAGTATACCCCTCACTAGTGAGATCTGACCACAAACTAATCACCCTGGATATACATATCCCACCTCCACCCCCAGCACAAAAGACCACAGTGAAAAACTTCTCAAAAGCAGACTTCACTCTTCTTAAGACTGAGATGGTATCCTTTAAGCTCACTGTGCCAGTGGATACCACATCCCACAATGCCGAATCCTTCACAAATGCTTTCTATGGACATCTCCAAGAATGCATGGATCATGCAATCCCAAATAAATCCAAGTCCCTCTCCACCAAAGGCAAGCTTCCTGTCTGGTGGACCTCAGCCATTAACAAATTGTATAACAAAGAAGGAAGCTACTGCACGTCAGAGCAAAATCCCATGAAGGGAAGACATCTCTGATCAACATTAGCAGAAAACTACGTTCTCTCATAAAAATATCCAAGGCCAACTTTGAGAGAAAAATCGCTAAGGACACTAAAGATAACCACAAAGCCTTCTTCAGCTATGTTAGAAACCTGGGCAGAAACCCTCAGATATGCTCAGAGTTAGTTCACAACAACAAAAAATACACTGAACCCACAGATATTGCCAACATTCTGGCTGACAGGTTCAGTGCAAATTTCTCCCCTCCCTCACCCCCAAAAGAAGAAATACTTATCCCAGCTGAATGTAATCTCCCTGTCATCTCAGATGTCCAAGTGAGAACCGCCCTAAACAAAGCTAAAAACAGCATCAATGGGACCTGACGGTATCCCGGGTTGCGTGTTACGTGAACTCCAAGAGGAGCTAAACCCACACATAAAAATGCTATTTAACCTTAGCCTTACTTCAGGATATGTACCTGAACACTGGCGTACAGCAACAGTGGTCCCACTCCACAAAGGGGGTACCTCTACAGACCCCGGGAACTACTGCCCCATAAGCTTAACCAGCCTGGTCTGTAAAGCTATGGAAAGAATCATTATGGAACTGATAAACAGAGACATAGGGGACCTACAGACACTTGACCCCACCCAGTTCGGCTTTGTAAAGGGCAGATCCTGCCTTTTGAACCTGGTTGACTTTTTCGAAGCAGTCACTAGAGCCATTGATGAGGGCAAAGCAGTCCATACAGCCTACCTGGACTTGGCTAAGGCCTTTGACACAATACCCCACTCAGGCATCATAGATAAGCTCAACAGCTTAAACGTAAACCCTTATGTCACTAGATGGGTTGCAAACTGGCTAAAGGACAGAACCCATAAAGTTAAAATCACTGGAGCAATGTCAGACTCAAGCCAGTCACAAGTGGTGTCCCACAGGGATCTGTCCTGGGACCCCTCTTGTTCAGCATTTATTTCTCAGATGTCAAAGCAAACATGGGAGGGTTGTGGCTGACAAAGTTCGCAGATGACTGCAAACTAGGCGCCATAGTCGATACACCAGCGGACACATACATCCTACAAAAAGGCCTCACAGAAATGGACAACTGGTGCCGGAGTCACGGCCTTAAACTAAATGCCAAAAAATGTATAGTCATCCCCTTTGGGAAAAACAAAGTACCCACAAATTATCACATAGACAGCAACCCACTGAGTACGGAAAAAGCAATCAGAGACCTAGGGACCCAAGTCAACAGCGACCTCTCATTTGACACCCACGTTGCCAAAGTGGTTAGAAAAACATTCTACCTTGCACACCTCATCATGAAGGGATTCACATCCAGATCCAAGGATGTCATTGAACCCTTATACTCCTCCCTCATCAGACCCATGATTGAGTACAATGCCTCATTTGGTATGTACCTCACCCGGCATTTGCAACAGCTGGAGAGACCACAAAAGTACCTCACCAAGAGGATCAAGGGTCTCCAACATATGTCTTATTCTGCCAGACTAAAGAAACTTCAGCTCTATTCAGTAGCATACCGCCTGCTCAGAGGTGATTTCTGCCTGACGTACAAGGCCATGTCCAATCAGGATCTGATGGACATGCTCCACCTCAAAAAATCCAAATCCATCAGGACCACAAGAGCTAAAGACTTAAACCTCGGCACAAGTATGAATAGGACATGCTGAAGGGATAGATTCATAACCCAGAGGCTTCCCATACTTTGGAACAAGATCCCAGTTCGTATTAGGCAGAGCCCCTCACTGACTCTCTTCAAGAGAAATCTTGATGAGTGGATGGGAGATCGTAAGTTTACCCCAGGGGTCACATCTGTGTCACTGCTAGACAGGGGCACAGTAAACTAATTCTATTATATAAGGGGACCTTCATTGTGTCACTACTAGACAGAGGCACAGTATTCTAAATTTATTCTGTACATTTTTTGTACCATTTCATGAGGTGGCAAAAGCCACATCACTATGGCTAGGCTTACAAATGCCCCAGGGCAGATAGCCTAGTACTATACTATGAAACTATGAAACTATGGATATGCCATCTAATATTTTACAAAATAATATTTATTATCCATCTGATATTCAATATAATACTATTTTTAAAAAATTCAGACAATTTATATTTAAGCATTTAGATATTAAAAATAGATATATATTTCTCCCTTTTTGTGCATCTAAAAATGTATTAGATGGAGCTAATATAGTAAATATGGATACTTGGAAATGTAAAGGGGTTGAAAGATGAAAATGCTGAAGACCACAATATTGAACTCCTGAACTTGCTCCCCCTACAGGACCCATGTTAGCACTCTTTCC
>NC_056732.1:1069416243-1069451243 GCF_019279795.1 Protopterus annectens
ACATTTACCTAACCCAATGTGGAACGATTACCTAACTCAATGTGAAACAAATGGGAAAAATGTGGAACACTTACCTAACCCAATGTGGAATGATTACCTAACTCAATGTGAAACAAAAGGGCAAAATGTGGAACATTTACCTAACCCAATGTGGAACAATTACCTAACTCAATGTGAAACAAATCGGCAAAATGTGGAACACTTAACTAACCCAATATAGAACAAATGAGCAAAGTATGGAACACTACGTATACAATGTGAAATAAATGAGCAAAATGAATAACACTATCAACATAACGTGGAGCAAATGAGCAAAATGTGGAACACTTACCTAACCCAATGTGGAACGCATGAGCAGAATGTTGAACATTTACCTAACTCAATTGGAATGATTGCATAACTCAATGTGAAACAGATGGGCAAAATGTGGAACACTTACCTAACCCAATGTGGAGCGAATGAGCAGAATGTTGAACAATTACCTAACTCAGTGTGGAACGATTGCATAACTCAATGTGAAACAAACGGGAAAAATGTGGAACATTTACCTAACCCAATGTGGAACGATTACCTAACTCAATGTGAAACAAATGGGAAAAATGTGGAACACTTACCTAACCCAATGTGGAACGATTACCTAACTCAATGTGAAACAAAAGGGCAAAATGTGGAACATTTACCTAACCCAATGTGGAACAATTACCTAACTCAATGTGAAACAAATCGGCAAAATGTGGAACACTTAATTAACCCAATATAGAACAAATGAGCAAAGTATGGAACACTACGTATTCAGTGTGAAATAAATGAGAAAAATGAATAACACTATCAACATAATGTGGAGCAAATGAGCAAAATGTGGAACACTTACCTAACCCAATGTGGAACGAATGAGCAGAATGTTGAACACTTACCTAACTCAATGTGGAACGAATGAGCAGAATGTTGAACACTTAACCTAACTCAATGTGAAACAAATGGGCAAAATGTAGAATACTACCAACACAATGTGGAACAAATGAGCAAAATGTGGAACACTACCAATACAATATGGAATAAATGAGCAAAATGTAGACCACTACTAACATAATGTGGAACAAATGAGCAAAATGTGGAACACTTATCTATGACTTCAACTACGCAGCTAACATCATCATTATTAACTGCTATTGTTTTATATATATATATATATATATATATATATATATATATATATATATATATATATACACACTGATATAATTCAACATTATTCAGCATTGGCTACCATGGATATTTGTTAAAAATACTTAACAAGGAAGTCTGCCAAACCCTTTATGTGTTGAACATTATAGAACATAGAAATGTTAATATTCAAAATAAGGAACAATCCTCATAAAAGAGGTACAGTTGAAAGGCATGGTGACTACAACAATATACTATGTTTGAGTATGGCTATTAAATTGGGATTTATTCATGTCTGGTATGGTTTAGTCATGAGCGTGAAGCCTGAGTATCCAAACTTCAAAGGCAGAATTGTTGTACAACTCATACCCAAACATGGAGTATTACAGTTATACCGTGGATTAATTTATACCCATACATGGAGTATTGCAGCTATATCTTGGATTAACTCATACGAAAACATGGAGTATTACAGTTATACCATGCATTTTGCTTTGTTGGTTTATTTATTGTTTAACATTTATATTTAGTGTTTATTTGTTTGCGTAATTGAACAGAATCTTGATTGTCTCAGATATGTAAACAATGCATTCTAAATCATAAAGTAATGACTAAACCAACAAAGCCATGTAAAAGGTTTGGATCTTGAATGCACTTCTCATACTGTTTCTTGGTCTTTTGTAAACCATAATTCACATTCTGTTCTCTAAATTTATTAATGCTTCCTTATCCTGTGCTGATCGGGCACTTGCTGGTCTTTCGCCATGATTACCTCTTTCATTGCATTCCTATTAATTTTTGCACTTCTCCTAATCAGATGTATCTTCCTTATGCTGTGTTCCTTGTTACCATTAACACCCTCAGTTAAAGTTTTACAGTTGCATACTTCCTGAACTACAATCATTTCCATGAATGTATCATCTAACTGTGATCAAATATGAGCAAGGAGTTTGCAAGTAAACACTGAAATATTTTAAATAGTAAATATGTTTGCCAAAGATTAAACTGGTTTCTCCTCAAAATTATCTATGGCTACATGTGAAGTAATGCCAATATTAGATTTTAAGCAGGATGTTTTAAGTTTTGTAGTTTCCTGCAGCACCATTTTGCATCCACTCATTTCTGAAATAGTGATCATGTGACTGAGTGTATCTGACTACAGAGGTAGAGCAGATGGTGTGAATGAATATGTATGACTTTAAATACACAATACAGCTTAGTAAAGAAACGTAAATGATTGCCATGTGTTTATACTTTTCAAAGTATCTTTGTTTTTATGTGACTGCTGTTTTTATTCTATGAGTGGTTTAAATCAGTTTAATCCAACTTAATTTATAGTATATCACTAAACATGGCATAATATATTTTCCCTTATAACTGCTGAAAAATGCTGCTCAGCTACCATATTTAACCAGTTTTGTATCCACCTCACCAGTGAAGAAACATATCTATACACTTTTACTTCACTTCCTGCTGTTGTGTGACATAGTGCCAGAGGACTTTCTTAAACCTAGGCACATTACATCTATTGCATTCCCTTTTGCCATCTCTTTGGTGACCAACTCCTAACAACAGGATAAGCTGGACATACGAGACAGCTCCTGCATGGAGCTTTATGGTTATGCATCTACAAAATAGCAGCATTAAGGAGCTGCTCCAGAGTTTTCTGTAGCATTTTTAATAGTATTTCTAAGTGTGATTCCTGAAATTTATTTGGATTTTAGTCTCAGTTAACTTGGAATTATAGTTCTCTACTTTTCTGCTCAAGAATTAGGGCCAGTTTTTAAATATTACTCTAATTCACTTAAAACATTAATAGAACATGTTTTGCACAAGTATGCATTTTTTTGAATGTTAAGATTAATTAAATTATTATGTCTGGCTAATCCCTAGAGATATACTAGAAAATCAAACTTTAACAAGGGGAAGGACAAAAATATCAGGTAAAATCAAGGGCATTCTGCAAAATGAGAGTTAACAGCTATGCTTGGAATTATGATTTTGTCACTTTCGAACATTAAACCCTGTACACATGGAAGCTAATCTTCAGAAGGAACATATGCTTGGACTTGTGGGTGTACTGATTTCAGGTGGAATGACCAGTCATTCATGACAGCATTCCTTAACAGATAAACTTCTCAGTTGTCTCAGCTACATTTCCTTAGTTCTCCACCATTTTTTTTTTCATTTGTGAAAGTAAGCTCTGCTAAGTGTATCTGTAATGTGAAGAAACATACCAGCTGCAGGCAAGAAGCAAGCTTTACTGTACTAGAAGAAAAAATAAGTCACTGGTTAGATTAATTAGGTCTTTATAGTAAATAAGTCATCAACAAAACACTGCATTTTTCAAAGTTTAAATGAGATGTATGACTTGATTATAAGATTCTAGCATAAGTTAAAGTAGAAAGCAGAGTTGAGTTTAATGTTAAGAAGTTGGTCTGTTTTCCATTTGATTTGCTTTACTCTCCTTTCAGTTTTCAATTATAGTCATTTTGGAAACATACACTATACAGAAAAGTGAATCTCTTTACCACATTTTGTTATTGCACAGAGCTATTAACCAGTCACCCACATTTTTAAAAGTACACATTCTCCAATCACTTAGCTTCTTATGAGAAGTTAAGAAAAACTGAGATGATAAACTTACAGTGATAATGAAAAAATACCACACTTGGGAAACATAACTGGGCTATTCTTTGCCACATTTTTATTTATCCACAGTCTTTTCATGAGAAATCTGGGGAAAACCTGAAATAATTAAACAAGTGCAAGAGAATTAATGATAATGTTATTAATTACTGAATTATTATTAATTAATATAAATACTAAGAAGAGAATAATAGAAAAGTAAAGAAAAAAATATATCCTTAGGATAATATATCTGGAATAGGGAGTATTTCAGCAGGCTTGGACACCTTATAAAGCATGAATGCAACATTTTTGTCTGTAGCTCAGTAGGTGTAAGTCCACAGTGGCAGAAATTATCAGTTTCTATTAGGTATTTGAATGTGAAAGTTCTTTTTTTTTTCCCTTTAAGACCAGTGAAGTAGAAAGCAGAAATGAGCACTCATATGTGGAGCTGTGTTACCACTGAGCTTCCAGTTTTAGCTGGACTGTGTAGCAAGCAAGCAAGTTAACGACGCAGTAAAACAAAACAAGGTCCATGCAAGGCTTTTGTGTTTGCTGTTTCAGTACTGGGGATAGGATTCAAAATAACTAGCAAGCATATACCTGACATAAACTATTAGGATTAGATCACCAATCATAACCAGAATATTATGAGTTCAAGACTTAGATATCAAGAAATTCACTTCATGAATGAAGTTTAAGAGGTAAATCTTTACATCCATGTTGAGAACATATAACAAACTGGGTTATAATAAGAGAAACCTGCTCAAGGAAGAGTGGTAGGAAACTGGTAAGCACTTAATCTGGATTGCTAAAACACGTCTTTCAGACTTTTAAAAAAAGAAATGTTAAAAAAGAAGTGTTAATGCTGTAGCAAGATAGTAATGCTTAACAGTACTGAGGGGTTGTTAACAAAAGCTTGTTTAGCACCCATCTGACACTAAACAATACTTAACAAGTCTGTCTTTTCAGCAATTTGCTAATAGTGACACTCAATGAATTACAGGGCCTATTTTGACTGTTGACACTTTGCTATAGCCGATCATGTGACAGGTGTGAACCCTCTCACTTCTTTCCTCACTCCTGACTCAAAACAGATTTTATCTGCAATGAAGAAGGCTGATTTACTTATTTTTTTAGGCATTTTTTTCTGCTAGTATTTTCAAGGAAGCTTCATCAAGAAAGCTTGTCAAGTATATTTACTAACACATTCAAATGGCTGCATCAAGGTTATTGTACTTACTAGAAGTAAGCCCAGATATAACACCACTACTGCAATTGTTAACTTAACAGGGTATATAACAACCAGCCCCAGACTGTCTGTGATGTCTGTGTGCACTTAAGGGAAATTGTACTTTATTGTGTGTGTTAGTTATCTTTTCCTCTTCTATGAGATGACCTCCCTGGTGTTAGTGGTAAGGATTGAGGCTTCTTGATTGCTGGGCCAGAGCTCTCTGATTCAATTAAACTAGAAACAAAGATGTCTAATAAAGTCCAACAAGACCAATTACAAGGTCAGGATAGCCTGCCAGGCTAAGGACAGTTTCAAGGCCCTCTTCAGCTATGTCAGGAGCCTTAAAGGTAACAATCAGCAGAGTGCAGAACTTAGCAGAGTGACATAGCAAATCTTCTCCCCCCACCAAAATCCCTTCCTACATATCCTCCCAACTATCAACAGGAAGCAGGCACTGGTGATGCTTGTTAAGGCCAAAACCACTGCTTCAATTGGCCCCGACAATATCCCTGGTTGCATCCTAAATAGCTTAAAACATAACCTAGCAGGACCACTTGAGGTACTGTTCAACTACAGCCTCAAACCAGTTTGCATGCCAGGGAAATAGAGGACTGCAACGGTCTTCCCCCTTCATAAAGGTGGACCATCAAACATCCCCAGGAACTACAGAAACATCAGTCTGACAAGTCTAATTTGAATTGTTTTTAGTGCTGCTGTAGCTGTTTTCTGTAAAAAAAAAAAAAAAAAAAATTCTAAGCTTGTTTCCTGCCTTTCCTGTAACTGGTCTAGTTCAGATACAGATTTGCTGTATTCAGGACTGTTTGTAAGCTTCTGAACCTGCCAAGCCTTTCTGTGTTGGAGAGAAGCCTTTTTGCTTATCAGTGGGAGTGGTAAGCACTAGGTAGCCTATCTACCCCAAGAGGAGTGGTTTCTGGCCCAGAAATTGTAGTTTATTGGACGTTTGAACAGTTTTTCCATCTCTTTCAACTTTCTGGTTTAAAAGTCCACGTTTGTGCTTGTTTCCTGCCTTTCCTGTAACTAGTCTAGTCCAGATCCAGATTTGCTGTATCCAGGACTGTTTGTATGATTCTGAGCCCCCAAGCCTTTCTGTGTTGGAGGGAAGCCTTCTAGCTTGCCAGTGGGAGTGGTAAGCACTAGGTAGCCTATCTACCCCAAGAGGAGTGGTTTCTGACCCAGAAATTGTAGTTTATTGGATGTTTGGCCAGTTTTTCCATCTCTTTCAACTTTCTGGTTTAAAAGCCTGTGTTTGCGCTTCTTTCCCGCCTTTCCTGTAACATGCCTATTCCAGATACAGATTTGTTGTATCCATGATTGTAAGCATCTGGTCCACCTCTTTCATCCATTTTTATTTGGTCAATGACCCGAAACTTAATGTGATGTCCTACATACTCCGTAGTATGTCTCACCAAAGCATTGGCAATGCATGAGTGGAAAGTTGCCACATTAGTTCCAACCTTTCTAACAAGAGGATGACAGGTCCACCTCTTTCATCCATTTTTATTTGGTCAATGACCCGAAACTTAATGTGATGTCCTACATACTCCGTAGTATGTCTCACCAAAGCATTGTCAAGTTTACCATTTTTTATACTATATAGGTGTTCATACATTCTTTCTCTGAGTGTACGTATAGTTTTTCCTATATAGAAAGCTTGACACTGTTGGCATGTAGCAAGGTAAACTATCAATTTAGATTGGCAATTGTACTTACTTCTAGTATTGTATTTTCTATCACGAATAGTGAATGTCTTTCCTGTGTCTATGTGTCTGCAAAAGTTACACATTAAACACTTTGACCTACCTGGATTTTTTGCTACTATGTTGACTTGATGTTCCAGGATTGCTTTCATATTCCTACCTTTTTTAAAAATCAGTTTAGGAAGTTATAAAAGTCTTTTCCTCACATTTGGATCATTTTCCAATATTTCCCAGTTCTTGTATATGACTTGCCTAAGATCTTCTGCATTTATACTATATCGGGTAATAAAGTTGTAACTAATATAAGCTGGTCCTTTTTGTATATTGCTGTCTGTCAAGACTTCGAAATTTCTCTCAACTTCCCTATTACTATTATCCAGGATTGGTTTATATGTTCCTCTCCTTATCTTAATGGTTATTTCATTGGTCAGGTCATGGACCAGCTCCAGTGGGTATCCCCTATTCTGGAACATTGTACTTATTTACATTACAAGAGTTTCTTATAGACATTGTCTTAAATAGCTTCTGACTTTCATAACTTTGACATCCGTAGATGAGATACATTTAACAAATTTATGACGAAGTTGATACGAAGAACAACAAAAACATAGACTTGCACATTTCTGTTATTGCATGGTTTTAGCATTTATAACATTAAAATGAAGTCTACACATAGCTGTTTTAGTAACTAATCAGGGTGGCAATAATATATAAAATAATTCTAATAGAAAGATTATGTATGTTGCAATGCCCTGAACATAACAGGACAGGAATATGCAAAGATTTTTAAATAAGAAATGTAAATTTACTTGGATTGCTTTATATTAGTGTTCTAATAGGCATGTACTGGTATAAATACAACTAGTGTAGAGCACACTAATATTATAGAACACATACACGGTATTAAGCTTTGAGATTGTAAAGCAAAGTTTTTATCTGTTTAAAAAGTGTTTTATGAACGACGACTTAAAGATGTATAGAAAAAGTTTTATTTTATTTACTTTTACTTGACCATGCTGCACAACAAAGAATAATTTTGACATTGTAGAAGTACATTGTATTTAATGTGTCTTATACCTTTAAGGAGAAGTGATGTCATGATCACTATAAATAGAAGGAAAGGGGAGGAGTACAAACCATTTGAAAATGTTTTTAAACCTTTGGAAATGAAAAGTGTTTTATTTGTGTTGTTTTAATTAACCAAAAATATTGAAGTTCGTATCGCTTAATAAATATTTTTTACTTCAAAGCAATACAGAGTCGCTGGTGCTTGGATATAAGGTTTACATCACTTGGATACAAGTGCAAAGAAAGGAAATTTTGTCAGGTACATTTGCTATACTTGGTCTGTTTTTCTGCAGCTATTCCAGGCCTTTTGGTTTCTGCAGTTATTGAGTTTGTCAGTAAAATGAATAACACTATCAACATAATGTGGAGCAAATGACCAAAATGTGGAACACTTACCTAACCCAATGTGGAACGAATGAGCAGAATGTTGAACACTTACCTAACTCAATGTGGAACGATTGCATAACTCAATGTGAAACAAATGGGCAAAATGTGGAACATTTACCTAACCCAATGTGGAATGATTACCTAACTTAATGTGAAACAAATGGGAAAAATGTGGAACAATTACCTAACCCAATGTGGAATGGTTACCTAACTCAATGTGAAACAAATGGGCAAAATGTGGAACACTTACCTAACCCAACAGAGAACAAATGAGCAAAGTATGGAACACTACCTATACAATGTGGAAAAAATGAGCAAAATGAATAACACTATCAACATAACGTGGAGCAAATGACAAAAATGTGGAACACTTACCTAACCCAATGTGGAACAAATGAGCAGAATGTTGAACACTTACCTAACTCAATGTGGAACGATTGCATAACTCAATGTGAAACAAATGGGCAAAATGTGGAACATTTACCTAACCCAATGTGGAATGATTACCTAACTTAATGTGAAACAAATGGGAAAAATGTGGAACACTTACCTAACCCAATGTGGAACGGTTACCTAACTCAATGTGAAACAAATGGGCAAAATGTGGAACACTTACCTAACCCAACAGAGAACAAATGAGCAAAGTATGGAACACTACCTATACAATGTGGAAAAAATGAGCAAAATGAATAACACTATCAACATAACGTGGAGCAAATGACAAAAATGTGGAACACTTACCTAACCCAATGTGGAACAAATGGGCAGAATGTTGAACACTTACCTAACTCAATGTGGAACGATTGCATAACTCAATGTGAAACAAATGAGCAAAATGTGGAACACTTACCTAACCCAATGTGGAATGAATAAGCAGAATGTTGAACACTTACCTAACTCAATGTGGAACGATTGCATAACTCAATGTGAAACAAATGGGCAAAATGTGGAACATTTACATAACCCAATGTGGAACGAGTACCTAACTCAATGTGAAACAAATGGGAAAAATGTGGAACACTAACCTAACCCAATGTGGAACGATTACCTAACTCAATGTGAAACAAATGGGCAAAATGTGGAACACTTACCTAACCCAATATAGAACAAATAAGCAAAGTATGGAAAACTACGTATACAATGTGAAATAAATGAGCAAAATGAATAACACTATCAACATATTGTGGAGCAAATGAGCAAAATGTGGAACACTCACCTAACCCAATGTGGAACGAATGAGCAGAATGTTGAACACTTACCTAACTCAGTGTGGAACGAATGAGCAGAATGATGAACACTTACCTAACTCGGTGTGAAACAAATGGGCAACATGTGGAATACTACCAACACAATGTGGAACAAATGAGCAAAATGTGGAACACTACCAATACAATATGGAATAAATGAGCAAAATGTAGAACACTACTAACATAATGTGGAACAAATGAGCAAAATGCGGAACACTTCTCTATGACTTCAACTAGGCAGCTAACATCATCATTATTAACTGCTATTTATATATATATATATATATATATATATATATATATATATATATATATATATATATATATATATATATATATATACTGATATAATTCAACATTATTCAGCATTGGCTACCATGGATATTTGTTAAAAATACTTAACAATGAAGTCTGCCAAACCCTTTATGTGTTGAACATTATAGACTATAGAAATGTTAATATTCAAAATAAGGAACAGTCCTCATAAAAGAGGTACAGTTGAAAGGCATGGTGATTACAACAATATACTATGTTTGAGTATGGCTATTAAATTGGGATTTATTCATGTCTGGTGTGGTTTAGTCATGAGCGTGAAGCCTGAGTATCCAAACTTCAAAGGCAGAATTGTTGTGCAACTCATACCCAAACATGGAGTATTACAGTTATACCTTGGATTAATTGATACCCATACATGGAGTATTGCAGCTATACCTTGGATTAACTCATACCAAAACATGGAGTATTACAGTTATACCACGCATTTTGCTTTGTTGGTTTATTTATTTTTTAACAGTTATATTTAGTGTTTATTTGTTTGTGTAATTGAGCAGAATCTTCATTGTCTCAGATATGTAAACAATGCATTCTAAAAATCTCTCTTATGCTGTGTTCCTTTTTACCATTAACACCCTCAGTTAAAGTTTTGCAGTTGCATACTTCCTGAACTACAATTATTTCCATGAATGTATCATTTAACTTTGATTAAATATGAGCTAGGAGTTTGCAAGTATATTTAACACTGACATATTTTAAATAGTAAATATGTTTGCCAAAGATTAAACTAGTTTCTCCTCAAAATTATCTATGGCTACATGTGAAGTAATTCCGCGGTGGTGATGCTGCGTTAGTGTTGTTGCCTCACAGTCAGACGCTGTCCGGTTCGATTCTCAGCTAGAGCGTCTTCTGCGTGAAAACATGCGTGAATGGGCGTACCTTCGTTGAAGGTTGTGCATCAGGGCTGGTAACTCGGCATGTAAAAATCAACTACCAATCATTAGCGGACCGGAGTTCCGCTGTGGCGACCCCTAACCGGGAAAAGCCGAAAGACACAACAACATGTGAAGTAATGCCAATATTAGATTTTAAGCAGGATGTTTTAAGTTTTGTAGTTTCCTGCAGCACCATTTTGCATCCACTCATTTCTGAAATATTACAGATCATGTGACTGAGTGTATCTGACTACAGAGGTAGAGCAGATGGTGTGAATGGATATGTATGACTTTAAATACACAAAACAGCTTAGTAAGGAAACGTAAATGATTGCCATGTGTTTATACTTTTCAAAGTATCTGTTTTTATGTGACTGCTGTTTTTATTCTATGAGTGGTTTAAATCAGTTTAATCCAACTTAATTTATAGGATATCACTAACCATGGCATAATATATTTTCCCTTATAACTGCTGAAAACTGCTGCTCAACTACCATATTTAACCAGTTTTGTATCCACCTCACCACTGAAGAAACACATCTATATACTTTTAATTCACTTCCTGCTGTTGTGTGACATAGTGCCAGAGGACTTGCTTAAACCCAGGCACATTACACCTACTGCATTCCCTTTTGCCATCTCTTTGGTGACCAACTCATAACAGCAGGATAAACTGGACATATGAGACAGCTGCAGCATGGAGCTTTATGGTTATGCATCTACAAAAATAGTAGCATTAAGGAGCTGCTCCAGAGTTTTCTGCAGCATTTTTAATAGTATTTCTAAGTGTGATTCCTGAAATGTATTTGGATTTTAGTCTCAGAGTTAACTTGGAATTATAGTTCTCTACTTTTCTGCTCAAGAATTAGGGCCAGTTTTTAAATATTACTCTAATTCACTTAAAATATTAATAGAACACGTTTTGCACAAGTATGCATTTTTTGAATGTTAAGATTAATTAAATTATGATGTCTAGCTAATCCCTAGATATATGCTAGAAAATCAAACCTTTAACAAGGGGAAGGACAAAAATATCAGGTAAAATCAAGGGCATTCTGCAAAATCAGAGTTAACAGCTATGCTTGGAATTATGATTTTGTCACTCTCGAACATAAACACATGGAAGCTAATCTTCAGAAGGAACATATGCTTGGACTTGTGGGTGTACTGATTTCAGTTGGAATGACCAGTCATTCATATCAGCATTCCTTAACAGATAAACGTCTCAGTTGTCTCAGGTACACTTCCTTAGTTCTCCACCATTTTTTGCATTTGTGAAGGTAAGCTCTGCCAAGTGTATCTGTAATGTGAAGAAACATACCAGCTGCAGGCAAGAATCAAGGGTTACTGTACAAGAAGAAAAAATAAGTCACTGGTTAGATTAATTAGGTCTTTATAATAAATAAGTCATCAGCAAAACAGTGTATTTTTCAAAGTTTGAATGAGATGTATGACTTGATTATAAGATTCTAACATAAGTTAAAGTAGAAAGGAGAGTTGAGTTTAATGTTAAGAAGTTGGTCTGTTTTCCATTTGATTTGCTTTACTCTCCTTTCAGTTTTCAATTATAGTCATTTTGGAAACATACACTATACAGAAAAGTGAATCTCTTTACCACATTTTGTTATTGCACAGAGCTATTAACCAGTCACCCACATTTTTAAAAGTACACATTCTCCAATCACTTAGCTTCTTATGAGAAGTTAAGAAAAACTGAGATGATAAACTTACAGTGATAATGAAAAAATACCACACTTGGGAAACATAACTGGGCTCTTCTTTGCCACATTTTATTTATCCACAGTCTTTTTATGAGAAACCTGGGGGAAAACCTGAAATAATTAAACAAGTGCAAGAGAATTAATGATAATGTTATTAATTACTGAATTTAATTAAATATTAAGAAGAGAATAACAGAAAAGTAAAGAAAAACATATATATCCTTAGGATAATATATCTGGATTAGGGAGTAATCCAGCAGGCTTGGACACCTTATAAAGCATGAAAGCAACATTTTTGTCTGTAGCTCAGTGGGTGTAAGTCCACAGTGGCAGAAATTATCAGTTTCTATTAGGTATTTGAATGTGAAAGTTCATTTTTTTCCCTTTAAGACCAGTGAAGTAGAAAGCAGAAATGAGCACTCATATGTGGAGCTGTGTTACCACTGAGCTTCCAGTTTTAGCTGGACTGTGTAGCAAGCAAGCAAGTTAACGAGGCAGTAAAGCAAAACAAGGTCCATGCAAGGCTTTTGTGTTCGCTGTTCCAGTACTGGGGGATAGGATTCAAAATAACTAGCAAGCATATACCTGACATAAACTATTAGGATTAGTTCACCAATCATAACCAAAATATTATGAGTTCAAGATGTAGACATCAAGAAATTCACTTCATGAATGAAGTTTAAGAGGTAAATCTTTACATCCATGTTGAGAACATATAACAAACTGGGTTATAATCAGAGAAACCTGCTCAAGGAAGAGTGGTAGGAAACTGGTAAGCACTTAATCTGGATTGTTAAAACACTTCTTTCAGACTGTTAAAAAAAAGTGTTAATGCTGTATGTAGCAAGATAGTAATGCTTAACAGTACTGAGGGGTTGTTAACAAAAGCTTGTTTAGCACCCATCTGACATTAAAACAATACTTAACAAGTCTGTCTTTTCAGCAATTTCCAAATAGTGGCACTCAATGAACTACAGGGCCTATTTTGACTTTTGACACTTTGCTATAGCCGATCATGTGACAGGTGTGAACCCTCTCACTTCTTTCCTCACTCCTGACTCAAAACAGATTTTATCTGCAATGAAGAAGGCTGATTTACTTACTGTTTTTAGACATTTTTTTCTGCTAGTATTTTCAAGGAAGCTTCATCAAAAAAGCTTGTCAAGTATATTTACTAACATATCCAAATGGCTGCATCAAGGTTATTGTACTTACTAGAAGTAAGCCCAGATATAACACCAAAAACAAACACCACTACTGAAATTGTTAACTTAACAGGGTATATAACAAAAGAAAAAAGTCAAGTCCAAAATCAGAAAAATAACTATTGTGAAGATTGGACAAAGACATGTGAAGTCTGCCAGCCTAGTCAAATAGAATTTAATACATAATTATATCATTTGTATAAATAAATGTAAAATACAGGCATGTGTTTTTAAATGAAAGAAAAACACTGTAAAATGTGAACTTCAAGATTGTTACAACATTGCCCCCTTGCTGTAAAGAAAAACTAAGTCAAGCCTTTCAAATGTGCCTTTTGAAATTGAAATGATTTTATGACATTCTTTGATCTTTAAAATTGGTTCCGGTCAGGCTGGCTGAAGACATTCTGTCTACTGTGTTAACTAAGGACTAATTGCTGGAGTGTGTATGTGAAATGCCTTTTAGTGATGTATTCTCCTGTGCAGGTGTTAGCTTGCTAAATAATGCAGTTTCTATTAGCCTGGGAACTCAGAGCAGGTGTCAAGATGATGCAATATGAATACTGGGAAAATTTAAGTGTCAACATGATGTAATGTGGAGAGGACCCAGAGACATGTTTGTTAGTGATGTTTTATAAACTATGTCTCAGAGAGAGACTGGAAGCATTTTGATCTTGGACATCTAATCCAGCACTGCTTATGCTCTTTATGTATGTAAGTAGGATTGTAGCACTGTGATTTCTCTTAGGAATAGGTAAACTTAGAAGAAAGTTAGAATAAGTATTTTTCTTTGAAATCAGACCTGTACTACTGTGCTATTTTAAGTTTCTGTGTGATCTCTGAATTCTTAGATATCTCTGTGGTGTAGTAGTTTTGTCTTGTTTTAATTATTTATTATTACATATTTTTAAAACCTTCTACCTGTGGCTGGTCTATGTAGAGATAAAGTATGCTTTAGAGTACATTATATATTTATAGAGTTTACTGTCTAAGCCCTTTCAATAAGCCTTAGACTGAACAGTCACTTTACCAATTGGATAACAATATTGCACAGTAATAATTGGACACCCTTTTAAGGGCCTTTTAGTAGCTGATATTATTAGTTGGGTGGTGGCAGTAATTACTACAATATAGTCTGGGTAAAGGGGCACAGCTGAAGAATCTGTGTCAGCCTTTCCCAGGAGTGTCTGTGGAGAAGTATAAATACTTATCTCAAAGTGTGTGTGTGGTGTGTCAGCTACTTGGGCAGGGACACAAAGCACTGGTTGGACAAAGACGGCAGTGAAGGTTTTAGCTTGCCCAGTTAGGCTGAGACCTGGATCCTATAACTGTGCCAGGGGGGAGTCTTATTGGGGACCTGGTGAGCAAGGGAGCAATCAACCCCAGACTGACTGTGATCTCTATGTGCACTTAAGGGAAATTGTACTTTATTGTGTGTATTAGTTATCTTTTCCTCTTCTATGAGATGACCTTCCTGGTGTTAGTGGTGAGGATTGAGGCTTCTTGATTGCTGGGCCAGAGCTCTCTGATTCAATTAAACTAGAAACAAAGATGTCTAATAAAGTCCAACAAGACCAGTTACAAGGTCAGGATAGCCTGCCAGGCTAAGGACAGTTTCAAGGCCCTCTTCAGCTATGTCAGGAGCCTTAAAGGTAACAATCAGCAGAGTGCAGAACTTAGCAGAGTGACATAGCAAATCTTCTCCCCCCACCAAAATCCCTTCCTACATATCCTCCCAACTATCAACAGGAAGCAGGCACTGGTAATGCTTGCTAAGGCCAAAACCACTGCTTCAATTGGCCCTGATAATATCCCTGGTTGCATCCTAAATCACTTAAAACATAACCTAGCAGGACCACTTGAGGTACTCTTCAACTACAGCCTCAAACCAGGTTACATGCCAGGTAAATAGAGGGCTGCAATGGTCTTTCCCCTTCATAAAGGTGGACCATCAAACAACCCCAGGAACTACAGAAACACCAGTCTGACAAGTCTAATTTGAATTGTTTTTAGTGCTGCTTTAGCTACTTTTCTGTAAAAAAAAAAATAAAAAATAAGCTTGTTTCCTGCCTTTCCTGTAACTGGTCTAGTCCAGATTTGCTGTATCCAGGACTGTTTGTAAGCTTCTGAGCCCCCCAGCCTTTCTGTGTTGGAGAGAAGCCTTCTCACTTATCAGTGGGAGTGGTAAGCACTAGGTAGCCTATCTACCACAAGAGGAGTGGCTTCTGGCCCAGAAATTGTAGTTTATTGGCCATTTGGGCATTTTTTCCATCTCTTTCAACTTTCTGGTTTAAAAGTCCACGTTTGCACTTGTTTCCTGCCTTTCCTGCAACTAGTCTAGTCCAGATCCAGATTTGCTGTATCCAGGACTGTTTCTAAGATTATGAGCCCCCCAAGCCTTTCTGTGTTGGAGTTAAGCCTTCTAGCTTGCCAGTGGGAGTGGTAAGTACCAGGTAGCCTATCTACCCCAAGAGGAGTGGTTTCTGGCCCAGAAATTGTAGTTTACTGGATGCTTGGGCAGTTTTTCCATCTCTTTCAACTTTCTGGTTTAAAAGCCTGTGTTTGCGCTTTTTTCCCACCTTTCCTGTAACTAGTCTATTCCAAATACAGATTTGTTGTATCCAGGACTGTTTGTAAGCTTCTGGGCGGTGCCAAAGTCTGCTCTTCAATTTTTCCCTTAGATCTGCTAGTTCTCTCCTCTCCTGCAATTTTACAAGCTTATTAGTCTAGGACTTTACCAGACTTCTTGTAGCAATTATTGTAGCACACAAAAGTGCTACCAGCACTAAACATTCTACCAGAAAACAGCTCCAGTACTTATTATTAATGCCCACCCTTCCAGGCATGTCTAAAGGTCAGTGCCCTGTGATTTCTCCTATTAACCTGGTGAACTTGAGCATCCTGAGGCAATGTAGCAACTGCCTCATGTACACTGATAACCCTCTCCTCTTACTTCCCACCACTCAGACTTGCAAGAGATTCACTTATATATCCAAATTGGAAGCCACGTACTCTCCAGCCAAGACCAGAATAGCTGGTCAAGAGAAGATCAACACTTGCACCACACCACATGGAACACATAGCCCTCCAGAACACACACCAGCACTGCCTTCACATAAAAATATAAACCACACTCCCACCTTCATAAAGGCTCTCAATAAAATCCTACCCAAACAGCAGAGACCTCCAAGGCATTAACGCACTCGACCACCACAACACAACACTAATCACGAGACACATAACTCTTCTAAACAGTGTGCCACTAAACCAAAGCCCCTAAGGCAAAACAGCATGCCCAACACACTAGTCATAGGTGACTCGATAGTGAGGACACCGATGTCACACTCACTAGGTTGAATAAGGAGAAAGTAACAGTCAGCTGCCTGTCAGGTGCCAGGATCCGCCACATAACGCACGCACTCAGGACCCTCAACAACAGGTACAAATATGACTCTCTCATTGTACATGTGGGTGTGAATGACCTGAGACATACTTCCCTGGACTATATTAAAAGAGTCATGGAGGAGCTCTCGGATTATGTAGCTGATGTGGGTACCCCAGCCCTGAGCAGCATCCTACCATCACCCAGAATGATACCACAGTACAAGCAGAAAATGATTGATTTCAACAATTGGCTAAGTTTCTGGTGTCATTCTAAGGGGATCCAGTATCTGTCTGCCTGGGATGACATGATTGATATACCTCGATGCTTTGCCAGAAATGGCCTACATCTGTAACCCCTGGGCTTCTGGATACTGGCCAATGCTCCTTGCCATCCCTATAGTGCCTTTTTAGGCAGTGTTCCAAAGACCAAATTACCACCATAACAGCTACAAACAAATGCAGTCTGAGGGTCATGCTACTCAATGCTAGAAGTCTAAATCTCAAAATGCACTCGCTCAAAGCACTCCTTAAAATGGAGAACATCGACATTTGTGCTGTAACAAAGACCTGGTTCAAAGCAGCAGAAAGTAGCCCTGCACTACTGGGCTATTATTCATTCCACACCTTTCGTTCCCAGAACTTGGACCGAAGCTCCAAAGGTGGTGGTGTTTCCATATTCATAAAGGATGTGCACACCTCCAGACTGGTAGCCCAACATAACACATCAGAGATACTTCAGGTGCAGCTAACATTGGGTAAGGCAGCATTTCAGGTCATAGCCTGCTATAGATCCCCAACCATGTCCCAAGACTCACACTCCATGTTCTTAAGCATGCTGGAAAATATTAGGGTCCAACCCAACACTCTCATACTGGGTGACTTCAACTACACCTCCATTAACTGGGAAAAATACTCATGCACCAATACATTTGCCCAACGTTTCTTGGAATTCATTAATTCCAATGGCCTGGACCAGCTCATTCTTACCACCAATAGAGGTAACAACATCCTTGACCTGGTCATTACTAACATGGGTGACCATTTCTCTACACCAATAGTCAACTCCTCCCTGATTAGATCCAAACACAAACTAATCACCTTAGAAATTCACATCCCTCCCCCCACAAAGGTAACTACCATGAAAAACTTCTCCAAAGCTAACTTTGGGCTCCTAAAAACAGAGGTGGCTAACGTCACCATGCAAATGCATAATAGTTGCATGACCACCGAATCATGGGTCTACTTGAAAACACTGACACACAAATGCATGGATCTCGCCATACCCAATAGAACCAAGATGCTCTCATCCAAAAAAAGGAAGCCAATCTGGTGGTCCCCTGCCATAAACAAATTCTACAACAGAAGGAGGAAACTGATGCGGAATAAGGTGAAGTACCAAGACTGTAAAAACTTCCTTATCAGCCTCAACAAAAGGTTTGAGATCCCTCATCAAATCCTCTAAAGCTAGCTATGAAAACAGAATTGCAGCAGATAGTAAAGAAAACCACAAGGCCTTCTATAGTTATGTAAAGAATCTCCATGACAATACCCAGATTTGCTCTGAGCTACTGCACAGTGGTACCTCATATACCGAGCCAACAGATATTGCCAATATACTGGCCAACAGATTCAGTGTCAATTTTAACCCTCTGTCACCCAAAGGATCAATCACAATACCAGTAGATTACTAGGCTCCCAGTATTACTGCTACACAGGTTAAAATAGCACTGTCCAAGTCCAGGAATACAGCTTTTATGGGACCTGACAATATCCCTGGCTGTGTGCTACATGAACTACAGAGTGAAATGGCACCTCAGTAGTAATAGACACCTCACCTGTCTGCCCTGTTCAATCACAGCCTCACCTCAGGCTTTGTCCCTACTGAATAGTGCACTGCTACAGTCATCCCTCTCCACAAAGGAGGAGTGACTACAGACCCTAGGAACTATCGCCCCATTAGCCCGATGAGTCTGATATGCAAAGCTATGGAACGCATCATCATGGACCAAATAAACAAGGATATAAGGAATCTCCAAACAATGGATCCCATAAAGTTTGGTTTTGTGAAGGGTAGATCATGCCTGCTTAACCTGGTCGACTTCTTTGATTCAGTCACCAGAGCTGTGGATGAAGGCAAGGTGGTTCATGCAGCCTACCTTGATCTGGCCAAGGCCTTTGATACCATTCCCCACTCAAGAATCATAGAAAAACTCACTAAGCTAGGCATCAACCCCTATATCACTAGGTGGGTTGCAAACTGGCTCACAGATAGAACCTACAGTGTGAAAGTGACAAAGTTCGCAGAAGATTGCAAGTTGGGAGCTATTATTAATTCCCTAAGTGATGTTGACATCCTACAGAAAGGCCGCACTGAGACCAATGACTGGTGTCAGAAGCATTGCCTTAAGTCCAACGCCAAAAAATTTGTCCTCATCCCCTTTGGGAAAATGAATTGCCACATTGATGGTAGTCCACTGAACACAGAAGGCATTATAAAAGATCTGGGAACACAGGTTGACAGCAACTTCTCTTTTGAACACCACATTGCCACTGTGGTCAGAAAGTCCTTCTAAGTGGCACATCTCATTACTAAGGGTTTTGCATCCAGAAAGAAAGAGGTCATTGTCTCCATCTACTCTTCCCTCATTAGGTCAATCATTAAGTACAATGCCCCATTTGGCATGTAGCTCACTAGACACCTGCAACAACTGAAGAGGCTGCAAAAGTACCCCACAAAGAGGATCCTAGGCCCAAACACTTGTCCTATATGGACAGACTCAAAAAACTCTAACTATTCTCTGTCTCATATCGCCTACTTAGAGGCAATCTCTGCTTGACTTACAAAGCCATGTCTGACCCAGCTCTGTTAGAAATGCTGCATCTAAAGAAATCCCAGTCCCTCCACACCACATACTCCAGAGATTTCAACCTCATTACCACAATCAACAGAACATGCTGGAGGGACAGGTTTATAATCCAGAGACTTCCTATGCTATGGAATAGACTTCCCATACATGTCAAACAGAGCACCTCACTGGCCCTCTTCAAGAGAAATCTTGACGAATGGATGGAAATAGAAACTTCACCCCAGGGATCACTCCAGTGGCTGTACTCGACAGAGGCAGTGGGAACTAAGGTGAGGTGGCATGATGCCAGGGTAATCCTATGGGCTAGGCTTGTAAAGGCTGCAGGGCCATTTGTCTAGTACACACCTATGAACCTATGCAAAACCATGAAACAAATTATCATGGAAATGATCAACAAAGACACTGGCAATCTACAGACACTAGACCCATACCAGTTTGGCTTTGCTAAGGGAATACCATACCTACTCAGCCTGGTAGACTTCTTTGGGAGGGTCAGCAAGACTATGGATGAAGGGGAAATGGTACATACCACCTATTTTTACAAAGCCAAGGCATTCAATACAATACTTCACGCAAGTATTGTTGACAAACCCTCAGACCTAGGTATGAATCCCTACATAAGTCACTGGATTGCTGGTTGGATGACAGAAACCAAGAAGTCAGGATTGGTGAAACCATCTCCAACAGGAGAGAGGTCACTAGTAGAGTACACCAGGGCTTTGTGTTGGGCCTTCTCCTGTTTAGCATCTACTTCTCAGAAGTCTAGGCTTATGTCAAAGCCCTCTGGCTCACCAAGTTTGCAGATGACTGTACACTGGGAGGTATCATAGATTCACCTATGACACCAATATCCTACAATAGGGTCTTAGACAAACAAATGACTGATGTTAAAGCCAAGGATTAAAACTCAATGTGAAAAAATGCAGAAATGCAAAGATAGTGATAAAATCATTCTATTTTGCCCAACCTATAAGCAATGGTATGGCATCCAGGTCCAAGGAAGTTATAATACTACTCTACTCAGCCCTTATCAGACCCGTCATTGAGTACAATTCCCCCTTTGGCATGTACCTAACCAGACACTTGCAACAGTGGAATGCCCTCAAAGGTTCCTCACCAGGAGAATCCAAGGTATGAATACCCTGTCCTACACAGACTGCCTTAAGGTCCTATCTCTGTGCTCAGTCTCCTACAGGTTACTGAGAGACAATCTATGTTTGGCATATACAGCATCCTCATATCCAGCTCTGATAAAGTTCTTTCACGTCTGCAAAACAGCAGCACCAGAACACTGGATCCAAGGATCTGAATTTTGCCTGTGACATAAATGGGACATAATGGAGAAACAAATATGTGTCTCAAAGAAATAAGCTTTCCATTTACTTGAAGCAGAGTTCAACCCTGACTCTATTCAAACAAAACCTTGATCATTGGATAGGGAATCACAAATTAATTCCTAGTCTGGCCCCATGCCTCTGATGGACAGAAGTCAACAGTAAGTAAATTAATCCCCAACTAACATAGCCTCTCACATAACCCTTAGCTACCCCCTTACTAACATACCCCACCATACAGGCATCCAATGAACTCTGGGAAAAAACTGGGCTGGGTTGCATGGCTAGGCTTACAAAGACCCAGGTAGTCATTAGCCTAGTATAGACCTCTGAACACTTCATTAAATTGCTAAGGATGTCTGTCTGGTCTGTCTGAAAGAAAGCCAAATAAATTTGTTTGTTTACCTAAGAAATGCCAAACATGTCTATGTGTAGTTATGACTATACTAAAGATACACAGAAAGTTGAAAAGAATTGTAAATAAAGAAATGTATACTATATAAAAGTCTTACTTAACTATACCTCACATAATAATATGTAATAGATGTCAGCAGTATATACCTTTTCCTTCTGCCATACTGTCTGCTTCTCTACCTCAGAAATTGAAAAAAAAAATAAAAACGAGGTAAGCTATTGCATCTGCTCATGCATGTATATGAACTGGTAAATTTTATTTATTTATTTATTGACCGGGTTAGTCCCACTAGGCTAGTGGCCTTTTTTCAGGAGAGACCTGAGGTGGTATTTATACTACTAGATAATAAAAACAATGTCTCATATGCCATTTCTGTTCTGATACAACATTCACTTTTCACTGATGCTGCTAAATATGCACTGTGCCGCTTCTCACTGATTGTGCTATACTTTTCCCATTTGTCTGTTAATACTGCTTAGTACTGTTTTTCTTTCTTTTACATTTTGGATCTTTCTTCTGTTCTTGCAGTTTGAAGTTTCCATGTGTTTATATGTCCTACATTTCATTCAGAGATCACCACCTTGATAAAGCAACATTATATTCTTTTAATTGTCCATTACTTTACCTGCACATATAACTACTTACCTGATAAAAAAATTCATCAGTGAATGCTCATTGCTACCCCTGGTCTATCCTGTCCATCTTTTAGCTAACCTTGCCTCAGTTTGTCTAATTTGAATTCTAGGTTTTTAGCTTTATTGTTATAATATTCTCAGTTTTTCGTATGAACTGAATTAAATAATGATTTTTCGTTTCAGGTTCATGGAGTTTACTACAGCAGAAAATGACTGATCATTCTTTTACTGGGTGCTCCATTTTCCTGTCACATCCTCAAGATATGTCATTAGCAGAAAATGTGATCCTGTAAATTGTTTGTATCTGTAATGTGTGAGTAAACGTGTTTGTGTGTGGGTAACCACGAGTGTGTGCATGCTCAGAAGTATGTGTGTGTGTGTGTGTGTGTGTGTGTGTGTGTGTGTGTGTGTGTGTGTGTGTGTGTAGGTGTGGATGTGAGCATTCTGCAATGCACTACTGTCTCTTCCAGGACAGGAAGGGAGGAGAGGCTCCAGTCCCCCCATGACCTTGAACAGGATAAAGTGTGAGAGCTGAAAAATGAATAAATGAATGCATGAATGAATGTTGCAGCTTACTATATCTTCTAATGAACTGTTTTGTATGTTAGGCTCATTTAATCACTATCACCATTCAGTAATGCCAGCAAAGTCATCATTCGCCCTTATAAGGCTTCTTCTGCTTTGACTTTTATCTCTGAGCATAGATTATCAGCATCTAGAGGTGCTTCATTTAGTGGCGAAAGAGGTCTCATGATACACATCTAGAAGGCTGGTGGTTACCAGTCACATGGTTGCACAACTCGGTCTACATCTTGTTTTGCATCAAGCCAAAGGACAGTATTTTAGATTGTTGGAGTAAAAACTATTTGCAGTTCATTTCAAACTTTTCTTTTCATTTTTAGTGTTTATCACCAAATTCTAGAGAGTATTTGCATACCCAATACTGGATACACTTCTAGTGCCAAAGGATTGGTTGGACTTATGCAGCTAGCCAGTTCAACCATTATATGATTCCACTGCACAAACGCATATTTTGTTCCTTGCTTTTTTCTCACGTGTCCCTTTTAAGGCATGTAAGGTGATATTGCTACCAGGCAGTGACACTGTGACATACTATGACTTTCCTTCTTAACAACCTGAAGGGAATTGCTAATGATTTGTCTGAACATCACCTAAATCACTACATTCTAGATCAGTAATAGAGAGGGAAAGATGATAGAGTGGGAAGACACCAGTAATTTGTTTGGACTGCAGGTTAGAGCTTTACATCACCTAAATCACTACATTCTAGGTCAGTAATAGAGAGGGAAAGATGACAGAGTGGGAAGACACCAGTAATTTGTTTGGACTGCAGGTTAGAGCTTTACATCACCTAAATCACTACATTCTAGGTCAGTAATAGAGAGGGAAAGATGATAGAATGGGAAGACACCAGTAATTTGTTTGGACTGCAGGTTAGAGCTTTACATCACCTAAATCACTACATTCTAGGTCAGTAATAGAGAGGGAAAGATGATAGAGTGGGAAGACACCAGTAATTTGTTTGGACTGCAGGTTAGAGCTTTACATCACCTAAATCACTACATTCTAGGTCAGTAATAGAGAGGAAAGATGATAGAGTGGGAAGACACCAGTAATTTGTTTGGACTGCAGGTTAGAGCTTTACATCACCTAAATCACTACATTCTAGGTCAGTAATAGAGAGGGAAAGATGATAGAGTGGGAAGACACCAGTAATTTGTTTGGACTGCAGGTTAGAGCTTTACATCACCTAAATCACTACATTCTAGGTCAGTAATAGAGAGGGAAAGATGATAGAGTGGGAAGACACCAGTAATTTGTTTGGACTGCAGGTTAGAGCTTTACATCACCTAAATCACTACATTCTAGGTCAGTAATAGAGAGGAAAGATGATAGAGTGGGAAGACACCAGTAATTTGTTTGGACTGCAGGTTAGAGCTTTACATCACCTAAATCACTACATTCTAGGTCAGTAATAGAGAGGGAAAGATGATAGAATGGGAAGACGCCAATAACTTATTTGGACTGCAGGTTAGAGCTTTCATTCTTTATCAGGGACGGATATCAAAGTATAGGCAAAGAGAAAGAAATAGGGGGGTCCTAAGCAAAAGACCAGCACTGATAGAGTTTATAGTAGAATCTAGTGCCATTAAAGAAGGAATAATTAGTAGAGTACATAAAATATTACATGCAACTATAAGAATTAATCAGAGAAGGTTAGAAAGGATTGGGAAGACAGACTGGATAAACAATTCACAAAGAAACAATGGGAGGGTATACGTATATCTCCCAAATATGCAACAAAATCAAGAAGCTTTAGGATTTTTTCTTGGAAATGTTTGCATAGGTATTTCTATACCCTACGTAGACTCCAGAGAATTTTTCCTCAGGCAGACAACAAATGTTATAGGTGTGATGGGGAAGAAAGAGGCACTTGGGAACATATTTTCCGGAAGTGCGGGGCATTGGCGGACTTTAAGGATACCGTGCGGGATGTACTGTTGGAAATGCTGGGTGGTCAGATTGGTCTGATGAGGGATATGATTTTTCTGAGATATGATTTAGAATCAGAATTGTCTAAACATGGTAAGGCCTTGCTGTGTCTAGTACTGGTGTCTGCCAAAAAAGCAATTACTAGAAAATGGAAATCAAAATCTAAATCAACTATACTAGAAGTAGTGAATATAATAACAGAGATAAAACAACTGGAACTGAGATTTTTAGAAAAGGGTAGGAGCAAACTACAAAGGAAAAATGGAAATTGTGGGAACAATACATACAAGGGTGTAATGTGATTTAAAAGGCAGCAGGACTTAAATGAGCTACGTAATGTTTGACTGAAAAAGATTAGGTAGATTTTTAGTGATGTATAATGTTTGCAAATGGGAGTGTGGCAGTATGGTTTGTGATGTAAAATTATTGCAACTTGGATTGTGTTGGTATGGTTTGTTCACATTTATATAAATGTATGATTGCCTATGTAGTAAGTGATGGTTTAATAAAGATGTTTCTTGTTTAAAAAAGGCAGTAATTGAATAATTTATGTAATGTTGCATAGGTTATATGATATATAGCAATATATGTGAAGTAAGATGTTTATACTAATTATAGTATGATTGCTTTTATATGAATGTAAATGTGCCTGTTTCACAAGTGATAATTCAATAAAGGTGTTTAAAAAAACATTCTAGGTCAGCAAAAATACTACCCTCATTGAAGAGCAGATCACTCATGGAGCTTAATAGTAAGCACAGACACAGCCCCACCGGCTATAGTAATATCTTCAGCAGAACATATATTGAATACAGTCATGTACTCAGCTCCAGACTAACCAAACACTTGAAATATTACAACCAACCATGCATAATTAAACACATGAATATTGTGACCAATAACTGCATCAGCTAGACCCATCATTAATGCCTTGCTGGAGTGATTGCAAGAAAGGATACAGAAAGCATTTGGGTGGAATGCAGCAAGTCAGCTACTGATGCATGAATTCAACCTTTTTTAGATACACAGTTATCCCTGGTCCTTCTGAGACAATGCATGTTAATTTATTCACTCCTCTAGGATCCTTTATTAGTGAATTTCACAATTTCATTGGTTTCTTACACAAAACTTCCAAATTGCCCTTTTCTCATCCTGTTATATATAACTTCACAACCTCTACTCTTAAAATTTAAAACTTTGTGTTGCTTAACAAGGGGAGCAACAGGAAACAACTGAATAGATGAGGCTAATTAGAATGGGATGGAGCTCTGTTACAGCAGGTCAATAACCATTACCTGATGGGGTCATTCACTTTCAACCACAAACTGCCTACCCACTCTTTACGACCACTTTATTTACTATATACACCTCAGATATCCATTTGTAATCAACAAGGCCAGCCTTAGGTGAAATGAAGCCTAGCCAAAGGACTCCATGAGCATCTATGTTGCACAACAGTATCCCTGCACCTCCCCAGTGCCTTTCTGCTACCCCCCTAAACCTTACACTTTACACCTAGTTTTAATTTTTACCTTTTTCCTCCAACCTTTTAACACATCTTAACTGGCCATGACTTCACTGTAATAAGTGTGTTAGCCCCTCCCCCCATAACTTATAGTGTTCTAGATATTCTGAGGAACATATAGTGCTTTTTTTTACAGTCTTTTGATCAAGTGATAGCCTGAAAAATCATGAGTAAATAAAGAAATTCAGTCTTATTTTTTTCTTTTAAGTAAAACTAAGTTGTGACTAAAGCTATATGTTAAACATGTGTCTGTATCAGGTTGTTGAATAGTCTATTCAGTGAATGACATTTCATCGAACCCACTTATAAAAAACGTCAAGTTTAGTGAATGATCGTTTCAGTAGATTTCTTTCACAGAAAAAAAAGTAGTGGGCCAGCTGCAGACTGTAACAACCACTACACATTTTAAAACTCAGTAAAGTGGGGGGCTTCAGCCCCCTCAACTAAATATACCAACTCTGAGATTGCACTACAGTGAGGAAAGGGTCAAATTCCCGATGATGGCCAATTACTTCTTTTCCCTGTGAAAAAATTTGCTGAAACAGTCGTTTGCCAAAATGACATTTTGCTTAAGTGGGTTTGACTAATAGTCATTCACTGAATAGGGTCTTTGATAAAGTGATATAGACACATTAAACACTAACAAAACAAAAGTAACCAATAAAATGAGAGGCCAAATGCTTGCAAGGATTTATAAATCCTATCTGGAATTACCTATCCATACAAATGGTTACTTTGCCTGTATCCCTCTGGTATTAGATTGGGATGAAAGTAAAAGCACAAATGTCCAGAGATATATACTATAGAGCTGAGGGTCTGGGGGAGGATGCGGGACACTGGATGAAACCTACCCAAAGACAGGGAGCTTGTTCTTTCTATGCACTGAAGGAATCACTGTCAAAAATTCAACCACAGAACCAAGCACTGTGAGATGACAATTCTACTGTCTGCACCACTGTGCCAATGATCAGTTGTTACCACACTCATCCTGCCCAGATAGTCAGAGGCAGTCATGTATTCTGTAATATGCTGATTTTTGTTACGAAAAGTGAAACAAATATGGCCAGCCTGCTGCTTTTAGGTATACTGTAGTCTCTCTCCCCATACAAAGTAGTTTTCATCACAGACATCTTCCATATCCATCAAGTACAGATAATTGAATGACTTTGTTTATGCATCTCAGAAGTATGATTGAAATTAAATGAATGAATACATACATACATAATTGTTACTCAGGAATGTATATTCTCAGCTCGCTGCTATTTGAATACAGTGTGCAATGTAGTTGCAACTCCCTGTTATGCCTCTCAACCTCTTAGCTCAAGAAAAGGTCTCTCAACTGTACTTATTTTACAGGTACATACCAATTTTCAGCTTTGATTTACTCCTTCACATGATGTACCTAGTCTTGAATGCATGCCCCTATTTACATAGATGATTTCTCATGATTTTCTGAATATCCTCCTTATCACACATGAGTGTTAAGTTATTTAGTACACAAGAAACCAGTTTACATGACTAACATTCCTGTGGCACTAGTACTTTAGAAAGAGGGCCCACATGCTACACCTCCCTTTTCAAAAGCAAAAACAAATTACTTTGTGAGGTAGATTTTTGCAAAATAATTTACTAATGTCCACAGATTTTATACTATATTTGATTATATGCTTATATTTTTGCATCACATCATCCTGTTTTTAAACTTGTGTTTTTGAGTAGTCTCTCACAGTCTTAGTGGAAATGGGCAGAGTTATGTGCTATTTGGTATTAACATTTTCTGTTAATAAGTTGTCCAGATTTTTGGCTGGATGCACCTCCTTTTCAAGAGCATTTGTACCTATTTTCAATGTCTTCAAGTTGAGAGGTATGTTCAAGAATAAAATAGGTTTATAGGTTCATAGGTGTATACTAGGTTAATGGCTCTGGAGCCTTTGCAAGGCTGGCCCATAGAAGTGCCCTGAAATCGTGCCGCCCAATTTAAGTTCCCCGTGCCTCTATCAAATAGAGTGCCACTGGAGTGATCCCTGGGGTGAACTTTCTATTTCCCATCCACTCATCAAGATTTCTCTTGAAGAGGACCAGTGAGGTGCTCTGCTTCACATGTATAGTAAGTCTATTCCAGAGCATGGGCAGTCTCTGGGTTATGAACCTGTCCCTTCAGCATGTTCTTTTGATTGTGGTAATGAGGTTGAGGTCTCTGGAGCATGTAGTGTGAAGGGATGGGATTTCTTTAGATGTAGCATTTCTAGCAGAGCTTGGTAAGACATGGCTTTGTAAGTCAAGCACAGATCGCCTCTCAGTAGACGATATGAGACGGAGACTAGCTGGAGTTTTTTTGAGTCTGTTCATGTAGGATATGTGTTTAAGGCCTAGGATCCTCTTTATGAGATCCTTTTGTGGCCTTTCCAGCTGTTGCATGTGTCTAGTGAGGTACATGCCAAATGGGGCATTATATTCGATGATTGGCCTAATGAGGGAAGAGCAGAGATAGATGATGGCCTCTTTCTTCCTGGATGCAAAACCCTTGGTAATGAGATGTGCCACATAGAAGGACTTTCTGACCACAATGGCAATGTGGTGGTTGAAGGAGAGGTTGCTGTCAACCTGTGTCCCCAGATCTCTTATAATGCTTTCTGTGTTCAGTGGGCTCTCATTGATGTGGTAATTAGTGGGAACTGAGTTTTCCCAAAGGGGTGACAACGGATTTTTTGGCATTAAGCTTAAGGCCATGGTTTCAACACCAATCATTGGTCTCAGTGAGGCCTTTCTGTAGGATGTCTGCATCACTTGGGGTGTTAATAATGGCTCCCAGCTTGCAGTCTTCTGTGAACCTGGTCAGCCAGAGTCCCTCCGTGTTGGCCTGGACTTCAGAGAAGTAGATGCCAAACAGGAGAGGACCCAGGACTGATCCCTGTGGGACTCTACTCATGACTGGTCAGCAGTCTGGCTTGGAGTCTGCTACTTTCACACTGTGAGTTGTATCTGTGAGCCAATATGCAACCCACCTAGTGATATAGGGGTCGATGCCTAGTTTGTGAGTTTATCAATAATTCCTGAGTTGGGAATGGTATCAAAGGCCTTAGCCAGATTGTGGTAGGCTGTAGGAACTGCCTTGCCCTCAGCCACAGCTCTGGTGACTGATTCAAAGAAGTCAACCAAGTTGAGCAGGCATGATCTACCTTTCACAAAACCAAATTGCATGGGATCTAGAGTTTGGAGATTCCCTTTATCCTTGTTAATTAGTTCCATGATGATGCACTCCATAGCCTTTCATATCAGACTCATCAGGCTAACAGGGCGATAATTCCCAAGGTCTGTAGTCGCTCCCCTTTTATGGAGAGGGATGACTGTAGCAGTGCGCCTTTTGGTAGGGACAAAGCCTGAGGTGAGGCTGTGATTGAACAGGGCACACAGATGTGGTGTCAATTCACTTTGTAGTTCATGTCGAACATATCCAGGGATATTGTTGGGTCTCATGGAAGCTGTATTCTTGGCCTTGGACAATGCAGCTTTAACCTGTGCTGCAGTAATAAACCCAAAAGGAAGGCACTGGTAAGGCAAGCTGGATATCAGTCAAGAAACATTTATTGTTGATACTAAGCACACTGAAAAAAGATAAATCCACACAAACGCTTTAACTGTTTTCACCACATTTTCGTCTTAGAACTTCATCAGATGAGCGTACCAACAGTTAAATCCTTGATTATATGCAAAGTTTAAAAACCCAAAAGCCAGTCAAATGAACTGAGTGATTAAGAAACCACAAAAATAAAAGGACCAGTGCATTTCTAAATAGTCACATAAAATAACTGTTTACAAATCATTGTTAGTTAAAAAGAACTGTTTAAAAACCATAAAAACCACAAAATATAAACATTTGAACATGTTAATACATCATAATAAATATGTACATCTATAAAAATACATTAAATAATAAATATGTAAAATCCATATATAAATACAATGTATTGTATTAAACCCAATCTAATAGCACCATCTACTGACCAAAGTTGTGAATCACAACTTGGCAGATCTCAATTTTCACACAGGCTGTTACATCTGGTAGATATCCTCAAACAGGTCATTGAGGGCATGCATGAAACTTGACAAGCCCAAGGCATTTGACACAAATCCACCCTGAGGTATTTACTCATCGCTGTCAGATGTGGCCATAAACACCTGTATCACTAAGTGGGGAGACCACTGTATCACATACGTAACATTTAAATATGTTGAAATGTGTGAAGTGACCAGTATCTCAGGTCCAGTGATCAGGTCCATACATCAAGGCTGTCTGCTAGGCCTGTTCCTGTCTATTATTTAAGTCACATACATCACAAATGACATACACATCCTGTGTCCAAGCAGGTGTCTGAAGGACTACAGATTGTGGGCAATCATTGATTCCAACTCTAATATTAGTATAATATAGACAGTATTAACACACACCAAAGATTGTCACCACAGCTATGACAAACACCTTCAATGACAAAAACAGGGGATTTGTTATGTCATGAAAACAAACACACAACCCAAGTATAATGTAGACATCACACCCTATAATCAGACCAATAGGTATGTGACCTGTGTCCTGGGGTAGATGGTACATGGAATGTCCACCAGCATGTGGCCACACTGCTGACTACTCCTTTGCATGTAACACAACTACTGAGTATGTGCAAGACATCCACATCAGAGGCCATAATACCTCCATAGTTCATAACCTTCATCACACCAATAACTGAGTACAATGCACCCTTCTTCATGTACCTCCCTATATATCTTCAATTGATGTGTAACTGAAGTGTACCATCTTTGTCACAGTGAATTATCACACATCTTATTGGCCATACCTAAATATTTTTTGTGGCAGAAACATTACTGTCTGATAGTGAGGAACCCCCATTAAGTTGTACCAGATGCATGTGTGCCACCTGTTTTGATGATGCGCATAGTATATACATAAGTGTTTGACAATATTATTGGCATGGGTAACATTTGTGACAGTGTGGATTGTGCTATATGTATATATATATATATATATATATATATATATATATATATATATATATATATATATATATATATATATATATATATATATATGCCATGTACACCAGTCAATTGATCATAATGTCACATACAGGTATAGCAGTGTCCCTCCTAACACCTCCAGCAGATGTTACAGTGCCAGGCAGTGTGCATATCATAGTAGTTGTACAGGTGTGTTTGTGCGGAATCATCTTGGATCACTCCAAATCATATATGTTGTGTCTGAGGCATGGGATTACTGGTGGGATTATTCTGATATTGTCCATGATTGTGTGTGCTTCTTTTAATGTTGTCCATGAGCCTTTACATGTGTCCCACTTGCTGGAGACCTCTGCTGAGATTACACTCATATTCTGGAAAATCAATTTGCACAGCTTCATTAAATGCACCTTACCCCAACTGTATATAACATTCTTGATAGATGTCCTCTGCATTGTTAAGGATACTTATCTCACATAGACATCCTCCCCATTATGTTACCTTGTGTGACAGTCACATAATACATATTTTCACTGTGCAGTCCCTACTGTACCAGATTGATATGTGACTGGTGTTGCTGCTACAACCATCTTCCATTGACATGCCCTCATCTGCTGTACATTTTGTTGTTTTTACCTGTCCTCTTCCTGTATGTTCATTCCCTCAATTCATCTGTGTATCCCTATTCAATACACACACTTCCTGAGTGTTTATTTTACAAGGCAGTCCATGTACCCTTACAGATCATTCACACAACTTCAGTACAGAATGACAGGAATGGGATTTCACAATAATCTGCACTGTAGATACACTGTATTGTACTTTGTTTGGACCATATACTTAACTATCATACCTCTCAACTGTCCAGATTTTCACAGACTGTCTAGTTTTTGCCTTATATGTCTTTTGGTGTGTTCCTTATCAAAGTTGTGGTTTTCTGTCACATCACTGGGATGATCTTATGACTGATGTGACTCAATAATTATATACATTTCAGTTTCGGACTTCAAATTCTTCAGAACATGTATTTTAACACAAACCCTGGTTATCCTAGCATATTTCTAAAAACAAATATGTCAAGTATGTCTCTATTTCTGGATAATTTCCCTCACCCCATTATGTTGGCCTTTGTCCAGATATCTTGCCCTAAGAGATTGAGACCTATCTGTTAAGCCCTGGTGATCATTGTGGCACTCTGCATAAAACCAATGGCTTTCAGTGCTCTGATTTAAATGGGATTGCTATCCATCTTTGCTTACATGGTTTCCTGGCCAGCAATACTGTTGCCAGCCACAAAACCTTGCTTATTTACATTTAAACACAGTGTGTGGCATAAATACACAATGAGCGCTGCTACTGACTGTGCATTACTGCGCACAAATGTAAACTCCATGTAGGCTTCAGACGAAGCATACACAAAGTTTATTGAATACCAGGGAGTACTTTATGCAAGTATCATAGCACAAATTTGACTTTTACAATACTATAGGTCAGCTTATAGTGGATGACATCAGTAGGGCATGTTGGAGGGAAGATGTTGAGAGGCCTGGATAAAATCTATCAGTCTGTGGATGGTAGGCTGATGTCGCAACTATCTGACTTTAAAACAATGACATAATTTATGCAATACCTTTCACATAAAGGGATTGCCTTGGTAATTCAATATTTTTGTAGGGATACCCACTCTGGAGAACAACCTTAGCTTTATGGTAGTAGCCTTAGCATTAGCTCTGTGTGATGGTACTGCTTCTGAAAATGTTGTAGCATAGTCCATTATAGCTAGTATATAGTGATATCCATTGCTACAGTTTACTAGTAGTCCCACAGTGCCTATAGCAATATGGTACCCCCTTTGATGGGCATTGGGATCAAGGGACTTTTATACCTATGGTGGGGTGCATTTCTCTAGCATTTTACACAAGAACTGCAGGCTTTCTATCACTTATTATGCCTTGCCAGTAAACTTTGGCTAGTACTTTTGCCTTAGTTTTGTTCATCCTTAGGTGAACTCTCAGCATGCGACTATGAAATAGTTTCATTATTAGTGTCCTGTTTGGTTTGGGCACTAGTAACTGTACAATTTTATTTCCTTTTCATTACTTATGCTATGTAACAGGCTATTTATTTATTGTTTTGATTTTATGTATTTATTTATTATTTTTGTCTAGTTATTCCCATTAGGACAGTGGTCTTCTTTCTGGAGAGACCCAAGGTGGTATCTATACTAGTATGGAAAATTTGGCCAGCGAACTGAGAAACTTTCATGGCTCTTTTTTGATAAGAGCCATGGGATTGTTTACATCCACATGAGCTACCATCTCCAGCAGATGGAGACCTCGATTTAATGCCTTGGGGTAGGAAATAATGAAGACATTCTGTTCACTATGCCACCGTTGTTATATTCTCTCTTGCCTTACATAAACCATCATCTGTAATGAAGGCCATATGTACTTCACTGTAACAAGACCATTTGCATGCAAAGACCATTTGTGCATTTTAACAGCATAATACTCAAGGATCATCTTGCTAGCATTGCATCTGTAAAATGTTAGTAGAGCATCTTACAGTTATAGATTTCAAAAGACAGCTGTAAAAGACTAGATTAAATGTTTCTATTTTCCAGAAAAGACCATGGACATGTTTTTTAAAAGGAGCATAAAATGGTTCTGTTGCTAACATTTAATGTATGCAGCATTCATGATCAAATGAGTGGAACTATTCCTGACACTTGCCTTAGACCCTCATTATTTAAAACTGCTTGGCTGTAGCTCTCCTCTGCTTAAAAACATATTTGTAACTTTGCATGGGAATTTTAGGTATTGTGATGCCCACAATCTATATCAGTGTCTTCATCAGACAAGGAAATAACATTTTATAGATGTATAAAGCAATATTTCCTCACATTAGTCTTACTGATAATTGTGATGTGTGATGATCCCACCACTGCTACCAGTAATCCACACTACTGCTCACCAATATGTGATGCATGATGGTCCCACTACCGCCAACTAATATGTGATGCCCCCACACTGGACCAGTAATCAAGGAGCCTGAATCCTCACCACTGACACTACAGAGGGATGTACATTTGGAATACAAATGGATACACTCATTATTTATAGATGCAGACCTCTCTGCATCAAGCACAGTTTCCCTTAAGAGCACACAGGGAACACATTCAGCCCGGGGTCTGGATTTCTCTATATCTGTCTCTCTCCAGGTCCCCAATAAGACTCCACACTGGTACAATTCTAGGGTTAAGTTGTCAGCTGAGTGTCCAAGCCAAGTTCTCCAGCACCCTCTCTGTAAACCCAGTGCTTTGTGTCCCTGCCCCAAGTAGCTGACACCCACACACTGAGAGATTTGATTACACACACACACACACACACACACACACACACACACACACACACACACACACACACACACACACACACACACACACACACACACACACACACACACCTGAAAGGTACAGATTTATCTGTGTCCCTTTCTGCCCAGTGTATAAGGTATCACCACCACCAGACACTCAACAATCAGCTACTCTAACGCCCTTAACAAGGGGTATCCAATTATGTGTAATATTAATACTAATACAAATGGCAGTAGTTGTCCAAGATGGCTAGGCCCTCTGGGGTGGCCCACACAGTGTCAGCAAATAAATATAAGCACTCTCAAAGGTTACTTTCTACAAGGGCCAGCCACAATAAAAGTT
>NC_056732.1:1069456243-1069621243 GCF_019279795.1 Protopterus annectens
TGTGTGTGTGTGTGTGTGTCTATACACGCACACACACACACACACACACACACATATATATATATATATATATATATATATATATATATATATATATATTTATAGATATATATATTATTCTATTTAAAATGTATTTGCTTCTATCACATATTATGGAATATTGTTGGGTATAATAACGCCACAGCCAAACAACCCATAAAAGTGGTGTTTTCAATATGTATGTCCTCCATCAACTGTAAAAAATTGTCTAGAATCTCTAATTCTGGCTGTATTTGATCCAACAAAGGTCACAAATACTATACTCAAAATACTGGTAATGGTTCTGTCAAAGAACATTTTCTGCTAATGGTGTGTCTCTCTGGAGTGGGTGCAATTAATTTATGAATTCTGGGAAATAAATAAAAATATTGTCTAGAAGGATACTTAAGAGTTAATTCCCACTGTAATTTTGGTGTTATAACAATTATATCCACCCACTCAGCCAAAAGTTGACCTATCTGTACTGTAAAATGTATATTAATATCCAGAAGGAATTTTTGATAATATCTCTTATACACCAACTGTGAATCTGCTTTCTTCAAATAATCAGTTTTGTTCCAAAGTACGACTGCCCCACCTTTATCTGCTTGTGGTGATAATACTTTGTTAATTATTTCTAAGTTTCATGTATGGCTTGTTTTTCTATCTGATTTACATTATGTGAATAGTTTCTAAAAGCTCATCCCATGGCTGATAATTATATATTGTCTCTTATGAGTATAATTGGGATCATACCATAGATAATTTGAGGGGACCCATGTGTGAAATGAAAAGTGTAGGAGTTGCTCTTGTCCAATAGTAGTGGAAGGGAAGTCCTGAGGTAAAATTTCTATTATGATCCATAGATCTAAAATACTCTTGATATGGTTAGGGATGAGCATTGGTTTATGCAGGTGAGGGGTCTGTTCCAGAGCAGTAATAGTCTCTTCACGATATACCTGTCCCTCCAAACTGTTCTGTTGATTTGCAGACGTGGTTTAGATCACTGGGACAAGTATTTATGATGCTATTTGACTTGCTGATATGCAGTGGGGCCATCAATATTGGGTTGGAGGATTCCTTGTATACCAGACACAGGTCTCCTCTTATCAGTCTGCAGGATACCGAGAATAGTGACATGGCTTTGAGGAGATCCATATAGGACTTGTTGATTAGGCCTTAAGCTAAATTCCACAGAGATCATCAACACTTTTCATGTGTTTCAACTGTATCCAGAGTCATCCAGGATAGGATAAGATGTTCTTGATTTACTGCACTTTTATTTCTTTTATATTATGATTGTTACTCTTTTTAGAGCATTTTAAAGCATTTATTTAATTTTGCGGCAAAATTGTCATGTTGTTGAATTTTTTAGAATATTTTCGAATAAGCCAGGGATTAGTTGTTTGCTATATTTTTTTGTTTGTTTGTTTAGTCTGCACTTCCGAGCTACTTTTGCTGTGCTTTTACATTAAGAAATTCTGAAATCATCCATCTTGTGGCAGACGGTGCTTACCTGTCCTCTCTGAGTGGAGAAGCATTCCAGGGAGCTCAATGTGTAGATGTGTATTGGACAGAGGAAATAGGAGTTAGTTTTCATGCATTTATTTCTCTGCTATAAATCAGCTAAGTTTGTATGATTCTGAACTTACTTCCATAGAGCACAGCAATGCTTTTCAAATATTTTAATTCCATTCAGAGCCATCTAGGCTAAGATATGAATATTTTCTTGATTTACTGTACTTCCACTTGCTTTATGCAGTGATCTCTACTGTTTTGAGCATTTTTAAAGCATTTGTTTAATTTTGTGGCAAAAATCATTTCTTTGTTTGTTGGCTTTTCTAGTTCTGTCTGCCTCCAAATTGCCTTGCAGAAGGGTGAATCAGCAAGGGACTTATTTGTCATTTAATCTACACTTGAGAGCTACTTTTGCTGTGCTTTTATATTAAGAAATTCCAGGATCATCCATTTTGTGGCAGAAGGTGATTACCTGGTCTCCCTCAGTTGGGAAGCACTCCAGAGATCTCAAAGTGTGGTGGTTTATAGGCTGGAGGGCATAGGAATCAGTTTCCAAGCTTTTTATAGCTGCTATAAATCAGCTGAGTTTGTGCAGAGTTGCCCGCCATGCAGTGGATGTTAGCAATGCCCTGTATACTAACAAATGCCTAGACAGTAAAATTTCTCTATAAAGTTAAGATTAGGTCTGAAACCTGTTACACAGTATGGTATTGCATGGAATTAAGCTTAGAGCAGCTAGCTTGTGTATCAAATAGCACTACCATAACTTAGCACTATATAATATTTTGTCCTTGACTCCTGAAATTAGTTTGTGTATAAAATAACACTACCATATCCTAACACTATACAACATATTGCCCATAACACCAGAAACTATCCAAGGAGACACCTGTTGAAACCCAATCCTTAATCTTAAACGTCCACCCTATTACAGGACCTGATAACATGAATATGTAATTTCCTAATGTCTTTGTGGCAAGCTTATAAGATCTGGGCATCCTAAAGCAATGTAGCAATTGTCTCATGTTGTCAGACAAACAGTTAATCATTAAAGAAAATAACACAGTATACGAGAAATGTAAATACAAAACTTCCTTGGAGGCAAAAATCTCACATACAAATGGTGTTGTCAAGAATATTCACATTATATCCCTCACACATACCACTCATTACACACACACACACATATTGTCTTATGTTGAGGTGCTTAAAAGAAACTTTCCCAAATCTCAAAGACCTACAAAGCTGCCTAATAGCAACACTGCTCTTCAGCAATCAGCAAAACACACCAAAAGCAACACCAAACATTTCACATAAGTCTACACCCAATGGTCCCCAAACAGCAAGGCCCATAAGGAAAGCATTTGCTTTTCCTAATACTCTTGTCATCGTATCATCATATTGTTAAAATTTACTGAGGAATGTATATTAATATGCTGTTTTAAAAAATACTATTAGAAAGAATTAGTCACAAGACAAAAACAATACATGCTATACCTTAAATGCAATACCATAATTGTATAAATAATATGTTGGAAGAGGCTAGGGACATTAATTAGCAGTGTTTGTTGAGGGAACTAGTATGCTCAGCTTTGTCCGCATTGTATATAGTAACACGGGGGATACTATGGGTTAAATCTATATCTAAAAGAAAACTCATTTCAAGATTAGACGTAAAGGTAAACCATATAATGAACCTTCATCCTCCCCTCCTGATTATTCCTGGTCCAGGGATATAGTGGTTAGGCACAGAGTAGGGATAGGGATAAGTAGATGCTTTCCTAAACCATCACACAGTAATACATACAAAGATAACAAAACAAAACTAATATACATGACATATCTAAGGAATGCACCTAATGAATAAATGTGGGAAATAGAATCATGGAACGTTAAAGGGCTCCAAAACAAGAAGAAAAGAAAACTATTCTTACACCGTGCATTAAAAACCACAGCCAACCTCATACTAATACAAGAAACACACTTGATTGCAGAGCAATGGGCAGAAATTAGCAGAAAGAAATGGATAAGTCAAATCATACCTTCAGAGAGAAAAACAAACAGTGCTGGGATTGCCATAATAATTAAAAAACAATTTAAGGAAAAAATACTTAAAACCAAAGCTGACAAGGAGGGAAGATGGTGTTACGTAACATTTACTAGTCCTACAATACCAAAACCTATAATGGTACTTAATGTTTACGCATTTTGTAATAACCAACAGCACTTTTTTATGTCATTATACCCAACCTTAAACCAATTTAAAGATCACTACCTAGTGATTGGAGGTGACTGGAACACATATCAAAACCCAGAAAAGGATAAATCTAATCTGACCAAATCACATAATAAACAAGCCACATTAGCCCTTAATGAACTCAAACAAGATTTCAAACTATATGACCCTTTTAAATGTGGGAACAGTGAAGATAAAACAGGGAAATTCACATTCTATTCGCAATGCCACAAAATGTGGTCAAGGATAGACTTCTTCTTAATCTCTGACATATTCATTAACATGGACCCAACAATAACTATACATACCAGGTTCTTTTCAGATCACGCCAAAATCACACTGAACATTAACTGGGACAAAAAGATATATTTAGAGAATAGGGGTCATAATTGGTCATTAAACCCTGATTTACTTTCCAAAACGGATGTAATAAGAGAAACAGAAGTAATACTAAAAATAGCTCTTGCAGATATCACTAACTCCCAAGTACCAACTGACATAGAATGGGCTGCAACCAAAGCAAAAATTAGAGGATTGTTTGTCAAAAAAGCAGCATACTATAAAAAAATGCAACTGAAAGAGGAGCATACACTGAAAGGGAAAATAGAGCATCTTGAAAAAGAACTAATAAATAACCCCAAGAACCAAACAGAAGCAGAACTTTTAAAACTGCAAAGGGATCTATATATGTTAGAAACCAGAAACCTATCTTTTTATGAAGCCAGAATGTTAGCCACTTATGCAGAAGAAGCTCAAATACCATCTAGAGCTCTGGCCAGAATTATCTGCCAACACAAAAATGCCTCCAATATATCAGAAATAAACTACAGAGACAAAAACTACACAAAAAATGAAGACATTATTAAAACATTTGAACAAATATAATCACAAATATATGCAGCACAAATACTACAAACCTCAAAGGAAGATAGAACTCTTTTCCTTCAAAAACTGAAATTCTCTAAACTAAATTTAGGCCAGCAAAAAAACTAACTGAATCGATATCCATCAGTGAAATTATTACAACAATCAAACACTTAAAAGCGCATAAGGCTTCGGGTCCGGATGGACTCACATCAGAATTTTACAAAGCATTTTCCACCTTGATTGCCAACCTACTATACTATACACTGAATTACATAATATACTATAAAATAAATGATATCCACTTTAATCCCTCTAAAACCATCTTTATATTAAAAGAACACACAGATCACAAAAACCCTGGCAGCTACAGACCCATCTCCCTCGTAAATATAGATACTAAAATATTTACCTCTATACTTGCAAACAGAATGAAAAATCTGATAGAGAAAATCATCTGAAATTAGTTTGTTTATAAAATAACACTACCATATCCTAACACTATACAACATATTGCCCATAACACCAGAAACTATCCAAGGAGACCCCTGTTGAAACCCAGTCCTTAATCTTAAACAGTCCACCCTATTACAGGACCTGATAACATGAATATGCAATTTCCTAATGTCTTTGTGGCAAGTTTATAAGATCTGTACATCATAAAGCAATGTAGCAATTGTCTCACGTTGTCAGACAAATAGTTCATCATTAAAGAAAATAACACAGTATGCCAGAAATGTAAATACAAAACTTTCTTGGAGGCAAAAATCTCACATACAAATGGTGTTGTCAAGAATATTCACATTATATCCCTCACACATACCACTCAATACACACACACATATTGTCTTATGTTGAGGTGCTTAAAAGAAACCTTCCCAAATCTGAAAGACCTACAAAGCTGCCTAATAGCAACACTGCTCTTCAGCAATCAGTAAAACACACACCAAAAGCAGCACAAAGATCTCACATAAGCCTACACCCAATGGTCCCCAAACAGCAAGGTCCATAAGGAAAGCATTTGCTTTTCTTAATACTCTTGTCATCGGGGACCATTGTGTGACATGCAGATGCCCGACTCACCAAGTTAGACAAGGAAAATATAATGGTTAGTTGCCTATCTGGAGCCAGGATCTACAATATCATACACACACACACACACACACACACACACACACACACACACACACACTCACTCAAGTCACTGCATCCCAAGTTCCAATATGATTTTATCTTAGTCCATGTGTGTGGAAATGACCCGAGACATACCTCACTGGGCTATATGAAAAGAGGTATAATAGATCTCATGGAATATGTGTCACTGACAGGTACAAACCTTGCATTGAACAGCATTCTACATTCACCAGATGATGCCACAGTGTGAACATAAAATGATGACTTTAATAATTAGCTTAGTTAGTTTCTAGTGTCGGTCCAGGGGGATCCAATATCAGTCAACATGGGAGGACATGGTCAACAGTCCACTGTGCTTTGCCAAGGATGGGCTGCACCAGTCCCCCCTAGGCTTGCAGACATTGGCTAAAACATTATCCACCCATTTAGTGCCTTTAGTAGGCAATGCCAAAAAGACAAAACTACCTACATAGTGAAAAAGCCTCCAAACAACCTTAAGGTGTTACTGCTCAATGCTAGGAGTCTAAAAAAAAGCTTCACACCATTCAAGCCCTCCACACTCTGGAGAATGTAGATACCTGTGCTGTTAACAAAAGTAGTCTGACAGTGCAAGGCTTCAGTGTCTTCCACACATTTAGACCATCAACAGCACAGGCTGGAGCCAAAAGTGGAGGTGTCTCGATATACATTAGTGACAAACATACCGCCAGGTTGGTTAAACAGGATGATACAATGGAGCTCCTCCACATGAAAGTCACCATAGATAAGGTCCCTCACTATATCATGGTGAACTACAGGTCACCATCTATGCCCCTAGAGTATCATGACTCTTACCAAAACCTACTAGAGGCTCTCACCATCTAACCAAACACTCTATTCATGGGTGATTTTAACTACCTCTCTTTGGAAACTTAGACTGCCTCAAACGCACAGGCACAATCCTTTACTTTATTAACACAAACATCATGGAACAGATACTTCACACTCTTACCAGGAGATCAAACATACTGGATCTGCTACTCACCTCCGTCCTCTATGCCTCCTGAGCAGTCAGGACCACTTGAGGCACTCCTCAACTACAGCATCTCAAAACGGGCAACATTTCAAGTGAATGGAAAACTGCAACAATCAATCCCCTCCACAAGGGCGGGCCATCAACCAACCCGGGGAACAACAGACGCATCAGTCTAAGAAGCCTAATATACAAAGCTATTGAATGAATTATCATGGAAATGATAGAAAAGGGCATAAACAAACTACAGACACTAGACCTATCTCAATTTGGCTTTGTTTAGGGTAGGTCATTCCTACTTAACTTGGTAGAATTCTTTGACAGGGCCGCCAAGGCAATGGATAAGGGTATAACAGTATATACTGTGTATCTTGATCTGGCCAAAGCATTCGATGCAATATCACACTCAGGCATTCTTGAGAAGCTCTCTGACCTAGGTAAAAAACCTTACATAACTTGTTGGATTGTTGGCTGGCTCACAGTCAGCACCCAAGGAGTCAAAATTGATAAAACCACATCCAACAAGAGAACAGTCACCAGTGGAGTATCCCAGGACTCTGTGCTGGGCCCGCTAATGTTTGTCATCTACTTCATGGAAGTCAAGTCTAACATTCAAGGCCTCTGGCTCACTAAATTTGCAGAAGACTGCAAATTGGGAGCTATTATAGATTCCCCCCAGGATGCCAGTATCTTGAAAAAAGGTTTAACATAAACAAATGACTGGTGCCAAACACACGGCCTAAAACTCAGTGCCAAAAAAATACATTATAATGCCCTTTGGGGAATTGTCAACCAAGGGAGGAGAGGCACACTGAAATACAGAGGGTGGCAATGCTGAAGCCAAACTCACTTGAAGTACCATTGAAGCTTCCACATGTGCAGTCTTGAAAGAGGAAGCATTGGAATAAAAGAGGCCATGAACCCCAGGGCTTGATTAAACTCTCTGGCTGGAATAGCAGGGAGAGGAAGAACAGACTGAAAGAAAACTGTCAAAGATAGGACTTTCGGAGGTGGAAGAAAAGTCAATATTATCACTGTCTGAACCCTGCAACCCAAGATACACATGATCCTGACAGGGAGTCAGGACAGACATTTGGAAGTTGATAGTGAACCCCAGACTTTGAAGGAGAGATATAGTGAACTCCATATCCTCTAACAGACAACTGTGAGAAGGTGCCTGAAGAAACAGGTCATCTAAATAAAGAAAAGTCTGAATGTCTTGGGTCCTGCAAAAAGCAATCACAGAAGATAGGCATTTTGTGAATACCCTTGGAGCAGTACAGAGGCCAAAGGGCAAAGCATAGAACTGAAAATGAGAGGAAGAAAGAGAAAAACATAAACACTTCCTGTGAAGGCTGAATAGGAATATGATGGTAATCATCCTTCAAATCCAAGGATTCCTGAAAAGCCTGGGGTAGTAAGAGGAAAAAGGGTTTGAAGAGTAAGCCTCCAAAAAGCAGGAACCCTGAGGAAAGTGTTGAGCAAGAACAGATACAGAAAAGGTCTCCAAGTGCCCTCCTTTCGAGGAACCATGAACATCTTGGAGTAAAATCCTTTTCCTACTTGGGAAGGAGGGACAGGTTGAATAGTTCCTGGTTCATCAGGGGCCCAAGAACCTCTGAGAAATGAGGAAGTTGCTCCAGAGGAGATTGGAGAATCCTTGAAAAAGGAGGGAGAGACTTCCATGCCATGAAGTAACACTGACAGATGATAAATAGAACCCAAGAATCTGAGGTAATGGTAATGAGATACCAGTCTGGAAACAGAAGGAGAGATGAAGAGACAAGAGAACCTGGCCCAATGTTCTGGGGGGGGGGATGTCAAAGAAAATCAGGCTTGTCAGATAAAGGAGGCTTCTGGGCCACAGGAGCCTGAGGAGACTTAGCAGAAGGAGCTTGCCTACCACCCTTCCTGTGTTTAGAGTCTTGATGAGGCTGCCTGTGAACTAAAGCAGACATAGCAGGATAATTCCTCTGGAACTTAGGGATAGGGGAGGCAAAAATATGTTTAAGGTCCTACAAGGCTTTACCCTTTTCTTCAAGACACTTAAACATTTCAGCAGCAGTAGTCCCAAAGAGATTTTAATTATCCAAAGGAGCATCCAGCAACTTGGCCTTAATGTCTTCAGATAAAGTCTGTAGATAAAGCCAAGAATAGTACCTCATGACGATCCAAAGGCAGCAGCTCTGGAAGAGGCATCGGCAGCATCATAATTTCACTTGATAAAGTGGCGAGCCACCTGAGAGGTAGAACCCAAAACAGAGCAGAAGAGTTTGCTTCAGAATCAGGGAGGTCAGAAATAACCTGACAAGCCTGGGCAATCAAGGCCAGAGCATATCTGGGTCTGGTAACTGATGGACAAAAAAACAAAGTAGAAGCAGTACAAACCATCGTACAAATTCTCTCCACTGCCTTACTATCCTTATCTGAAGGCAGAAGCAGGGGCAACAGGAGGGCACTTAAACAGTTGACAATTCTCAGAAACCTTATAGAACTTGTCAGGTTTCTTTAGACCATGAGGCTGGGAATCAGGAGACTTTGAAACAGCTATAAAGGTGTCTAACAAAGCAGCCAACACAGGAGGTACAACAGAAGGTTTAGGGGTGTCCACCTGCAGCAGCTCTTAATACCTTTTCTGGATATCAGACACTTGAGAAGAATCCCACTTAAAGTATGCCATCATTCTAGCTACAGTGTCTCCAAAAGACAATTCCTCAAAAGGAAACTCAGGATTCACAGATTCTTCTTCATCAGAACTATAAGCCAAAGGAAAAGGCATTTGGGAAGAGTAGCAGAGGGACCCATCACCAAACTTTTTATCCTCATCTGAGAAATTGAGGTCCTTAGCCCATTTGGAAGGATTAGAGGTCCACTGTGGAGTAGGTACAGAAACCCACTGAGGAGACTTCAGGCCATTAATGCATTAAACAGGCCCTGAGCAAACTGCTGCCATTCCCATTGAGGATCCTTAGGGTGATCAGAAGTATGCTTAGTCTTCTGCTTTCTCTTGGTAGGGACATCAGCCCTAACAAACACTGGAGGATCTGACCCTTGACAAGAATCTGCAGAATCCCTCTAGGGCCCTCCAAGATGATCAAACATAGATCCCTCTTGACGTCTGGAGCAGATGCCTGCAAAGTCTCAGAGACATGTGAAAGGAAGGATCCATGCTGGCCTCCAATGTGGTCATGGCAGAGGAATCTGATGAAGACACTGGACATCCTACAGAGCTATCACCCACTTCTAGAGAAATTTGTGGTGGGAACTGGACAGCCAACGAATCTGGCTGACATTTCTTGGCCTTCATGCATAATGGTACCTTGAGGTTAGAAGATTCTTCCATGCTACCTTGGGCTAACAGTTTAAGCCTCTGGTTCTCAAGCTATATGGCCAGGGAGGACAACTGACTTCTAAGAGTCTTAGGTGCAAATACTTTACAAATGCAACAGGATGTATGGTTGTGGGAAACACCCAGACAAAACACACAGTGTTGGTGATGATTCTTGTGGGGAATCTGCCTCCCACACTGACATTATCCCTTCTTGGAGGACATGAACTCTAGATAACCAAAAAAGTACAAGATCAAAGAAAAATGAAAAAAGACTCCAATGGGGCACTTATCTGATGGCTAGGTATTCAGCACAGCAAAAGGACATTCAGACCGATGAACAATGATGGCGTTCGGACTGGCTCAAACAAGTTCTGGATAACTGAGTCTGTATGTCACCTGTATGCTCTACACCCTGTACGGGGAGCATACATGTGACGTACGGTGCACACAATATATAAAGGCTTTGATATACTGGCCTGACATTGTGCTATCCTTGGCAGGAGATGCCTACTGTGAAGAATACTGCAACAGTGATTTAGAGGGGCATTCAGTCTACCTCTTACTTAGATGACTCACAACTGATTCTAAGATGGCTGCCACCTCAGGCTAAGCAGATTCACTCAGGGCAGTGATTTAAATACACAAAACAGTATTAAATAAAACAGAACAGCTCAGAATAACTAAAATGCAACCAGTGATATCAGGCAATGAAGGATTAGCTGAAAACAATTAAGATGGTGTTAAATTAGTACAGACAGTGCAAAAACAATCCCAAATGCCCATAAAACTATAAAATAGTAACAGGCAATTCAAAAACAGCTAGAATATCAAGGCAACTTCAGTGCAAACAAAGAAAAATAATCTGTTTTAGTACCGTTAAGGTATGCTACTTACAATAGTATCCTGGTGTGTAGTGGTTTTCTGCAACAGTTTTCTTTAATCAGCTACCTTTAAGGCATAAATAAACCAAGAATGAGCCCAGAAGTGTCAATGTTCACCAATAATAACAAGCAGACACCGCTTTGGATACGTTCACTCACGATCAATTTATTCAGCAAATACAAAAAGTTGGATTGAGCGCTTTCTTCCCTTCCATAGGGATTTTATCAGAATCAAATTACTATCCAATTTCCCTTCTTATATCCACCTGTGACAATGATGTCATCATCAATTAAAACATTTTTTTTTAAAAATACAACATAAGGTAAGAAGTTGGTTTACAGGTGCTCTTTAAAGGAGACATTTTTAAGCAGTTTTGCTCCCAGACTGGACTGCAGTGGACTTCAGTAGCTAAACCTTAACACCGCAAAATAACAGATAGCCTTTGTTCTATTAAGCCCATGAAGTTGATACTGCGGTTCCTGTCATCACAGAACATCTGCATAGTAAGCTTAGTAAAAGACATGTGCTCTGTGCTGTTTTCCTCATTCTGTCAGACACATCTGGCACAGTTAGTGTCAGACTCCTGCACAGAGGCATCAGCTGATGGACACAGAATGTCTCACCAGCTGTTTAAAGGTGAATGTCAACACGTCAAATGTGAATACAATCTCCTTTTCACCCGATGTTCTAGCAAAAGTCCTAAAAAGAGTCTGTGATCAGTCGTCTTCATTTCTCTATGTACAAACACAAGTGGTAGCGTACACAGTTTACAGTACACAGGAAGTTCCACACTCTTCTCATCGTTATCCACCCTCCATCTCATCTGCTGAGGTCGTCTGTTAATTACAAAGCTGCTGTGCAGTAGGCAGACAGACACTTGTATCTATGTGCTCATATTCCTTCAGGATCTGCAAATACCAATCTACATTTTGTAGATTAATATGCTTTTTTTTTTCTTCTGAAGATACAGTAGTGTGTGTGTGTGTGTGTGTGTGTGTGTGTGTGTGTGTGTGTGTGTGTGTGTGTGTGATAGGCATATCTGCTTATGGCTTCCCAGGTGCCAGTTTCCATGGCCTCTTTCTCATGAGCTGCATGGTAAAATCCATGACATCTGTCAGTCAAAACTACTGCTGGAAAATTTGAGTGTTACTGTAGGGCCATTACTGCCAATGTCACATTCATTTGCACACTGCAATGTGTTGCCAGCAGTTTATTAATCACCCACTGGCATTGTTATAATGCACCAATCAGACATAACATCCTAATGAGATTTATAATGTTGGCACCTAGGCTGGGTATAATGTTGCTTCTGACTGTGGTGAGGGTATAGTGTAAGACACTGCATGCATCACTATGTGGACTGCACAAGTATTCCTTTAGAAACATTGTTGCAAGTATGCAGTTTAATGCACGTCTAGCAAATATCCAGCATAATAGATAAGTGAGAGATATACTGAGTCCTTACTGTATGTTTTGAAGCTGCAGTGAGCTTTAAGGCACATGGAACAACTTTCACATGCACTACTAGAAATGCAGAACTGAAACATAAGATTTATATGCTGCTTGGATAAAGCAGAGTCGTGTAAAATCTTACCATAATGGTAGATGTCCTTGCCTTCACTGCTGCATTATTCTTAACAGATGGGATTCCCTGCAGTGGAAGCCCAAATGTCTGGCCAGTCTACCAAAGACTACTTGCTGCTTTTAAAAGGTACACTGAATGTCACCCAAAAGCTCCTTGCTTAGCATAGGGCATAAAGGTGATGTCAGGCCTGCCATAGTCAGAACTGCCCCAGTAGGAACACAGTGCAGGAAATCCAAGAGGTAACCTGTACATCCAAAAAGGCAAACAACTAGGGGGAGGGAGCGAATACTGTAGCAGTGAAGGTAAGGACATCTACCGTTAGGGTAAGATTTTACACAACTGTATGTCCTTACATTCACTGCTGCAGTATTCTTAACAGATGGGAGAATGCAAAAGCTCAAGAGGAAACTTGGGAGGGGGGAGGTGCAGAAAAGTCTCCTAAAAAGCCATGAAGAATGGCACTAGCAAAACCAGCCCTAGCTCTAGAGATACCATCCAACTTGTAGTGCTTGGTAAAGGTATGCACAGAAGTCCAGGTAGCTGAGTAGAATTAGCATCTAAGCCCTTGAAAAAAGTACCAGAAGAAGCCACAGCTCTAGTAGAATGAGCCTTAACTGACAAAGGAAGAATGTTGTTGAAGAATGCTGTACTGCTTTCCTGTTGGTTTCTTTTTGTTACTTGCCTTTGCATGCAAGCATACCACAGTTCATTTAACTATTTATTGTAATCAACTAGTCTTATTACTGTATTGTACTGAGTACAATAAATACACAGAGAGAAATGTTTCAGTTGATAGGCTATACTATTATATTCTCCTTTTGGTTCTATAAGCAAGCAATACAAATATGTCAGCTCTCTATAGCAAATTCCCAAAGCTTGTTTATGCACAGTTACATTTATACCAGAAGGTCTGGTATTTTTCTCAAAGTCTGATGTAATATAGTTTTTTCTTTGTATAACAGTTTTTGTTTGCTCTTCTAATTTATGATTTGTCCTTGATTCTTTGGTCCAGGAAATTCAGTCTAGAATTATCTGAAACTTAGTGTTCCAACACTATCTTGCTTGTGTTCCGGCTTTATCTTGCTTGAAGTTACTTCAATGTACTTTCAGCTGTCATCTGCGTAGCTATTTTACAAACTTTGTTTCTCAATAACATATTTTTTTACATGAATGTCAAAATCTAACTAAGCTATATATGCTTGCCAGCACACTTACTACTTCTTAGTTTTCATATTATTCTTGTAGCTTTTATTCAAGCTAATACTCATGCTAGCAGTAGTTTGAAAAGACTATGGGCAGGATTCACGAAGGCTTGCACGGAGTGTAAGAGACGTGTAACACTCCATGCAATCCTAGCGATCCAGGAACTCCGTGTAAGAGACCAGCTAAAACGTCTCTTACACGGACTGTGCGTGGATATGCTAAATACCTCACTTGCAGCTGAAAGGCATGCAAATGAGGTAGAGTAGCGATCCACAAAACAGAAAGCAGCCCGTGTAAGAGCCGTTTTAGCTGCAGAAATGTACTCAGTTGACAACTGAGTACGTTTCTGCAAAAATCACAATGGAGCCATGTCAGCTCCAAATAAAGGGTGCATATGTGTCAGGCAGCATGCCAATGGCCAAATAGGTGGCCATTGGCAAGGTACCCTGATGCAAATATTTAAAAAATATAATTTTTTTAACGCAGCGCAGCCCCTCGCAAATGGGTTGCGCTGTATAAACATAAAAATGAAGGTTATAAACCCACAAATGTGGGTTTTATGCAATACATGGAATGACAATGCAGGGACCAGCAGACCAAAAACAACATGGCCACCGTGTAGTGGTTGCTAAGGGGGGAAGCTGAGTCTAAGACATGTAACTAAGCATTAGTAGGCAATCTGATGTAAATGAGGGTTAGGATACTGAATCCCACAGTCACATAGCAAATGAGCACATTCTGAGTAGTGTAAGAGATACATAAGGGGGAGGAATAGAGTAGGAGATAGGTGACATCACAGGGGGGGAATGGTAGAAAGAAATGCAGTTCATTGGAGGTCAGTGTTACATGACAGATGACAGACACAGATCATGGAAAGAGGAGTGCCACAAGATAAGCATGGGAAAGTCAAGAAATGGAAGGTGTACACTGTTACTTACACCAAAGTTTCTTGCTGGGCGTGCATGCGCACGTGTGCGCGTCATGAGGCACGAGTAGGACAGTGTGTGCGCGTGTAAGGCAGACTGAGCATGTGGGAGCGTGTTGGTAGATTTGTAACACTGTTTGCGCTGGTGTGCGCGTGTTTTAACCCGAATAAGCAGATTCTGAACCGTGTAAGCATGTGTGCGCGCGTGTAAGCCACTGTGAGCATGTTTCTGCTGGTATGCACGCTGCTCCCCCCTGAGGAAACATAAAGGAAAAAGGAAGCAACAGAATTAGTAGGAAGCTAGCAGGGAATACTGCTGGAGCTAGCAGGTGAAAACAATTAGCAGCAGGCAATTACACAGGCAGAATAGTAGCTCAGCCAAGCACTTAAAACTCTGCAAACAGCAGTGCAGGATGTATCTCTCAAGAGACACTGCAAGACAGGAGTAAGCTATTAGAAGTGAAAACTGAAAAAGCTGAACTCAGAGCAGAAATGCTAGGGGCTGCCATAGCTGTCATAATGAGACATAGGCGACTTGCTGAGGGTGGTGACAATGCAGATGGTGCCAGACAACCCACAGTGAGGAGATGGAGAAGAGTGTACAGGCCCAGGGTCACCTACCATGGGTTACATGAGCTGGAGATAGTAGACCGCTATATAGTGGACAGAGACCTCCTGCAGCAAATTGTCGAGCTGTGCAGGCCACGCCTCACACACAGAACCAACAGAGGGGAACCCATCCCAGTGGAAACCAAGGTATGTGTTGGCCTAAGAATACTAGCAACAGGTACCTTCCAGAGACCAACTGGTGATATGATGGGGATATCACAGGCATCAGCCTCCAGGGTACTGCACCAGTTCCTGGATGCCATGTCAGCACATGTCGGTGATCATGTATATTTCCCCAATGCCCGTGAGGTATTGGCCAGCAATATGCATCTCTTCCAGCAAATAGCGGAATACCCTGAGGTAGTGGGTGCAATAGACTGCACGCACATATGCATCAAAGCACCAGCTGGTGAGTGGGGTAGGGCCTACATTAACCGCAAGGGCTTCCCCTCCATCAACTGCCAGGTTGTGTGTGATGCCCAGGGCATAATAATGAATGTGTGTGCTGGCTGCCCTGGGAGCTACCATGATTCCCACATCTGGCATTTGACGCAGCTGTACCAGACATTTGCCAATGGGGACATCCCACACGGACACCTAGTGGGGGATGCAGGTTATGCACTGGAGCCGTGGCTGATGACACCCATCAGAAACGCACACACACCTGAACAGGAATGCCATAATGAGGCACACGCACAAACACGTAATGTAATAGAGCGTGTGTTTGGGCTGCTCAAGTCACGGTTCCGGTGTCTGGACACATCTGGTGGAGCCTTGCAGTACTCACCAACTACATGTACCCAAATTGTCATGGTATGTGCTATGCTACATAATATGATCTTGCAAAAACAGCTGCAGCAGGACCAGCATAGGGCGGGCCAAACAGCCCCCCACCATTGCCAAGGCCATCACAGGCAGAGCGTGACTCAGAGGAGGAACAACCTGAGCCTGCCCCAGTAGGCAGAAGGAGGCGTGCCCAGTATGCCCTGGCCTTGGCAAAGAGGCAACGCATAGCACATACACTGGCTCAGTAGGAACCCTGGGAATGATACCCCTCTCTGACTCACTCAAATAATAACAGGGATGCCTAAAATGACATGACCTGCTCACAAACATGTACAGGGAGTGTAATATGTGCATCCGACAGAGGCAGCCCTGCAGCACCACCTGAGGCATGAATGCCATGTGTTAAGTAATGTAACACCATGTACTATATGCACACTTGAGGACCCTGACTAACATCCACCCTCACCAAGCATGAAGCCACAATATGACGATGGGATGATCAATTGCAATAATTGGCTGAAGTAATGCAGTTAGTCAAAGGGGAGCCAATGTGTTTCAGCCTGGGAAGACATGCTGAGCATGACATGATGCACCACCTGCTAGGGGTGGCGTGCACCTATCAGTCCAGGCCCCATGGATACTGGCAAAGGCTGTCAGTACCCACAGCGTGCCCTGAATAGGTAAGTCTCAAAACACAAACCCACCTTCATAGGTACCACAAGGGATAGGAACCTAGATGTAATGCTACCCAATGCCAGAAGTCTAAACAGCAAGATGCGTGCAGTGTAAATGCACACAGTATGGAGAATGTTGATATCTGTCCTGTAATAGAAAACTGGGTCAAGGCTCACATCAGCACCCTAACACTACCAGGTTACACCTCATACTGTGCTGTACAGCCTCAAAACATGGAACAAGCTACAAAAGGAGGGTGACTAGCAATAATTGTCAAGGATAACCACACGCCCATGTTGGTACCACAACAAGAAGCAGCATGGACTAGCCATGGTCAAGTACCAGTGGCTAAAACCGCCTCCCAGTATATAGCCTGCTGCAGACTACTGTCCTAACACCAGGAACTGCACCTGGCCTATGTTGGAATACATGAATATATCAAGCCCCCAAACCACATTATATTGGTTGACTGAAAATACCCAGACATACACTGGGAGCATTATACTAGCACCAACACAGTAGGAGAAAAGTTCCTAGAATCCATAAACCAAAATGCCCAGGAACAACGTACCACTCCCACAAGAGGGGTAAGCATACTGGATGTGATAATCAGCAACATGCGTACTGGATGGCAAGATGAGAAGTGTATCCCTCACTGGTAAGACCAGACCATAGAGTAATCACACTGGATATACACATCCTGACCACAGTCCCTGGCCAGAAAACCACAGTGAAAAACATGTGTAAAGCATAAGTTGCACCCCTCCAAACTGATGTGGAATCCACTAAAGGCCCTGTGCAGGTGCAAAATATGGGACACACCGCAGAACCTGTTATACAGGCATTCCATGAACACAGCCAGGAATGCTTGGATTATGCAATCACAAATAACAACAAGACACAATGCCATACACGCAGGCATCTGGCATGCTGGACTCCAGCCATTACCAAACCATGCAAGAGAATGAGGAAGCTACTACATGATAGAGCAAACATAAAAGGGAAGTAATCACTGATCAGTAGTATGGCAATAAAATATGTCCACACATACAATCCACTAAGGCCAGCTACAACAAGTAGAATCTGTGAATCCTGAGGCAATGTTACACCTGCCCCAAGTACACAGACAACCCTCAACTCCCCAATAAATACAAATATATGTGAGAGATGCAACCATTTATCCAAACCGGAGGCTGAGCTCCCCAACTCAGTACTGTCAAAACTAGTCAGGAGGAGAAGGTAACCACACACACCACAAACCCAGTCCCACATAGACCTATCACAACTGTAAACCAAACACATAAACACAGAAAAACATTCCCGGAGGCCCTAATTACAAACACACCACACCAACAGAGGCCTCCAAAGCAGACCCCAAGCAACCACAACCTCCAAACATAGCACATGCAACACATAGTACACAAAGCTGGTGTGCCAAACAGTCACAGGCCAGAAGGAGAAACAACATGCCTGATACAGTTGTAATAGGTGTCTCTATAGGCAGACACACTGCTGTCCCACTCACCAGACTGAACAAGGGAAAGGGTACAGTAAGCTGCCTGTAGGCTGCTACAATACGCCACATAACACAAGTACGCAGGTCACCCCAAAGCAAGTAGAAATATGATGCAGTCATTGTCCATGCTGGTGTGAATGACCTGAGATGTACCTCCCTGGACTACATGAAAAGAGACATGGATGAGCTCTCTGAGTATGTACTCCAGGCCGGTATGACACTGGCCGTTTGCAGCATCCAACCCTCACCAAGAATGATGCCACAGTACAAACACAGAATGATCAGCTTTAACAGGTGGCACAATTACAGCTGTCAGTCCAAGAGGATCTAATGTCTGTCTGCTTGAGATGTCATGCATGACAAGCCATGCTGCTGTTCCAGGGATGGCTTGCACCTGTTACCCTGGGCGTCTGGATATTGGATAAGGCTTTTGCCACCTCCATAGAGCCGTACGTAGGCAAGGCCGAAAAGACTAACCCACCACCCTAGAAAACATAAGTGGTAAGAAACATAAGGGTAATGCTGACCAATGCCAGATGTGTAAACTGCAATATGCATGCTCCTGAGGCACTTCCCAGTATGGAGAACATCGATGTCTGTGCAGTGACAGAAACCTGCTGCAAGCCTACTGACAGCACACCAGCACTACCAGGTTATACCTCATATCATGCGTTATGGCCCCAACACCTGGACCAAAACATCAAAGGAGGGGAGTATCCATATGCAGCACAGACACCCATACGGCCAGGTAACTGACAATGCACGAAGCAGCGGAGACCACCCATGTGCACCTAACTGTAGTCAAAACTGCTGTACAGTCTGTAGCATGCGACAGACCACACTCTCACACACAGGAACCCCACCCAGACATCCTGAAGACACTGGACAGTATGAATGTCCCACCAAATACCAAACAAGGTACTCACAAATTACCACATAGGTGGTAAACCATTATGTATGCAAGGAGTAATCAGGGACCTAGGGACACAAGTCGACAGTAACCTGTTATGTGACACTCACAATGCCAATGTGGCTAGGAAGACTGTCTATATTGGACACCGTATCATGAAAGGATTCACATCTACATCAACAGAGGTCATTGTGCCCTGTACTGTTCTCTTATCAGACCCATAATCTAGTACAATGACTCATATGGGATGTACCTTACCTGACACCTGCAGCGGTTAGAAAGACCTCAAAGGTACCTCACCAAGAGGATAAAGGGTCTCAAATATATGTCATATGCTGCCTGGCTGTAGACACCCCAGCTGAATGCAGTCACAGACTGCCTACACAGAGGCATTGTATGTCTGTTGTACAAGGCCATGTCCAACACAGGAGTAATGGACATGCTCCACCCCAGGAAATCAAAGCCATTGGAGCTGTGAGAGTGACAGATGTCAACCTCAACACATAATGAAATAGGATGTGCTGGAGGGACAGATACATAACCCAGAGGCTCCCCACACCCTGGAACAGGATCCCACTCCATGTTAGGCAGAGCCCCTCACTGACACCCCTCAACAGGAATATTGCCAAGTGGATGGATGATCGTAGATGTACACTGGGGGTCTTCACTGTGTCACGTCCAGACAGAGGCACAGTAAAGTAAATCATAAATGGCCATAATATTCACATAGCAAGGGGCGAAAGACACACACACTCTGGCTAGGCTTACTAATGCCCTAGGGTGGATAGCCTAGTATGAACCTATGAACTTATGAAGATACAAATTGTACAGGACACTAAGGATAATCACAAGGCTTACTCAACTGATGGTAGGAACCATGTTGGGAATTCACAGATATGCTCGAATCACACAAATATTACAAACAACATACCAAACACACACACATATTGACAACATACAACCTGACAGGTGCAGTGCAAACCCCCAGAATGCAAAATATCTATCCCACCAGACTGCTGGGCCCTGACATTGCAGATGCTGAGGTAACAGCCATCATCTACAAAGCAAAACACACAGCAGCAAAGGTATGAGATGGTGTCCTGGGCTGAGTCCAACATGGACTCCAAGAAGAATGGAATGCCAAATCACACTACTGCTCAATGTCAGCCTTACCACAGGATATGTACCCAAAGAGCAGTGTACAACAACAGTGGTCCTTCACAACAAAGGTGTTGCCTGAATGGATACTGCAAACTACCACCCCAGGATCCTGACAAGCTTGGTCTGCACAGCTATGGAAAGGATCAGCATGTACCGCAGACATAAAGCTATCGGGGACCTACTGACACCGGACCCTACCCAGTGTGGCTGTCGTAAGTGCAGATCCTGCCCCTAAACATGTTTGACCCATTTGAAACAGTCATTAAGGTCATTGATGAGGGCAATGTGGTCCACACAGCGTAGCTGGACCGTGCAAATGCTTCCAGACAATACCCTACGTGTTCAGTATGGATATGTTCACCAGCTTAAATATAAACCCCTATGTCAGTAGAGGGTTGCAAACCAGACCAAGGACAGAACTGACATGGTCAGACATGCTGCATCCATGTCAGACTACAAACCAGATATAAGTGGCATCCCACAAGGCTTGGTCCTGGGACCTCCCTCGTTCGTATATATGTCCCATAGGTACAGGCCAACATGGAAGGACTGTGACTGAACATGTATGCAGAGGAGTACAAACTGCCCACCATATCTGACCCCCAGCTGACACAAGCAACCCACAAAAGGGCCACATAGAAACAGACAACTGGTGCCATAGCCATGTCAGCAAGCTAATTGCAGAAATGTGTATAGACAACCACCGTGGATATACAGTAAGTGCCCACCAATTACCACACAGGTGTTAACCCATTACGTACCTAACATGTAATGAGAGACCTGGGGACACAAGGTGATAGATATCCTGCATTGGACAAACATGTGGCTGTAGTGTTCACAGAAACATACCATATACCCACCCAATCATGAAGGTTGTCAGATCTAGATAAGGGAGGTCACTGTGGCTCTGCAGTCATCCTTCATCAGTGTCACAATTGACTACAATAGCCCCTGTGGGATGTACCTCAGCAGACACCTCCATCAACTGTAAAGTCCACAACAGTACCTCACCAGGAGTAGCAAAGAGCATGAACAGATGCCATGTGTTGCCTGATTAAACAAACTGCAGCTCCACACACTGCCATACTGCCCACCCAGAGGCAAGCTGTGCCTGATGTATGAAGCCATGTCCAAGCTGGAATCAATGAACATGCTGCACCTTGTACAATCTGAATGGCAGTGAGCTATGCACATGAGAGACCTGAACCCCAGCACTGACATACATAGGACAAGCTGTACTGAATGATCCATAACACAGAAGCCACCCCACTCTTGAGTAAACTCCCAGTACAGGTTAGCCAGAGAGTCACCCATCGACACCCTCAAGAGGAATCTTGATGAGTGGATGGGAGATGGTAGGTTTACCCTGGGTATCACTGTTATGTCACAGGTAGACGGAGGCACAGTATACTAACCATGACATATGTCATGGCAAACTCCAGTTACAATGTGTGTCGAAGGACAAACACACTCTCTGACTAGCATCAGAAATGGCCTAGGGCACATCGCTAGTGTTTGCCAATGTCCACCTATGTTGTGGAATACACTACCAATGTTGGACAAGCCTGGTTTAGGTAGTCCATATCTGAACATAATGCAACATGGTCATATGTGCACAACTGGCCCCTACACAGTCTGTTGTGCTCACTATGAAGATTTCAAGCAGTGATAGGACTAAAGCCCAGGATACTGTCCACCACAGTGAAAGTACTGAACCAGTACACTATACGGTACTACAGTGTTAGGTCATTATGAAAGGATGTTGACAACTGTATGCAAAGTATCCCATGCAATCCCTGCAGGCACAGTATAATCCCTGTTGTGGTCAGACACGAAGCAGTTGGCCAGTAAGTACACAACATGACACCCAACACACAACCATAAACGTGAGATATTGTTGAAGTTCACACTCACCCAAATATGTGGTGGACTGCAGAGTTCAACATATGGAAAGCTCACACTGGGCATGCTCGCACACTTTGATAAATGAGGCATATGTCAGACAACATGCCATGGAAAGGCTGAACTGGGCATGCTCACACACTTAGGCCATATCTCCGTTTAGCAGTTGGCCACACATATCTGGTATTTGTACGTGTCATTCCAGGAACCAACCACAACACAGCAATCTGCCCAGTGCACACAGTAAATGACTACAGAGACATAAGTGATATAGTGGATCCCCTCATATTCAAACATCTTCCACAGATACACAAGTTGTTCATAGGAACAGGGAATGCTATGGCAATAAAGACCTGCAAACAGTCTAACAGCAACAAATATTGTGCATCTGACAATTAAACATATGGGTGTAGAGGTCAATACTAGGCTGTTTGCCCTAGGGAATGACAGCTTAGCCAGAGTGTGCTTGGCATCTGCATCCCCAGTACAGTAGGCTACTGTGCCACTGTAAAGTAGGTCACATAAGGCAACGTGTGAGGCTAGTGTGCTGTGCCTCTGTCAAGCAGGGACACAGTGGAGATCCCAGGGTTTGAATGTGCTAAGCCACATCCATGTTGTTGGTGTGTGCTGGAAGAGGGTTGCTGAGGACCTCTAACAGTAAGTGGGCGTCAATAACAGACTGAGGGGAGCCCTATCTGCATTGTCTGGACAATTTCACTGTCAACACTGTGTTGTGATGATTATGTGGGATTGAAGTGTCATGCCGGTACTGTTCAGAGATGTCCTCCCTCTGTGGGCTACAGCTCTGCAATGTATTAGCTCACTCTGTCTGTTGGACGGCTCATATATGGCTGGTGTACACCTGACAGGTGTCCTGTTGTGGAGCAGTCATGGGTATATGTGGGATAGCATGATCAATGCAAACCTTACACATGCTCATAGAATGCAATTGTCAAGGATTATGCAGAGTGGCCAGTATAGTCCCCAGCATGGGTCCTTTGAAGTCTTCCACCCCAGTCTTCACAAGTGTAGAGTCTGCTTGTGCTAAATACAGTTTGTTTGCAGTGACAACCTTGCCTGGGGTGGGGATGGGATATGGATGTCCAGGGAAAGGTGGGTATGGTCAGATATCAACAATGGTGGTCTACCTCTGGTGTGGAACAGTGAGTACCCATGTTGCAGATGGACAGGTGCAATATGTATTCCCCATGTGGCTGTGGTGAGTGGTTCTGCCATAGCACATGGACCCACAAATTGTAGTGGCTGTAGGGTAATGTTGTAGAGGCCTGAGTAGTTCCCACACACAATATGCCTGTACCTGATGTTAACAACTGGAATGGTGTATGTGAACACCTGCATATCCCGGCACTGTTCCCAGGGAAGCAAAGTGTGTGTCCTGGATGTGGGAGTGGTGTTCTGGACTGGTTGTGTTGTGTGTTACAGGTCCTGTGGTCACGAAGCATGGTATAGAACATAACCTGCCAGTGCGATGTGCATATCTGACCCTGAAGTAGGTGGCTGCAAATGCATATATATGCTATCCCCCACCTGACAGGTAGTACTAGATGTACATACCTCTGTAGAAATAAAGATGTCAGCACCCTATAAATACTGCAGGTGCAGAACAGATGCCCAGTAATTCAGATAGCGTGCTCTGCTAATGCGTCTCCCTCAAGTGCCATAATATAGTTAGGTAGGAGTTTGAACCATGCAAATGCTCAGTGTGTGTGGGTGAGTGGGGTTGTTGTGTGTGCAAGTCTGTGTGAGGGAAGTGTCCCTTTTGGCAACTGGGAAAACACTCTACAGGATGCACATTCCCCTTTCTAAGCACTGATGATGTCAGCACCCTATAAGTACAGCAGGAGAAGGGAAACCTCCCAGTAATGCGAATAGCGTGCTCTGCTAATGTGTCTGTCACGAGTGTCATAACATAGTTAGGTAGGGGTTTGAATCCTGCAACTGCCCAGTGTGTGTGGAGGGGGGTTAGTGTGTGTGCAAGTCTGTGTGAGAGAAATGTCCCTTTCGGCAACTGGGAAAACACTCTACAGGATGCACATTCCCCGTTCTAAGCACTGATGATGTCAGCACCCTATAAGTACAGCAGGAGAAGGGAAACCTCCCAGTAATGCGAATAGTGCGCTCTGCTAATGCATCTGTCACGAGTGTCATAACATAGTTAGGTAGGGGTTTGAATCCTGCAACTGCCCAGTGTGTGTGGAGGGGGGTTAGTGTGTGTGCAAGTCTGTGTGAGGAAAATGTCCCTTTTGGCAACTGGGAAAACACTCTACAGGATGCACATTCCCCTTTCTAAGCACTGATGATGTCAGCACCCTATAAGTACAGCAGGAGAAAGAAAACCTCCCAGTAATGCAAATAGCATGCTCTGCTAATGCGTCTGTCACGAGTGTCATAACATAGTTAGGTAGGGGTTTGAATCCTGCAAATGGCAAGTGTGTGGATAAGGGGAGTGTGTGCTGGCAAGTCTGTATGAAAGATATGTGCATTTTGGCAATTAGGAGAACACACTACATGATGAACATTACCCTTTCCAAACACTGATGATGTCAGCACCCTATAAGTACAGCTATAGAAGGGAAACCTCCCAATAATCTGAACAGCGCACTCTGTTAATGCGTCTCTCTCAAGTGTCATAACATAGTTAGGTAGGGGTTTGAATCCTGCAAATGGCAAGTGTGTGTGTTTGGATGAGGGAGTTTGTGTGTGTGCAATTCTGTATGAAAGACATGTGCTTTTTGGCAATCAGGAGAACACACTACATGATGCACATTACCCTTTCCAAACACTGATGATGTCAGCACCCTATAAGTACAGCTGGAGAAGAGAAACCTCCCAGTAATCCGAATAGCGCACTCTGCTAATGCGTCTCTCTCAAGTGTCATAACATAGTTAGGTAGGGGTTTGAAACCTGCAAGTGTGTGTGTTTGGATGAGGGGAGTTTGTGTGTGTGCAATTCTGTATGAAAGACATGTGCTTTTTGGCAATCAGGAGAACACACTACATGATGCACATTACCCTTTCCAAACACTGATGATGTCAGCACCCTATAAGTACAGCCGGAGAAGAAGAACTTCCTAGTAATCTGAATAGTGCACTTCGCTAATGCGTCTCTCTCACGTGTCGTGACATAGTTAGGTAGGGGTATGAATCCTGCAAATGGCAAGTGTGTGGGGGGGTAGTAGGGTGTGTGTAATTGCAAGTGTGAGAGAACAGATCCTTTTGGCAACTACTACAATACACCAGATGCTGCATATTCCCCCAGTAAACACAGGGGATGTCACCACACTATCAGTACAGCCAAACAGGGCTACTTGCCCAGTAATGCCAATAGTGCACTCCGCTACTGGGTCTATTACCACTGTCAGAGCACAGATAGGTATGTTTTGGAAACCCACAACTGCCACGTGTGGTTGTGTCACACAATATGACCATGTGTGGGTTGTTGTTCATAACAATGCATGCCATTGCCTAAACCAGCAATGGCAATGCACACATGATGTATGTGTGTGACACATACACATATATACCTGTGACCTTCAGTAGTTACCATGTCTGACACGTGCCTCAAGTGGATAAATGGTATTCGCAATGCATAACATTATGACTGTGTCTTACTGTGCAGGGGCCGCATGCGGTATGTGTATATACAGTGTGAGTTGTATATGGTATAATACCAACAGCAGGGGATACACATCTGGTCTGGGCCATATAGTCTACATGTAGTCGATGAACAGGTGCTGCATGTTCCCACCTGTTGTGGGAGTGGTAACATGTTGTTCCACTGCAATTCAGTGACTACATGCTGGGAACCTTTCAGCTAGTGTGTTGTAGCTACAGTAATGCTCACGCACAATGTTTGGCTGGATGCAGTCCAGCCATATAAAGACATTTCTAGAGACTGTCATATTGCCAGTGTTGTTAGGGAGGACAGGTGGGTTTCCTGTGTATGGGAGGGTTGTGTGTGCCAGGCTATGAACCAGAAGGCAGTCCAACACACTGTTAGCTGCTCATGGATAGGCCCTGATGCTTTGTGCTGTGCCAACAACCTGGAGGTGTGTGTATCTGTGGTGCCTTGAGATACCCCCCCTGTCCATGTGTGTTACATGTGTAGGGGATGACAGGCATGGTATGAGGTATAACCTGGCAGTGATGGGTTGCACCTGTGAGCCGTGAATCAGGAATCTGGTACTGCACAGATATTGCAGTTTACCGTGCTGAGGACAGTGTCCAGTGCATGCATCTTGCGGTGTACACTGCTGGTGTTGTGTAGCATCACTGTTAGTGTCCTATCCCGTGTGATACCCGTGGAGGTGGCTATGTAATCCGTGTCCTGCAGCAAAAGGCACTATGTGTGTATCAAGGGGCTTCGCCAATATACAATGGCCCATGGGTGTCACGTGCAAGCTGCCCTCGCAAATCATTGTGGCTTCCTAGCATGTAAGCACACGTTGACAGCCATTGGATACCCTATGAATGACATTGGAGATTGAGCAGAATGTAGACATAGAACACCCTTCCTACATATTGTGGTAGCATACCTGGTGAGGGTATGATGGCAACCAAGGTCAGGCTCATACTGGCCCATGCCACATGCTGAGAGAGCCCTTCTATGTTCCCTATCATGTAGTCCAGGGAGGTATGTCTCAGGTCATCCATAGTGGCATGGACAATGACTGAGTCATATGTGTCCATGCCTCTGACTGACCTGTATGCATGTGTTTTGTGGTGGACCATAGTGCCCCACGGGCATATCACTGTGACCTTCACCATGTACAGCCTGTTGAGCGGGACCCCACTGCAGCGGCCAAGAGAGGTACCTGACACATCTGTAGCAGGTGTGTTGTGTAGCCCTACAGGCTGTGAGTGTGTGGCACATGGGATGTGTGTGCCATGTGTGGCATGTGCTCTGTTCTGACATAACGTATGCCTGTGTGCCAGCTGCGGAGGTGTGTGATGCTCAGGCAGGATGCTATTCTGAGTCTCCAAGTATGCCCCAGTGTGTTCGGATTGCTGTCAGTGCGGTCCTATGTCAGACTGGTATTGTAGTCACTGTAGTATGTCATGCCACCTGACAGGGTATGGCAGTACTGGGTTCAGAGTGCTCAGTCCCCAGATTGGCTATGTGGTGGCATCTCACACATGTGTTGTACGTTCCTGGCCAGGGAGAGGGTTGACTGCATACATGTGGCAGCTGTGACATTGCCACATGACTCACATAAACCACAACTGGACCATAGAGGTGATTCACAGGTTACCTTTGCACATGCTACCATAGTAGTGTGATTGCCATGGTGATTACCAACACATAGGGCCAATGGGGAACAACATACTGAAGGTGAGTATGTGTGGGTGTACTGCTACTGATTTCATAGCACTGGCATATATGACTGCACACGTGGGTAAATGCCAGGTAAGTCATATGCAATGTGTCACAGGCAACGTACATGCGAACAGGACAGACAGTGACGTTCTGTCATGTGGAAAATTGACATACGTATAGTACGCTATGCAGATGTCACTAGGAATCCACAGAAGCTCTGTAACTCTGCATTGCAGGTGGAAGCAGTGTTCCAGGGAACCCCAAGCAAACATGCATGCAAACAAAGCTACAGTAAGCAGGGCTGGAAGTAGTCCATTGTACAACAAAGAAGGGGTAACACTTCCAGTAGGTAACAGTGCAAATATGCAGGCACTATCAACATGTACCCAGGAATGCACAGCTCAGATGTCCATGGTAGAACTGATATTATGTCATATTTAATTGTAATTTGTATTACATTGGTACTGCACACATATCAACATGCGCAAACATCCACATTGCATAGTCGTTGTGGGCAACATGCCACCATTACTGTACATGTCCATCATTGCGTATCACTACTTGCATTAGCTTCTCCCTGTGCTACCTATGTATGTGGCTATCTGTTGACATCCTTACCACCGGTATGCAATAATGTGCAGCTGTTACACTATGGTACTTACTATGGGTGTAGATAACAATTCAGGACAGTCATACAGTTACTGCATCAGGCATGCTGGGATATACACACAGTCATATCAGCACACTGTACTGTTACCAACATGATACTAGTAATACACTTCTATGTAGTCACCCTGTGCATCAGCAACGTGTTTACCTGTTCCTGCACTGATGTTGGAGATTGCAGGAGGTGGCACAGTTTCATCATATGCACAGGGTGTGAATTAGGTATGCCTGAGTCTGCCACTGATACCACCAATTGACATGTGTGTGTATGTGTGTTGGTGAGGGACAGCAGTACAGGGTGGGGCACTGTTGGTGCAGTGTGTGCATGTATGTGGTAGCCCTAGGTGTTAACATTTTGCATGTGTGTATGCATGCACACAGTTCCACCTCATGGCTGCCATATACTGGAGTTTGTGGACAGCCACAGACTGCACCTGGCAGGTCATACAGATCAGTGTCTGTGGGCATGGACACGGTACCTGTGCCTGGCAGGGGTGCTACGGACCATATCCGGTACTAAGCCAGACTGGGTACTGTCATCAGAAGCGGGAGTGTGTTGACTGGACACAGGTCCCTGTTGGGACTGTCCAGAGCCACGTGCACGTGGTCTCCTGGGGCGGTCTGATGACAGCACAGACCCAGCATTGCTGGGGCTGCTGCTGGCACTATGGGGGCATCCGCGGGCCTGTTGTCATCCGCGCCGACTGCCAGCTGCTGCTGTTGCTGGCATACGGCCACGTCGATGCCGCAACCATCCACCATTGCCCTGGCTCATGGACATGTGGTTGTGGAACTGCTGTAATATGTCCCCACAACGTCTGTCTATGACATCGGTGAAATTACGGATAGCATCCGCGATGTCACGCATACTGTCAGTCATGGATGTGCGACATGCTCTCAGCTCCCTCAGACCCTGTCTGGTGTACCTTTCCATATGCGACTGTGCCTGCATGACAGCCCGAAACATAGCTGAGGTTGACAGACCTCTTTGGGCACGTCTGCCAGAGGCAGTGCCCACGGATGCTCCCACGAGAACCCATGGGCAACTGTCTGTGTGGTACCATCTCAGGACCCTGCCCATGGCTGCTGTGTGGGGAAGCATGTGCCACAGATACCACATTACCCTGGTCAATGCCCACTGTATCCTGTCCATCACCTAGGGACAATGGTGACATAGGATGTACTGGCAGGATGACTGTGCGCAATGATGGGGTTGACAGCTGTGTACTGTCAATTGGCTGACCAATGATGGACCCTGACACACCTTCCTGTGCCATTACACAGATATCATCATTATCAGTACCTGTGGCACCAGATTCAGGTTCCCTGCTGCAGGACACCAGAGCAGCACCAGAACCTGTGGGAGGAAGACAGGAAACACAGTTTACAATGTCTACACAATGTTACCAGTGATGCACTAATGCACACATGCACACATGCACACGTGGACACATGCACACATGCACACGTGGACACAGGCACACATGCACACATGCACACATGCACACAGGCACACATGCACACGTGGACACGTGCACATGGACACGTGGACACATGCACACGTGGACACAGGCACACATGCACACATGCACACGTGGACACAGGCACACATGCACACCCCGCAGTATACACACAGAGCACTACTGAGTTACACTATTATTACTAGCACTATCAGGACTATTATAGGTATTGTTAAAACACACTCACCAGCATGGATGGGCTGCCTTGCTGTAACATCGGAGGGACCTGCAGAAATGAGGGGATTAATGTCAGTGGGCACAACTGTGCCATTGATACTGCATATGATACAGTGCAGTAGTACACCAGTTGCCTTTCACATGTCAGCTGCTGATATTGGCAATATCACACCTGCACAATTACATACTATGTTGACAGCTACATACCACGGACACACCTTACACATGCATAAACTAACAGTGTACAGAACAGTCAAGTGTACATATGGCATATTACCTGCATGCTCCATGTCGTGTTGCTGTGTGGATCCAGCCTCCATCATAATGCAGGTGTGTTGCTGTTGATGTTCCTGGGCTGGAGCCACAACACTTAGGAGTAGCCCCTCCAGTCTGGGGGATGTGTGGCTACCCCACCTCCTGTGGCAACCTGTTGCCTGTGGATATCCGACGTACGCTGACGGACATTTCTGATTAAATCACTGCAGTGATGTCGTACCTGCTCATATGTCCTATTATGCGTGCCAATGTCATTTACCCTACGGACAAGGTCTTGCCACAGTGCAGCCCTCTCCTGCTGATTCTGGCTGGTGCAGAAAACAGTATGTCATAATCCCGCACCAGGCTCTGGTGTATCTCTTCATCTTCTGCAGCAGAGTAGGCAGGATTTTGCTGACATGCCATGTCCCTGAAAGAGAACACAAACAGGATATCAGCAAACTATGTCAGCAATATATGGCACACATACTATACATGATACTCAACTGTAGTGATATACTACTACTCCCATATGTAGCACGTGTGTCTCTTGGTGGATACACAAGTACATGGCCAGATATCAGTGCTCAGCCAACACCTGTGCAACAATACCTGCCACATTCCATACAACATAGTAGCAAGCCCCATCGGTCAGCACACTGAGACAGGTCCAATGCACAACCTCACTCTGGGGGTTCATACCAAGGTACTGTATGTGGAATGCCATCCACTAGTGTGATCTGGACACAAATTACTCGGCCTGGATATACATATCCCACCACCACCACCAGCACAGTAGACTACTTTGATATATATGTGAATAGACAGATATTCACTTGTTAGGACTGACATGGTATCCATGCAGCCCACTGGGCCAGTGGAAGCCACAACCCACAATGCTGACCCCTTTGCGAATGCTTCCCATGGACATCCCAAAGAATGCATGGAACATGCACACACATTTCTAACCCAGACCCTATGCACAAAGGTTAGGCATCCTGTCTGGTGGACCCCAGCCAAAGGCAGATTGTATAACGATAGAAGGAGGCTACTGCAGGACAGAGCAGATTCACATAAAGGGAAGGCATCTGTGGTCAGCACTGGTAATAAGCTACGGTCTCTCATAACAACATCCACGGCCTACTCTGAGAGGGAAATGGCCACGGACACTATAGATAACCACAAGGCCTTCTTCAGTTATGTTAGACATATGGACCAAAAGCCTCAGATATGCTCTGAGTTACTACACACCTACTTAACATTCACTGAACACACAGATATTGGCAACATTCTGGCAGACAGGTTCAGTGCAAGTATCCCCCCTCCCTCTCCCCCACACTTAGAAATACTTATCACAGCTGAATGTAACCTCCCTATCATCTCAGATGTCCAGGTGAGGGCTGCCCTCAGCAAAGCAGAACACACAGCATCAATGTGACCTGATGGTATCCCTGGATGTGTGCTACGTGAACTCCAAGAGGAGATACAACCGCATATAAGACTGATATTTAACCTTGGCCATACTACGGGATATGTACCTGAACACTGGCATACAGCAACAGTGGTCCCACTCCACTAAGGAGGCACCTCTACTGACCCTGGGAACTACCGCCCCATAAGCTTAACCAGCCTGGTCTGCAAAGCTATGGAATGATTCATTATGGGACGCATATACAGCGATATTGGGTACCTGCAGACACTTGATCCCACCCAGTTTGCCTTTGTGATGGGCTGATCCTGCCTTTTGAACCTGGTTGACCTTTTCAAAACAGTCACTACAGCCATTGATGAGGGCAAAGCAGTCCATACAGCCTACCTGGACTTGCCTAAGGCCTTCAACACAGTACTCCACTCAGGCATCATAGACAAGCTCATCAGCTTACATGTTACTACATATGTCACATGATGGGTTGCACACTGGTTGAAATACAGAATCCATAATATCGATATTGCGGGAGCCATGTCAGACTCAAAGCCAGTCACATGTGGTATCCCACAGGGCTCTGTCCTAGGACCCCTCTTGTTTGGCATTTACTTCTCAGATGTGAAAGCAAACATGTGCGGGTTGTGGATGACAAAGTTCCCAGATGACTGCGAACTAAGCGCCATAGTCGTTACACCAGCTGACACACACATCCTACAGACAGGCCTCACTGAAATGGACAACTGGTGCCAGAATCATGGCCTAACACTGAATGACATGTAATGTATAGTCATCCCCTTTGGGTGAAACTACATGCACACAACTTATCACATGGACATACCTATAGATACAGACCAATGACACATATGGAGGGTTCACAGTATGTAGACTATTAACTTGTTACTTTACATTACCTGTGTTTGTCGCAGCTGGTTGCGTTACCGTTACTATAGCTTCCTGCTGCTGCTAGCCCAGCTTGATACTGACACTGATGACAGCTTCAACTTAGTTTGTCTTACGTGTGTTTTTGTTTGTGTTCTTATTTTCTTTTTTTTCTTTCTCTCTCTCTCTCTCTCTCTCTCTCTGTCTGCCTCCAGATGGTGCAATGAAAGTATTGCATGTGTGGAGTGGGAGTACAGGATGCTTTTGTAGGTATCTGCATAAGTCCATGTGATGGCCTCTGCACCAATTGTAAGCCAGCATTTGCTAATTGCATGCAGCCAGTTGTGTACTGATTGCAGTTCTCACTGTGATTTCAGGACAGTGCTATAAAAGGGTATGTGAGATAGGCGTTGCCCTTTCAGATTGTAAGGGCGGGGACCATGCTGGTATGCTGTGGACACTGTTCTGTGAGTGTAAAGGTTAGTATCTCTCTCATGATTCAGGCTGTGTTGTAGATTCACATTTCTCCATTCATCTCTCCTGTTTCCTGTACTAAGTGTGTATGTACACTGACACCTACAACTATATATATATATATATATATATATATATATATATATATATATATATATATATATATATATACATACATTTATATATGTATAATAACTGACATTATTACCTACTAGCTACCAACTAGCATGGCTGTTTCTGTTCACACACTACTATTATAGAAATCCACTAGATTTGACAGTAAGTATACATGACATGCTTTGTGTACTACACATCCTATATTCCCTTTACATTCATTCCTACTATTACATGATATATTTATTTTAGCACAATGTTCTTGTATAACAGTCATGGCTTAGTGGTAAGTCATGCAGACTACTGTTTCCAAGGTCCTGGGTTCGGGACTGACAGTGGGATTTTATTTTGCTTTTGAACTGACTACAGGACCTGTCAATCAGAGTGACTAAGGCACTTTTAAGCAGTTGTAACCGGGTTAGCGCTGGTTTGCGCGGAGCTCACGCATGCGCACTGGCGTTCAGCTCCGCGCACACCCGCTTACAAGCGCTTAACAGTGCTTACTCTGGTGCACACCCGCGGTATTTTCTTTGAAAGAAATGAAAATGGGGAGACAGGAAAGTGGTGAAAAAGGGTCACAAAGAGGGTAAGACAGTAGGGAAACAAGCTTGGGTTTTGCAGGAGGGATGTAGGTAAGGCCCATAGCTGCCCATTTCTTCATCAGCAACAGCTGTGCATATGTTTGTAATTTGGTGTGACATTTGAAACCTTCCACCCCTGAGAGAGGTGTCAGGACAACAATAATACTTGTTGTACAGCCAATTGTAATTGATAGTTTCCATGTCCAGCAGACATGTGTGGAATGGGCAGCTATGTATGGGGCGTAATTTTTTTGTGGGTACAGAGTGCCCTTTTTTTTTTTTCAGGTGAGAGTGGTATGTCAGGTAAAGGAAGTCGGTATAGCTGGGGAGGTAGGTTGGGTAGGTCAACAGACAAGACAAACAAGATGCATACAGGGGTGTATGACATGTGTGGGGGTTACACAATTGACGGGGACGGATGTTTGGATATCCAGAGCCCATGAGCCCACAGATGGCAACAGTGGAACTGATATCCCCACCCATGGGCAGTTGCCACTGTTCCTTCACTGCCCAGGACAGGGCTGTGCTGGGGGCTGTGTAGGCCGGGCAACAGGCATGCCCGTAAGTTGTGCCACCTGTGCCTCAAGCTGGCGTAGGGGCCCAAGAACAGAGTCCCGGATCTCCCTACGCACCACAGTCCGGACGCTACGGAGGGTGAGTGGTGGTTCTCCTCCAGCCACACTTGCAGAGGGGGGACGGGCCCCATCCCCTGCAGCGCTTCCACCCACAGGTGGCACAGGGCCACTGGAGGAGGGTCCAGACTGGGCACTAGTGCCAGGTGCACTCGCCAGCTGAGGTGGGAGAGGTGGGTCCGCTGGAACCCGCCTTCCCTGTCGTCCTATGTTTTGCATTATGTCATGACAGTTTGGGTTAGTAACATACAATACCATTCGCAATTAGTTGTAACAGCATGCATTAGTATTCCCATTAACCAAACACCCAGATATTCACACCATTGAACAGCGAGCATAACACATGCATAATTTGAACAGCAATACACAGTCCAACAACATGCAGGGTTGATTGATGGCAACAGGCCATCAGGTTTGGATGTATGAACAGGGCAGATGCATCAACGTACATGCAAATATGTATGACCCAACAGGACAAATGTCCAGGGGTGTTAATTGTGATTGCACATACCAATTTCACGTGGAATGGATTATATGTGGTTATAGGGTGGGGTGAAGAAAATATAATTAACACCTTCAAATACCAATACATATGCTGTACATTTCTAATAGCTGCAGATATATACACACTACTGTTCTACCTACAGTTTCCTATGTGATAACTACTTCAAGTTGGTGATAGGAATGTTACTGCTACATCAATATACATTTTATTGTTATTCATACACCTTCATATCTAGCTTTGTTCAGCTACATCATCCTGCTACATTTGCTTTATATAACTATAGACAACTGTGGATGTTTGGTATTTCAGACAATCATACTATCTGCATATTGCAGACTGAGAGCAACATATCCAGATTTTGGGATACCCATTCCAGCTGCAGCAACACTTTGAACACCTTTAGCAGTTTGGTTCTGCTTGTCACATTCATTTCATTCTGTACTGACTGCAGTATACTTTATTCAGGGGTTATTACTACTTTATTGGTGGATTCATAACTCTTTCTCACACTCTCTCACTTGTTTTCATTTTACTATTCAGGATGGTACTTACTTCTAGGCTTTATTGACATGTTTTACCTGTAGTTATTACAATCCTTTCCAGCAGTCTCACTTCTGTCATGTTTCAGTATTTCAACAGGGATATATTTCACACATGTGATTTGCTCATCTTCTGCAGCTGTACTTTTCAGCCTGCTGCAGGTTGTGTACTATTATATTACAGGTGGGGCATCTTTATTTCAGACTTTATTTCAGACATTTTCATTTTTCTGTTTGGATTACAGACTGCAACACACTTTTGTAATCAAGCAATACTTGCAAACACTCTTACACTGTTACTTGCACATTTTATTACTTAGTGACTACACTGCACTCTTTTACTAACTGTCATACTTTTATATTTCTTTACAGTTACTGGGAGAGGATTACTGACCTGCCTGGTGGCGCAACCGCACCAGCCTATCGCCATAGGCTCTGTGGTTCGCAGAACGGACACCTGCAGCTGTAATATAAATGAAGTAATATTGGAATACACATCTCCATAATATCAGCTAGTTTAATTTCTTACATACATAATTAAATGTAACTTACTCAGTAGTGGGGAGTTGGGCATTTGCCGGGCCTCCTGGATCCAAAGGTTCAATTGGTCCTGCTTACGTCTCTTCAGGTCCGCATGGTGGTGACGGACCTGCTCACCAGTCCTTGGAATCCCTGTGGCACTGGTGAGATCATGAGCCAACCGGTCCCACGCCTCAGCCCTATATGCTCCCCACAGGACCTGGCCCTGCATGAGTTGGGCCTCATGATTGTGGACTAGGAGCCAGACCATATATCTGGACTCCTCAACGCCCCACCTCTGTGCTCGAAAGCAACTACCCTCACCTACTCCTGACATTCTGGCTGCAAGTTAGTTCTACAATCGTTTATGCTGTGTATTCCTGCCTATGGGGCTTATATATGCCGTTTTCCCACACTTATCTGTGATTGGCCATTTTGGAATTGTATCAACTTCACAAAACCTGCTTTGTCATGCTCCACTTTCTATTCATTCCTATATATTTGCTATTACTGCATTTCTAAGTACAGCTGTCATGGCTTAGTGGTTCAGTACCTTGACTATGGTGCATGGTATCCTGGGTTCGAACCTGGCCACTGCTTTTTATATTTTATGACTGTCTAGACAGGCTAGGGGGTGTGTCTGTGTAAAGGCAGTTTTGTTACAGCTTGCTCAACGTTGCCCGTCGGTTAGCTTGTTGGTGTGGTGCGCAGCTCCGCGCAAACGGGTTACGCTGGTTTACACCTCATTTGGCTGTCAGCACGCATATTACGCTCAGCTCAGCTAGGGGAACACAGTTTCAGTGTGTTAAACCACTGCTCACCTTCGGGCACTCATTTTACATCTGTTAAACCACTGGTCAACCATGGGCAGATGCACTCACCTTGTTAAACTGTAGCTCAGCTCTAGGCACATCTGGCATTTTTTATTATTTTGTTATCTCACATTTCTTCAAAATAAATGGCCTATGTCATTACATTTTACATAAAATATAATTTTATATGTGTACATATATGTCAGGGACTTGTTTCGTGCTTATTTCACTAAAAATAAAAGTTGATGTTGTGGGGGTTCGAACCATGACTGCCTGCTCTTCAGCCGATGTCTCTACCACTACGCTATTGCTTTTTGGCTTACTTTGCATAGTTAGTTCTTATATGCTTTTCCACTTACTGCTAACTGTGGCTGAGCTTTGGGCACACCCGCACAAACGAGCGCACTCACGGGCAAACATCTTTACAGTTAAAAAAATATATATAACATGTTCATTTATATAATTTTATGTTCATAGTCTGTGGGGGCATGTGTTGTGTTGTGTTTATTCACATTTCCATGTACTCTGTCGTGGGTGTTTACTTTGGGCACTTTTACTCTTCTGGGGGCATGTCCGCTTGCAGGGCTCGGCCTACGGACACGCCCCCTACTGTCTTCCACGGACCGTGTTAGCCTTAGGTGTGATTCAGCATGCCCTCATGCATATGCATGACATGCTGACGTCACACTGTTTAACTGCAGCCTCCGTGTAAGCCTTGTATCTCTTACACGGAGGCTTCGTGAATCCTGCCCAGTGTATACTAAATAGAACAGAGTATTCTTTCAGTTCCCCATTTTTTTGATTTGTTTGAGGAACGGACTAAACTTCAGTTAAAGAAAAGACTGCATTTGTTTCATCAGCTTTGCTATTTACAGCATTTGCCACTTTGCTCATATTTACAATCATAACTTGTTGAGTTATTGCAACTCTTTGTAACCTGCAGCATATAAAACAATTGTAAGCTGTTATTATTATTATGACTCTTAAAACTATTAACACAGGATGTATTAACCAATTTAGCAATTTGGTCCCAGATGATGACCATCCTGTAAATATGCCCCCCCAATAATGGGCGGCGTCAGCTTTTGTTTTTATCTTTTTACTATTAACACTGGGTTATTTGAAACCACACATACAAACTGTGGTGCCACTTTAACAAACATTTTGAAATTTGAAGGCAATACTGTCCATTTACACAACATTTTGTTTAATTGACAAATTTAGATACATTAGTGCTAAATTGTAATCTGTCTATTAAAGATACTTCTGATGACTTACTAAATAGTATGATTTTATTGTGCTTGTATGTAAATGTACAATCTGTGAGATATTTTGTCCTACTAGTTTTCATACCAAGCTCTTTTAAAACTGCATTTGGTATCTTTACAACTTGGGGATGTAATATTGATGTGCAATATTGTTTTTTGGAATTGTTGTCCTATCATGGTACAAGTGGATGGTATTTTTACCACTTGATCTGTATGAAGTACTGGCTTATTACCCAGAATGTTAAGTATTTCAACCCATGGTCCTTTTCCATGTATCTTTGTGCTATTTGTACAAATAAACAGAGTATTGGTAGAAATTATACCTGTTTTTTCCCCTGTCAAATTTATTTTTATTTTTGTGTTATTATTAACACACTGTGACATTTTTTGTATATAGTCTTTCTTTGTCAGAATTGTTACATCTTCAGGGGGTAATGTACATTTAATAGAGACTGAGCTGTTTACTGAAATGGTTATGTCAGTCTTTGATTTTTGTTCCTACCTTTTTGTATGCCTGACCTTGTTTAGCTAACCATGCAGTTACATTTGTGTTAAATGCTATTCTCCCAAAGGTACATGCTGTATGCTTTTTACAACTGAAATTGTCTTGTGATCTGTTTTGTGTAGCATTTTCCCAACTTACTGTCATTCGAGAAATGTTGTAATAAACAACCCTGATTCCCTCTGTTTGGCATTTTACCAAAAGGAGCCCACTGAGCACAATACTTACAATAACAATCGCGTTTTTCATGTTTATCGAAACTTCTTTGTCCTAACAACCTTTTTGGGAATACTTTTAACACACTTTGCACAATGCTTGGCATTCAGTCTTGTAGATTGTTTCTAAAAATAACAGAAACATAAACTTTATTGAGCATCTGCTCCCCCTTCTTTTAAAAGCGATGCATTTTGCTGCTGATCACTATAAACAATGATTCTCGTTTGATCCCTGTGAACTAGCAACTTCTTGTTCTTTTTACTTTATTTGACCTTATAGACCAAAGGCCCTATTTGTTCCATTACTTAATCACACTGCTCTGTGATGTCTTTTAACCATTTTTGTGTTGTGCTACATTTAACAAAGGTCTATCATGTCCAATCTGGATCAAAAGGAAGTTGTGTGGGCATTTTTTTTTTGCCTGTCATGATTTCAAATGGTGAAATCCCTGTCTTGCTGTTTGGGGTAGCTTTTACCCCTAAAAATAATTCTTGGCAAATGTTGCACCCATGTAGCATTTTTTAACTTTTATTTATGAAATATTGTAATTCCCTCTGTTTTTATGTTCAGAATGATGCAAATGAAATGCAGATGTCTGTGTTGAATACTACATGGCTTGCCTCGCAGCTGCATTTTTATCTATAGTCCTTGAAGCATGTTTCAGACACTGAACATTCAGCTTGTCTCAAGCTGTACCTGACTTTGTTACATTGCATAAATCAATGCTGCTTTATTTATTTGATTCCTTGCTTTTAGCTAAGACCATTTTAACACTTTAATATATGTATGCTAGCAAACAGAAATACATGTATTTAACTGACTATATTGTTTTTACATATATTATAGCATCAGATGTGTATATACATCTAACTAGCAAATAGATGTGCACATGCATTTGTACATTTTTAAACCTATCACTGTATAAATTCCCTCTGTTTTATTTTAAATACAAAACTGTTTATATTAGTAGAAACACATTGGGAAACAAAACCTTTAGTCTTTTTTTGTAATACAGCAAGTTAACACATTTTTATATTGTCAACACAATGATAACAACCATTACTATTAAACTGGATGAATTTGAATATGACTCTATTCAGTGATGTCTTATACAGTAATTTACTGACAATGCTTGAGGATTTCTTTGCAAAGACATTGCAGTCTTGTTTTTTTTTTTTGAAAAAAAAAACATTATGTCACAAATGTCAAGCTTTGACTTGTTATTATACATATAAGTGAATTGAGAAGCATTTTTTGTGAACAGTTAAACACTTGAATGCAAACTTGTCTATTTACATAGATAAACCATTTACTATATACTGCACAGAATACACTTGCTTGTACAGATTGTTTTTGCATTTGTATATACATGGCTGTAATGTACACTCATTCCAGTTTTTAAACCTAGCATTAAACTGAAACCTGCTAATTGCATTATTTGAAACATTAGAATCCCTTTTGCAGTACTGTTTACACAGTTAGTGTAAAATTAAAAGCATGCCTTTCCCAGGGGGTAGTATACATCATTTTATTTTAGTATTGTTTATTTACTTTATGCTGTGAGAATTGAATGTATGCTTGTCCTTTGTCTGGTACCTCTTACACATTTGCTTTTTGATTTGATTATTTTTATAAAGCTTTTGCTGTTGCCTATACTGTCAAAGCTGTAGTACTAGTAGCTATTTGCACCCTCCCTTTTTGTAAAGGGACCTGTATAATTTATTTGAACTGCATACCATAGCCCATGTACTGACTGTACTCAGTGTGGTATTTACTTGCAAACATTGTGATGTCTTATTACAATTACCAAGCAGGATTTTTGTATGCTTTTATTTAATCATGTATGTGAATACTTAACAATAATATTTTAGAAAAATGTAAGCCATTTGGCCTGACAACCAGCCTTGTTTTCTTGCCCTTACAAATTTCAGTACCAGTAACATTTTATGTTATGCAACATTCCTTGTAACTACCCATTCCAGCCTGGAAAGATCTGAGTTCACATACTTTTGTTTTTTTACACATTCGACTCATAACTCCTTCAGCACTTGCTCGTAACCTTCAGTCATTTATTAAAATATTCTTGCAACTTGATATAAACATTCGTAATTTGCCTATATATACATAATACTGTTTTTGCTGGAGTCTCTGCTAGTTTTGATGCTATCATACAATTTACAAAATATTGTAAGAAACAAAAGAGATATTGACTTAACTAACACATGCTTAAAACAGATATATTTACATGATTTACATTTGCTGTTGTCTGCCTTTTGCTGTACTTTAGTTGAAAAAGAAAATACATGCATATCAGTCTATGACGTCATGTCTTTACTGGGTTTAACTACTCTCATTTGATTTCTATACCCTAGAACTGTTTTGATATATGAAATGCTTTTAAAATTACCATTTAAATGTCTTGCTGTAACTGAATGGAAGTTTCTTTCGTGTACACGTAACCATTTTTTAAATGTAGAACAGTACGTCGTAAATTATGTTTTATCAGCGTAGTTAACTGCTGTTGCTTTAACTCTTTGCTAACCAGATTATATTTGTCAGTATTTTGCTCTGCTGACTTTAAACCTCTTATGCACTTTTGAAAAAGTGTTTGCATATGTTGTCTGAACTTTTTGAACTTACTCTGTCTTTTAGAAGTTTACTAAATCTTTTTGTCAGTTCACCATGAACCTTGTCGCTGCTATCTGTTTTGTAATCTGCAGTGGTTTTATGCCACTTTTGTCTAGCAAGATGTACAGAAGAGTTTGTAAATAACTGACTTGACTGATATTGTAACTCTGAAGTTAACATTTTACATGTGGTGACAGGACATAATGCATCTGGTTGTTTACCATTACTTTTAAGACATAAACGTTACTGTCATACCAATCATGTTGCTGTTTAAGATACCAGTCAAACATAATGCATTTACATAAAGCATTGACATCAACTTTACCTAGTAAAGTACTACATGTGCTACAGTTATGTTTATACCAATCTTTAAATCCTGACCATACATGTGCTGAACTGTCATTACTGTCTACCTGAAAGGTAGTCTTACATTTTTGTCTTATAGCATCCATGTTTGTAGAATGAGAAACAAAAAAAGAATTACCAGTTTCTGTGTGGAAGGTGGCCAAATCTTCCATTGAGAAAGCTTGGAAAGTCCCTAGTTGATTGTCCCAAAAGGTGGTCAGGCACAGCTTACATACTCAGCTCTGTGAATATACAGGACCTGTGGAATCTGCACAGATGCACTGTTCTGCTACTGGATACTGTAAAGAAGGAGGCAAACGTTTGCACTAGAACTGAATGTACCAACTGAATAAAAAGAAGCTGTAGTTGTTACAATAAGAAACCATTCGGCCCGTCAACTGTGGCTCACCATTGAAGAATTCTGTACTGCCTTCCTGTTGGTTTCTTTTTGTTACCTGCCTTTGCATGCAAGAATACCACAGTTCATTTGATTATTTATTGTAATTAACTAGTCTTTTTACTGTATCATACTGAGTACAATAAATACACAGAGACAAATGTTTCAGTTGATAGGCTATACTATTATATTCTCCTTTTGGTTCTACAAGCAAGCAATACAAATCTGTCAGCTCTCTGTAGCAAATTCCCAAAGCTTGTTTATGCCCAGTTACATTTACACCAGAAGGTCTGGTATTTTTCTCAAAGTCTAATGTAATACAGTTTTTTCTTTGTATAACAGTTTTTCTTTGTTCTAATTTATGATTTGTCCTTGATTCTTTGGTCCAGGAAATTCAGTCTTGCATTATCTGAAACTTAGTGTTCCAACACTATCTTGCTTGTGTTCCAGCTTTATCTTGCTTGAAGTTACTTTGATGTACTTTCAGCTGCTTTCTGCGTAGCTATTTTACAAACTTTGTTTCTCAATAACATATTTTTTTTACATGAATGTCAAAATCTAACTAAGCTATATATGCTTGCCTGCACACTTACTACTTCTTAGTTTTCATATTATTCTTGTAGCTTTTATTCAAGCTAATAATCATGCTAGCAGTAGTTTGAAAAGACAGTGTATACTAAATAGAACAGAATATTCTTTCAGTTGCCATGAAAAGTGTAATAGAAGTGTAATAAAAGGAAATAGCCTTAGAAATCCAAGAAGAAATAGTTTGCTTGGATACATCAAGTCCCAAAGATCTAGGATGAAATGAAACAAATAACTGATCAGATTTTCTAATAGCCTTAGTCCTAGCCAAATAAACTAGTTGACTATGCATGCCATACCTCCCAACTGTCCCGAATTACTCGGTTTTTACCGAGTTTTGGGGTCCAAATAGTGGGGTGCCACGATTCCCGAGTGGCACCCCTTCATTTCCGATTTTTTTTCTTTTTTTCTTTTTCTTTTTTTTCAAATTTTCGCTCTTTTGGTGACGTCATCACGTGCGCGATGACGTCAGTGCACCAGGGCTACCAGCCTGTCGGAATTGAGCTCAAGTAGCTCACGTTGACGTTGTGCACACATTTCGCTACTCAAATGCGAGCAGGATTATCGACAGCACTCTTCTTTGTAAATTAAATGGATTATTTTCTTTTCGTTGGGGTACATGGATTATTCGGCAGCACTGCAGTCTGGCCAGAAAGAAGACTCGGCAGGTAAGGAATGAACGGTGTGTGTGTGTGCCATAGCTTTAAGATAAACTTTTGTAAATCATTAAAAAGATGTGATGACTGATGAGATAAAATGGCAGCATGGATGAGTTAATATATATTCAAGCGAGGATGAGATGTCTTACTTGAATTATCCTGCATGGATGGAAAGTAGTGTACTGCAGAAGAAACCATCTTTTGATAACTCATTTCTGCACTGAAATAAACCTCAAGATTTGAAACTTTGTACAAAGGTTTTAGCAAACAATCATTGAATAAATGATCCAAGAATCTCAATTAAAATTTACCCCATGTGCATGCAAATACAGCAGTGGTGAGCAATGGGGAAAATATATGTAAAATGTGCTCCTTCTTTTTCTATAAACTGGTAGGGAAATGTAAAATAATGACAAACATATGTGTAAACTGCACAAACATCTCTGAAGGAGACATCCCCCCCAAATTGATTAGCAGGGCTTTGTGCTGCTATTAATGCATTACCTCATGTACCTAAAACTTTCCTGAAGATCTAATGCTAGGAATTTGAATTTCATCACACAGGAAGAAGGTGGGGTCTCTCGACCTTGTGCAGGAAAGTGAGAATTGCTAAAATGTCTGTACTGACATTTTATCTCCCTCTGCTAACTTATACTAAGACAACTCTCCATAGTTCTGGTGGAGTGATGATCTTGCTAGATATTCAAGCTTAGCAGTCATTTTCTCTCAAACTAGGAGTTCCTAGCTGAAATTTGTTGATAGTTGCCTGACAGATCTAGTTAGCTGACAGTTGTTTTCAAATGCCAGTTGCCAACTGGTTTTGAAAGTCACAAATAGATGCAATACAGCTATCTTGACCTAGGTTTAGGAGCAGATCAAGTTAGCTGATAGCCAGTATTTTAATGATGTCATCTGCCCCTTAGATCTCTTTATATTACACTCTTCTGTGCAATCATGAATAAATCTATGGGACAGATTCCAAAAGACTTGTTCTTGTTGTAAAGCAACTTACCTCAGTGTAACTTGTCCCGGTTCCAAAGGTCTTGTTGACTTAATCCGGTGCAAGCCTGCTTTACAGATAGACCTTCCATCAGAGTAAGGCTTTTGTAATCAGGTCAGGCCCACACCAGAGTAAGTCACTTACACTGAGAGCAAGTTGTTTGGAATCTGGCTTTGTATGTTTAATTTTCACAGCAGTTGTTTAATTTCTTAAAGTAAGAGTTGTATTTATCTAGTTTAAAAAGCTTGTGTCTGGATGCTTATTAATATATTTAATGGTAAAAGCACTATAGTGATGGATTTTGATTATTGATATCCTTGTTTCAATGAAAGATGGATCAGCTAAACGGCCATAAGATATTGAATTATAGCTGTGTCATGGCTGAAGCAAACAGGCTTGGCTTCTAGCAATGAACTACTACAGGAGTAGGAAGTGGTTAGTGGCACTGAAGAAAACTAGTACTTAGGTTTTTCTGGAAATTTTCGTGTGTGTGTGTGACAGAGAGAGAGACTGCAAACAGAAATCTGATGATTCACAATCAGTTATTTTGTCTGATCCATTTATTAAGTTCTGCTTTTAATATGACTTTCAGCATAACTCTTATTTTTGTGGAAGAAATAATTTAAAGCTCAAAATTGTATTTATTGGAGATGGAGAGACTGTTCTTTCTTCAGACATTCAGACAACCATTGCCATCAAAGCCTGTTAAAATTCACTCAACATATATCCTCAGCATTCACGGACTTTAATTGATTTCATGTTTTTTCATGCATCATTAAAAAGAACTGCATCACTACTTAACAATGCAAGCATGAAAAGTTTTAACTTAATTTTATATTTGGAAATGAATGCAGTTTACATTGTCTCAGAAGTGCAGAACATATATCTTTTACCCCACATGGCAAAGTAAATTAATCTCCCTTCTTTGCAGTTCACTCTTTGCTGCAAATTTCAATTTGTATTCTAAAGGAATTTGCTTTTGCTCTAGTAGAGGAGTTGGATTAAACTATCTGTGGTTTAATATTCAGGTGACAATTATTCAGAACTCCATCCGATAGACAAATCATGTCCGATTTTGCTAATCTGTATATGTTTAGTAAGAAAAGGTACCATTCCTTACTGTTAAACTGCATCAGAAATTACTTGATTGATGGCTGCATATTTGAAAAATATTTGAACCTGCCATGGTTTCAGCAATATTCCACATAAAATTAACAATTCCTTGTTTTATGAACTGTGACACATCTAGTATATGTTTTATTTTTTCTTTGGGTTAAGTATTTTGGGAACACCTTCTCATTCTGGGGCCTGCTTCTTTGTTATCCAGTCTTCATGTTTTGTATTACAAGCATTTTTTCAAGCTTTTACTTTGCAATATCTGTTGTTTTATACATGTCCCCTGCTTTATGCAGAGTTGAATCACTGTCTGTTTGCAGCTTTAATCTTGATGTTTCTGAAGTTAGAAGGCAAATAATTAGTCTAGTTTATTTTTTTCTTACTCATTAAGTTTATAACATAGTATCTCCTTTTACATATTTCTGTCACACACATACTGTGCTACAGTTTCATTACCTTACACATGAATGAAAAGTTTACATGTTTTGTAAATAATGTTCTTTAGAATGCAGTAAACATGATATTTCACATTATTAGTATCTTTAAATAATTTCCTTGCATGGCATTATCAAAATGAAAAAGCATAATAGTCTAACTGTTCCTTCCCCGGTAGATGAAAAAAATAGATACTTGTTTTCTGTAGTAATATTCACAGTTTTTGCTGCGACCATGTGCATTTAAAAATATTAACTGAATCTCATATTGTTTTCTGTTTAAGATTATTTCTGTGTGTTTACAGTGGTGTCGTTTGGTGTCCGTCTTCATCATTAAATAACTATTTGTTTAGCCATTGTTGGAGTGTGGCTTTTCTGGAGGATAACCCTTTATTGTTGCAGACCAGCGGACTAGTCTGTGATCATTCTGTATGGATTTGTGTCCTCAAAGGCATCATCAGCCTTTGCCTCATCGAACACATCTGCAGCCTAATCCATTTATCAAGGGTGCTCCCTCCACTCCTTCTCTGTGTAGGTGTCAGCTGACCTCACGTGGCAGAGGGTGTGCCATCCACCACATCCACATCTCTGGTGCCATTCAACAATCCCCAGCCATTCGTCAGTCCATCAGACAGCCTGGGATGGATGGACCTATGCCTTGTATGCTCTCAGTCTCCTTTTACACCATCCTGTGTTGTCAGTATTACTATCTGCTAGTAGCTGCTAAGCAACCTTCCCCTATCATGCTAAGTGCACCCAATCTAAATCCATACCTACTGCTGGCCTGTGCCCCCTTAACACAGTTGTTGCAGTGTACATTCTGTTATGTTCAAAACAAATTTAAAATGTGCTCTAACAAGTGTGCTGTGTTATACAACAAGGAATATAATTTAACGCAGTCAGAAAGGTGTATCTAAGAACACATTTATGTTTCGTGTGCAAGGGGGGCCTATGATTTGAAAACAGCCAAAAGGCCATCTTTATCTGCCACTGGCCAGATGCATTTTCTTTGGATGTGGGTTTCAATGATGTTTCAGTGAATGTGAGTTTTAAGGGCAGAGAAGTTTTAATGCTAAGTCTATTTTTATTGTGAGACTGTATTGCTTTGTTTATTAGTGTTTGTGCATTGTGCTATAAAATGTAAATACAAAGTATGCACATTAATGTTTATGGTAAATTGGGTGAAATAGCCAGGTAATGGGACATTGGAATGGCTGTAGAGGGACTCTGGTGCCATATTTTGGTTGTTTGTGCTTCAGTTTGCGTTTAAAAGCCGGTATCCCATGACTCCATTGGAGTGGGCGGCATTGCATAATTATGTATGCAAATGTTATGTTAATCAGTGTACAGATTTGTACCTATTTTTCATGAGCCTTGTCCAGATTTTTGATGTTTCCAGGTTGAGAGGTATGTGTCCAAAGTATGCAGCACCCTCTCAATGTCAAATTGCAAACGGGGGAAAAAGTAGGCAGATTAACAGACTAATTCAGTGATAGCTCATTAACCACCTTAGGCATGAAAGAAGGGTTAGTGCACAACAACACCCTGTCCTCCTCCTCATCATCATCATCTTCTTTCAGCTGTTCCCATTAGGGGTCACCACAGCAGATCATCTGTTTCCATTTCTTCCTGTCCTCTGCATCTTGCTCTGTCACACCAACCACCTGCATGCCCTCTCTCACCACATCCAGAAACCTTATCTTAGGCCTTCCTCTTTTCCTGTTACCTGGTAGCTTCATCCTTAGCATCTTTTTCCCAATATACTCAGCATCCCTCCTCAGCACATGTCCAAACCAATGTAATCTTGCCTCTCTGGCTTTGTCTCCAAACCTTTCAACCTGGGTTGACCCTCTAATATACTTATTCCTAATCCTGTCCACCCTCGTCACACCCAGTGCAAATCTTAACATCTTTAACTCTGCCACATCCAGCTCAAACTCCTGCCTTTTTGTCAATGCCACTGTCTCCAACCCATATAACATAGCTGGTCTCACTACCCTCTTGCAGACCTTCCCTTTCACTCTTACTGGTACTCGTCTGTCACAAATCACTCCTGACACTCTTCTCCACCCATTCTATCCTGCCTGTACTCTCTTCTTCACCTCTCATCCACACTCACCATTACTCTGAACTATTGATCCCAAGTATTCAAACTCATCCACCTTCACCACCTCTACTCCTAGCATCCTCACCATTCCTCTATCCTCCCTCTCATTCACACACACATATATTCTGTCTTACTCCTGCTGACCTTCATTCCTCTTCTCTCTAGAGCATATCTCCATCTATCCAGGGTCTCCTCCACCTGTTCCCTACTCTCACTACAGATCAGAATGTCATCTGCAAACATCACAGTCCACGGGGACTTCTGTCTGATCTCGTCTGTCAACCTGTCCATCACCATTGCAAATAAGAAAGGGCTCAGAGCTGATCCTTGATGTAATCCCACCTCCACCTTAAACGCATCCGTCACTCCCACCGCAGACCTCACCGCTGTCACACTACCCTCGTACATATCCTGTACCACTCTTACAAACTTCTCTGACACTCCTGACTTCCTCATACAATACCACAACTCCTCTCTAGGCACCCTGTCATATGCTTTCTCTAAGTCTACAAAAAAACACAATGCAAAAAAGGAGGACAGGCCATAAGGGCATGCAACTCAGACACCCATCTGGCAGAAGTAAGAGCTAACAAAACAACAAGTCTTCCAGGAACAATGTTGCAAGGAAGCTGAAACAGCAGGCTCAAAATGAGTCAACTTTTCCAAGACAAAATTTAGATACCAGGGTAGAGGAACAGGCTTTCTGGGAGGTCTAATATTAAGGACTTCTTTAAGAAATTGTTTATCCTCAAATCTAGAAGTTAAAGGAGGAGAAAAAGACAGACAGGCAGAGACAGCTGATAAGTGGCCTTAACAGAAGAATAGGACAAACCAGCATTGAACAATTCACACAAATAAGAGAGAACCAAAGTAACATCCACAACAAATGGGTCCAGGTTACGAGAGAGACACCAGATAGAAAACCTCTTCCATTTTGGATGAGTAGGATTTCCTAGTAGTAGGTTTCCTGGCCTCCTGCAGGACTTGCAGCATGTACTCAGAAAAAAAGGTGTCTGTGAGGAATCAAAATCCTATTGCCCACAGAGTCAGTTGAAGCATGGACAGTGGGGATGGATGAGAGATCCCTTGTCTTGTGTGATTAGATCCACCCTGTGAGGTAACTTGTGATGATTGCCCCTGGCTAGATGCAGAAGTAGAGGGAACCAGTGCTGTTGTGGCCGAAAGAGAGTCACCAACAAGATTTTGGGAGCATCCTGTTGAATTTTGAACAGGAAATTTGGAATTAGAGGAAGGGAAGAGGAGGGAATGCATAAAGAAACATCCTTTTCTAAGAAAATGAGAGGGGATCCACATTCCACACCAGAAGACCTGGGACTCTGGCACAAAACAGAGAAAGTTGTCTGTTCAGACAGAAGGCAGAAAGATCCACTTGAGGAGTACCCCACTGGTGGATAATGTCCAAAAACATATCCCTGTGAAGAATCCATTTGTGAGATTCAGGGCACTTAGTGATCTTAGAAAGGGCAATTTTTAAATCTATTTACTACCCCAACATAGGTTCACTTGGAGGACATTTTAAACTTAGCCAATTTCCCTTTTAGTCGTACCTTCCCCGTGACGCCCCTGCACTGGCCCACTAATCAAAGGGCCTCAATCCTCACCACTGGCAACAGTGGGGAATGTACACACTGGGAGTATGACAAGTGCACACACAGTAAAGTGCAATTTCCCTTAAGAGCACACAGAGATCACAGTCAGTCTGGGGCTGGTTTCTCCCTCTTTCTCCAGATCCCGAATAAGACTCCCCACTGGCACAGCAATATAGTTGACAACTCAGCTGATTGGCCAAGCTAAGACCTTCCCTTTCACTCATGTAAGGATCTTTATACACCATTATAAAATAGAAATTAAAACACTTTCACAAAATTAGTCATGGATAGCCAAATGCTATACAAGATGAGCAGATAGAATGACCTCTGTCACTGACAGCTACAAACTAATGCCCACATCCCATGTGCTTTTATTGTAGTATATAACAATATTACTGCAAATCACACATGACCCACTTGACACTGTACTGTTTAACAAATCTACTACATTGTTTGTTAAATAAATGGTGGCAGTGTATAACAAAGAAAAATGTTCAACCAGTTACACATTATAAGCTGATACTGCTGATATCTGAGTTATATAAAACAGTGAGTCTGACTTCTGGTGTGACTCAGACATTTATGAATGAAATATTTTCTCACTACTAATGGTGCGACTTGTATATAAATGTCTCATTTCATTGCAGTGATGTGGAAGTGGATAAATGTGACTGCTCAAAATGTGTTCTTCTGGCATTTTGAAGTGAACTGGAGTGTGTTGTACCAATATCACCTAGTAGCTATTGCGCAATATTGTACATTTTTAGACTCAATCTGGCCTTCTGCTGTCCTGTGTTGCAATGACATCTGCTTTGCTAATTTTGCTTGCTAAACAGTGTGCGAAGTTTAAATGGTGTGCCAAACATTGTTATGTCTGTTGCATCATTTTTTAGGCTACAGCAGTAACTCAGGAATTAGTCTGGGGCTGGAAAATGTACTATAAATAGCAGTCAGTGAAGAAATGCTTATGACAGGCTCCAGCCTCTCACAGTCCTGACAGGCATTATTTTCATAGTAGATGCTTCACTGCGCCTCAGTATTATCACACATTGGGCACTGATTGTGCAGTCACTAGTGGCAGATCTACTAAGACGCAGTGCTACCAGATGGGGAGAACTTTGCTATATGTGTGCAATCTATTGCACTTACACCATCAACTATCTATCAGTTTAGGGAATACCTGGGCAGTATTTGAAGTTTTCTGGGAGTGTTAGGAAACATTGGGCACTTGGCAATCTACTACAGCATGCCTGTAAGGAGTGCAGGAATACCCGGGCAGTATTTGAAGTTTTCTGGGAGTGTTAGGAAACATTGGGCACTTGGCAATCTACTACAGCATGCATGTGAGGAGTGCATCAATACCTGTTGGCATATCACTATAGTAAGAATATGGAGGGATGCAACAACCTTGACAGACAGCAGAATGCCAGCCACAGTGCCCAGATGGTTTACATCCCAAAGCTTATCTAGCTCTATTTTTGTTTTATTAAAACTTGAATTTCTAGTTGTGTGATGGTTGGCCAGTTTGTATTCTTATAACAGGGATTTGTCTCATGCAGAACTGATGGTGCCGGTGTGGTGTGTCATGTGTGTAGTACCTGCCTGACATTGTCAGTCTGTATATAATGTATGCATCTTTATCCATGCTGTCCACAGCTGCATACCATAAAGTCACAGGCTATTCCATCTTTCATTATGCTATGTAATATACCATTCTGTACTATTACGAAATCACATGCATGCCAGTGACACATTTATTTCCATTGCACCGTTCCTCAGTAACATTAATCCATGGTTAACATCACTGCATTGTATGCTAATGTTGCAAAAACATGAAGAGCCTTGATATATTTCCATATTTTTCTACTTCATGATTCTGATCTCATCGTATGTTAATGGAAGCATTTATAGAATTTTTCAACTGATTATGTGATACTTTACATTTCTGAATCCTATCCATTATCTGATAGAAGATGACCTCTCTGAAAACACACATTTCTTGGCTCTCCTGTTTCTTCTAGAGCTAGATAAGCTTTGGGATGTAAACCATCTGGGCACTGTGGCTGGCATTCTTCTGTCTAAAACCCTACTGACCACCTTTAGGTCTGGGTTCTTGCATCCCATCCAAACCTGCTACTCTCCTCACCTAATTTAAGGAACTCAAGTTATCCCACCCTGTGGAGCCTACGGAGAAATAATAGAAACAGTAAAACCCTACTGACCACCTTTAGGTCTGGGTTCTTGCATCCCATCCAAACCTGCTACTCTCCTCACCTAATTTAAGGAACTCAAGTTATCCCACCCTGTGGAGCCTACTCGTGGAGAAATAATAGAAACAGTAAAACCCTACTGACCACCTTTAGGTCTGGGTTCTTGCATCCCATCCAAACCTGCTACTCTCCTCACCTAATTTAAGGAACTCAAGTTATCCCACCCTGGAGAAATAATAGAAACAGTAAAACCCTACTGACCACCTTTAGGTCTGGGTTCTTGCATCCCATCCAAACCTGCTACTCTCCTCACCTAATTTAAGGAACTCAAGTTATCCCACCCTGTGGAGCCTACTGTGGAGAAATAATAGAAAGTATGACCTAGAGCTCCTGCTCTTCTTAATCTTTTGTATTTTTGTTGTAAAACCCAAGGTCAGAACTACCAGCAGCCAACAACTAACCCCCTCCTCTCAACCAACTGATCACATATTTGCCAATAATATCCCTAGCTACTTGCCCCTTGCTTTAAACCATAAGCCTTGTAAGCAGCAAGTATTGACATATCCCCTGTGGTCATAAGGTGGCCCCTACTTCTAGGGTTTTTCCTCTGGAAACCTCCTCTACCTCTCTATCTTACCTACTGTCATCCCCTTTCTGTTCCACTTTTCTCTTCCCACTTGCTCTGATATTTCTAACTTCTACTTGCTCCTACCTTTGACACCAAATACATTTACTTCCTTGCCTTACTTACCTTCTTTCTGAGCACTTCACTGATTGTTTTTCTCCTGGACCTTTTTCTCTACCCCCAATTCCCACCCACCCCCAGGGGTCCTACCTTTATCTGTAATAGGGACACACCCCTTTAAACCTCCTATCCAATCAAATCACTACATAACTCTCTCAGTTCACTACACCTTCTCTTCTCATTATTACTCCACCTCCCCTCTCTTAAACACTACTTATACCACATTATATCCCTACCTCCTTCCCCACCCTCTTTAACTTCTTATTTCTCTCTTTTTACTTTACTTCATCTCTCTTCTTATCTGCATAACTACTTTGATACCACTATGCCCACACTAACGATACCTACTTCACTAAGACTACTCATCTTTTTACTATTATTATCATCTCTTGTAACTTCCTACATCATAACTTCATACGAATACTCACAAACTCTCTCTACACCACTGCCCTCTAAAGGTACCTCCACATTGACAACATCTTCATCTTCATCCTATTTCCATTCACCCTCTCAGTCCATCTACCTTCTAGCCAAATATCACAGATTAGTACACTGCAAATTCAGAAAACCTATACCAAAAACAGATGACATTCACTATAATCTTATACCTAAGATATATCCTACTCTTCTCCACTTACTACAAGATGGTGATATTCACCCCAATCCTGGTCCACATCATACTACAACCATCATAGAACAAAACCAAACTCAACCTTTATCCCTCTCTTACTCTAAACCTTCAAACTCTCTGTCTATTGCCCATCTTAATGTAGTATCTGTAACAAAATTACTCAACTCCATGCCCTTCTTGAAACTGAAAAATTTGATATTTTATGCCTATCAGAAACTTGGTTAAAACCCTCAATTAAAGACATCGAAATTACCCCACCTGGTTATAGCATTATTAGGCTTGATCGCACTACTAGGAAAGGCGGTGTAGCCATCCTGCATAAAGCAAAACTTAAACTGATTCCTCTAGACCTAACTCTTACTCAAAATAACTCTTGGAAGTAATTAGCTCTAAAATACAAATTAATACCAATAAAGCCATTAACATCATCTGTGCATATCTCCTGGAAATAACATCAATACCCTTGAAAATATACTCTACCAACTCTCTATCGAACTTCCACAAGAAACACTAGTCCTTGGTGACTTTAATATAGATTGGCATTCCTGTAACAATGCTTACCCTACCTCACATATCAACCTCTTTGGCTTCAAACAACTTATCAATACTCCCACTAGAACCAATAAAATAAACAATAAAGCTTCTACCTTAGACTGGATCCTCACTAATACCCCTGCAAACCTACCAAACAGGTATTCTTCCTGATGACCTTAGTGACCACTCACTAACCTATATAATTAGAAGTAAAACCAACTTAACCTTACCCACAACCTTTAGAACTCTTCATTCAAAGAAACATTTTAACCCTGATCAGTTTCAGGCTGAACTTTCCAATGTCATTGGGCCCCACTAAAACACCTCCCACTCAACAAAGCAGTGGAACACTTCAACTCAACATTCTTAGCAATTCTTAATCAACATGCCCCAAGTCGAACCATTAGAACTAAAACTAAAACTGCTCCTGGCTAACCACAAATACTAAGCATAAAATCACCCTCAGAAATAAATCTTGGCATAAATGGCTCCACCAAAAGTCAAATAGACCACCAAAAGTTTAGAGAGCTTAGAAACAATACAAAAGCTATTCTTACAGACAAAAGAACTATTACTTTCAACTTCAAAACTACCAAAAATGAACCCAAAATTCTGGTCCAGCATCAACAGTCTGTTGACCCTGGATTATTACACCCAACCCTCAGGATTCTGACCCTGATAATCCCACACTAACAGCCAATAACTTTAATTCCTTCTTCACCAATTCTATACAAATTCTAGCCGACCAACTATCTCCTGATACTTCTCAACTATCTCCAAATACCTTAATAAATACCATTCCTCCCCTTCAACTACAACCTGTATCTACCTCCTATATACAATCTCTTATCCAAAAACTTAAACCTAAACTTCCTGCTGAATTCCTACAACTAGCAGCAAAACCCTGTCTTCATCTTAATAAACAGATCAATAAAAGAAAGTAATGTCCCAGCAATCTGGAAAGTATCACATATCATTCCCTCCATAAAGGAGGCAAATAACTATCGTCCCACTTCTAATATCCCCTTAGCTAAAATCATGGAAAAATGCATACATAAACAACTACTCAACCACCTCCTCAATAATAGCCTTCTGGCAGACACTCAACATGGTTTCAGACCGCCCACAGTACTACCACAGCTCTTCTTTCCTTCACCAACACAATAAACCTAAACCGTAATAACAATAATCTTACATCTTCTCTCTTCATAGACCTATCAAAAGCCTTTGATATGGTAAATCATACACTTCTTCTGCACACACTAAAATCTATTTCCTGGAGCCCTCTTCCCTCACCTGGTTTTCTTCCTATCTTGACAAACTCTGGAAAAACTCTCTCTCTGCTCTCCTCCCTATCTCGTTAGGAGTTCCACAAGGGTCTATTCTAGGCCCACTTTTATTTTCCATCTTTATTAATGACCTTCAATCATCTATTCCTAATACTACCTGCATACAATATGCAGATGATTCCACTATAATTTGCACTGCTTCTTCTCAAACAGAACTCCAGTCTCAAACTCAATCAGCCTTCTCAACTGTGGAACAGTGGTTCTCCAATCGCTGTCTACTCCTTAACCCCAAAAAAACTAAATTACTACTCTTCTCACCTACCACTTTGTTAAACTTCTGTATTACTGCAACTGATAACAACATTATTTCTCCTGACTCCTCAACTAAACTTCTTGGTGTTACTATTGATAATTATCTTAACTTTGATTGTCACATCAACAACACAATAAAAGCCCTTAACAAAAAGATTGGATCCCTATACAGAATAAAGTCCTTCCTCACACCTGAAACTAAGATAACCCTAGCCCAAACACATCTTATTTCTACCCTTTTGTATGCATCTCCTATTTACACTAATCTATCTAAAAGCAACCTTAAGAAACTCACTACATCTTACCACAATATTGCCCGCTTTGCCACCACATCACAATTCAGAACTCACCACTGTCTAAACCTACAACAACTACACTGGCTGGAATTCCTAATAAACTTATTTTCAACAACTCCTAATTGCTCACAAAATTCTATACCAACCCTCTAAAACACCAGCTCTTTCCAAACTCTTGACTTCCTATATCAACCTGAAACAACTACGTTCCTCTGACAAATTACTTGTTAATATTACCAAGACTTTGAACTCTGCAGGCAACTGCCTTTTTTCTAACTCAGTAGGTAAAGTATGGAATAATCTTCCATCTGATCTGTCCTCTTTACATACTCTTCCACTCTTTAAAAAACAACTTTTAATACATCTTAACAAATTCTGGCTTTGCTCTTGTACCAACCCAGACTAGCCTGTTGGCATCCTTAACTCTATCATAAACTTTTCTTATCCACTTGGATGTTATCTTCTTCTGCAACTGATATATTACTATTTATTGTAAATATTACATATCTTAAAAAATGATGATCTCATACCTTATTATATTGTTCTTACTAGGATTGTTCTGTATTAATTAAAATCTATAATATTTGTAAGTTCATTTTTCCTTTGTATAATCACACTTGTACTATGTCTTCTTATGTACTTCCAATATTGTATCTAACCTGAGGAGCTTTTCTCCCCGGGCCTCCACTGAAAATGGACATTAATCCAGCTGGACTAGCCCGGTCAACAAATGTAAAATAAATAAAATAAAAAAAAAAAAAAAAAATTCTCTTTTTCCCATGACTTATAAAATTTTTACACATGGTACTAGTTTGTTCCATGCTTTGAGAGACAAGGATCTTCAGGGAGTGAGAAGTTTATAGTTACATTTCAGATATAATCATACAGTCATGAAAATCATGCGGATCTGAAATATATGTACTGTTTACATATAATGTGAGAAACTTGTTATGACATTCCATTAGAAAACAATGCCTTCTAGTATGCGTGCTTGTCATTTAATTTTACATTGCATTATCTGGCTATGCTTTGTTTCCGTATACCTCTAGGAACACTACTTCCTAACACACGCACACACACACACACACACACACACACACACACACACACACACACACACACACACACACACACACACACACACACACACACACACACACACACACACACACACACACACACACACACACACACACACACAAAACCAAAACACTCGGGAGTACAGCAGAACCAGCATAACACTTGGGAGCAGAGCAGAACCAGCATAACACTTGGGAGCAGAGCAGAACTAACAAAACACTCTGGAGCAGAGCAGAACCAGAAAAAACATTCAGGAGACTAAAACTCTCCTTACCTGGAAGCAATGATCAGCAAAAACACTCGGGGGGGGGGGGGGGCAGCATAAATCTCCTTAAAAGCTGTACCTGAAATACTTGCTCGACGGAACAGCTAGTTTAAATTCTGCGCATGTAAGTGTGGAGTGGACTTCCATGTTGGCATGCGACACATGCATGGATCCTTAAAAAAGCTGCCACTGTGGAGTTTTTGTTGAAGCCTCATGGCCAAAAAGTGTGTGTGTGTGGGGGGGTGTTCCCTCCCCCTCGCTCTATGGTTCCAGTGCCCTTGAGAAGAAACATGTTTAATTGTTTGTTTCTTTTTTAATGGAACGTCCCCTCAAAAAAAATGAGAAGGCTCAGACCCAGGACAGCAGTTGAGAACTGTGGTAGGAACTTCTTCCCCAACCAAAAACTGAATCATTCCTCTAGGCCACTCAGAAAAAATCAGCCCTGGTTCCCACTGAACATCTGAGACGGACGCTTGCAAAGCATCTTTGGATGTGCTGTCAGCTGGACCCTCACAGCCTCTGGCATGGTTGCGGCACAGAAATCTGACAATACAGCTGGGTTAGCGTCCAGGTTTGTAACAACCTCAGGAGAAACACCTGGCAGAGGCTGAACAGAGGAAGATTCCGGTCATACCTTTTTCACTTTCTTCTTCCCTAATGGCTGACCCTCAGGGCGGGAGATTCCTTCCATTGTATCTTTAGAGAAAAGCTTAAGGCACTGATTCTAAAGATACAAGAAAAGGGAACAAAGTCTACTGTGAATAGTTTTCAGAATGAATGCCTGACGAATAGAACAAGACGTATGGTCATGAGAATCTCCTAGACAAAGAAAACACTTATCGTGGCAGTCTTTATGAGGAATCTGTCTCCCACACTGACATTTACCTTTCCTGGGTGACATTAACCCCAAGGAGAACAATTAAAAGTAAGGAAAAACAAAATACCCAATGTGGCACTTATCTGCAACTGCAATAGAAGTCAGCAAACAGACACCGGTAGTCACAGGAGAATGAAAATGCATTCAACTGGCAGAAAATGGGAGCAGGTAAACAGACTGATGGTAAAAAGAGACATTCAGATGGGCAGCAAAGAAGTTCTGATTATGGTAGGCCTGAATGTCACCTTTACTCCCTATGTTACGCAAGGAGCATTTGGGTGACGTTCGGCAAACATTCTAAAAGCAACAAGTAGTCTTTGGTAGACTGGCCGGACGTTCGGGATTCCACAGCAGTGAATCCTGTCTGTTAAGAATACTGCAGCAGTGAATGTAATGACGTCAACTAACTTCTATCACAGTCTTCAGATTACAGATAGTTTGAAATTGTAATAGAAAACAAAACAATTTACAGGTTTGTGTGTGTGTGTGTGTGTGTGTGTGTGTGTGTGTGTGTGTGTGTGTGTGTGTGTGTGTGTGTATGTGTTTTATGCGTATTGTATTAAACACTGAGCTTAGGAGTACAAAGGAAGTATGGCAGAGGTGTAGCTGGCTTTTGTAGCTCCTGGGGCTGATCTCTGTACAGGTTCCCTACCTCCCAGAGGGGGGAAAAAAGAAAAAATCCAGTCCTTGCACTGGTATGCTAACCTGGTAGCTAGAAACACTCCCCTATCTTCTTTCCCAGATCTTCAGTGGAAGTGAGAAAAAAATGATCCACAGTCTCATGGCTGGTGTTCCTGAAATGCAGGAGCCAACCAGCTAACCAGGCTCTGTTTCTGTGTCCCATTCACCCTCAGCTTTGAGGTAATAAAAAAAGTCTGTGGTCAGGTACCTGAGCTCCTGAAATGCAGGACCCAGCCAGGTCCCATTTATGTGTCCTGCCCCTGTCCCTCCTTCCTCAGAGTGTAGATAAAAAAAAAAAAGAAACAATTTTTATTTTTTTCTTTTAAACTGTAGCAAACTGTTTACACACAAGGAGTGCTACAGTTCTCAGATTTGACCCCAAATACAATACTGGTATGCACTAAAGAGTAATTGGAACTCAATAACTAATTGCACTCCCTAACACTTTGTGCCTGGGGGAGTTGCATATTTCTTCCCACCCTAACTATGTTCCTGTAGTCTAGCCTCTTGGACCAGATACCAGTTTTTGGGTCTATATTAAATCAGCAAACACTTAAAAAGCGAATGCTGATTTATCGACCCCATGTAAGCAAAAGCTTACAATCCCGAACATTTGGAACAGTGATTTTTTTCCCCAGGGAAAAAAAAAATCGCTGTTCCACAAAAAAAAAAATAAATAAATAAAAATAAAAACTTCAAAACATTACATAAAGTGAGGGGCTTTGCCCCACCCCCTACTTAAAATACTAACTCCGAGAATCCACAACAGTGAGGAAAATGGTAAAGTAACAGAGGTGGCCAAGCGATTTCTTTCCCAGGGAAAGAAATCGCTTATATGCCGTTTCGCTATTTTGCTGTTTCGTGCTTTCAAGTTTGATCAAGATGGATTAGAAGGATTGCATCTTTGATTATATAATAGGAACCCCAGTTTTTGTTCTCCTGATGCACCATCCTTGTTCCAACTGCAGGCCCCCCGCAACTTAACACCCGTCTGTGAAAACACACTACAAGTAATGATGTGTCAACTACAGAGTAGGTTTTGTGGAATTTACTTTACAAGGCCCTGTGTTACAGCCTACATTTCAGAGCGCCACATGCTGCTGAAAGACATATAAACAGAGAAACATATGCAATTATATGCATATATAGAGACTGAGACAGAGAGATAATATGATTGTATGCAATATTATTTGCTCATGTGAGACTGCCTGGTTGTTGTGAACTTAAAAGATATCTGCATTGCAGACACTGTGAAATTATAATAAAATGAATAATCTTAAAGCCAAAAAATACTGATTGCATTTTCACTATGTTTCTAAAATGCAAGAAATACTAGTTTCTGCTCATTTTTCATACATACTGCCTCAGTGGAATGTACGCCGTCTGATAGGGTACACTTCTACTGAATATGAAGAATTCATACAGATTATCAAAACAAAAAAAGCTTTTGATGATTATTACAACAATACAAAAAATGCCCAATGAACACCAAATACCTCTGCTGAAATACTCAATACAGACTTGAATCCAAATAAGAATGCTGAGGTAAGGCTCCAGAATCCAAACAGGTAAATGAATCAGTCTTCAGAGGTAGTAAAAAGCAATGCCTTCTTTAATGTCACACAAGCGCTTTCACGCAATGCTTCATCAGGAGTATGAATAACATAATCAACCACACCTCTTTATATATCTTAATCTTACCACATGACTTAAAAGTCTAATCAATTTAAAGTTATATACTATTATAAAATAATAGGTTAAAAAATGGATGTGTGGAAGTGTGTTAACATCAACTAATATAACTGTTTATAATGTATATAAACATTTTTTATGTATTTAATAAAACATTTAAAAACATCCTAAAAAAATATATATATTAGCATCATGCAAATATGTAAATGTGTGTAAATAGTGATTCAATATGAATTCTGTAGCAACTATATTGGAATAAAGCCCTGCTTTCATATTTACCTACGTAGTCCCCTTCTTCTTAAAATGGGCTTAATGGGCATGCTATCATTAAGTCCATGGCCATAATTGGCCCTCAACATAACTATCCATTTGGCCTCTACCTCTTCAGTTCTATCCCTAACATCCCCACATCTCAGACTCTCAAAGGTTCTGGAAACTATCATAAATTTGAACCTGTGCTGCTCTTCCTCTTTGGAAACATGTTTAGACAGGGCATTACATTCAGACCTCTTACCTATATGATATATATGCTCTCTGATTCTTTCCCTTAGACTACGATCTGTCTTGCCTACATAGAAACAATTACATAAACAGCAGGTAGCAAGATATACCACGTGTGGTCACACATGTGCCGCTAACCCTAATATCAAAAACTCTGCCTGTGTCTGGATGTCTAAAATATGAATCCTTATTAATAAATTGACACTGATTACAGTTGCCACATGGTTTTGTTCCACTTGAACTAGTAACACTAACACTATCTCTATTAATACATAACCTTCTCCTAAGGTACTTTTGTTTTTGAAAGTAAACTGTGGTCTTGAGCCAGCAACCCTACTGATAACAGGATCTGTCATTAGAATATTCTCTCGAATATGAGATGTTGACATTCAAAATACTATCTCTGTCCCTTACTTCCCTACAATACTTATCTGAAAAGTATGGTTTGGCTCTTGTCCCCCTCAGTTGTTTAACTTTCCTAAAACCATCTTCTATAATATTAGTTGCTACAGATTTCATATTGAATCACTATTTACACACATTTACATATTTGCATGATGCTAATATATATATATTTTTTAGGATGTTTTTAAATGTTTTATTAAATACATAAACATTTTTATATACATTATAAACAGTTATATTAGTTGATGTTAACACACTTCCACACATCCATTTTTTAACCTATTATTTTATAATAGTATATAACTTTAAATTGATTAGACTTTTAAGTCATGTGGTAAGATTAAGATACATAAAGAGGTGTGGTTGATTATGTTATTCATACACCTGATGAAGCATTGTGTGGAAGCGCTTGTGTGACATTAAAGAAGGCATTGCTTTTTACTACCTCTGAAGACTGATTCATTTACCTGTTTGGATTCTGGAGCCTCAGCACTCTTTTGATGGTTATTGTTTGTTTTTTCACAAACATTACCCCCACACATATTTGCAGACTCCTGACAAGCCAGATCCATGACAGTAACTGTGGATTAAACTGCAACAGTGGTCAGTCACTTTTATGTTAATCCTGGTTCCCCTCGAAAGACACCAACTTGATTTATACACCTCTAAAATCTGACTAGTATGAAAATAACTGTTGTTACATACACTGTGCCTCACAACAAACCCAATCAGCAATTTGATAAATGTTAGCATGTAATCTAGCCTTTGTTTTCAGACATAGCCTGTTCACCTAAAAAAGTCACTTTCCGTGTATACATTTTAAGTGTGGCTGTGATTTCTTTCTTTCTGTATATATTTTACATTTTTTGACCATGGAAGCCCAGCTGGGTGTAAAAGCCCCTTTTCAGCAGAGACCCAGGGAGAAGAGCTCCAGTACATGCAGTACAAACAAAATCTTTTAAGTTATCTATCACAACTGCAAAACAAACACATAAACACACAAAGACATACTCGGAGGCACTGATCAAAAATCTACCAAAACTACAAAGGCCTCCAAAGCAGACACCCAAGCAACTGCCACCTCAAGACATAAGACATGCAACACATAGTTCTCAAAGTCAGTGTGCTAAACAGTCACAGCCCTTAAGGCCAAACACAATGCCAGACACACTTGTTATAGGTGACTCCATAGTCAGACACACTGACGTCCCACTCACCAGACTGAACAAGGAAAAGATCACAGTAAGCTGCCTGTCAGGCGCTAGAATCCACCACATAACACAAGCACTCAGGTCACTCCACAGCAAGTACAAGTATGACTCAGTCATTGTCCATGCCGGTGTGAGCGACCTGAGGCGATACCTCCCTGGACTACATGAAAAGAGACATAGAGGAGCTCTCAGATTATGTAGCCCAGGCCGGTATGACCCTGACCCTGAGCAGTATCCTACCCTCACCAAGAATGATGCCACAATACAGAGACAAAATGATCAGCTTTAATAATTGGCTTAATTACTGGTGTCATTCTAAGGGGATCCAATGTCTGTCTGCCTGGGATGACATGCTTGACAAGCCACGCTGCTTCGCAAGGGACGGCTTGCACCTGTCACCCCTGGGCTTTGGGATATTGGCAAAGGCTCTTGCCACCCCCATAGTGCCTTTTTTAGGCAAGGCTCAAATGATAAACCTACCGCCCTAGAAAACAAAAATGGAGAAAAACTAAGGGTATTACTGCTCAATGCCAGAAGTCTAAACCTCAAGATGCACGCCCTCGAAGCCCTCCTCAGTATGGAGAATATCGATGTCTGTGCTGCGACTGAAACCTGGTTCAAGGCTCCTGAGAGCACCCCAGCACTATCAGGTTATACCTCATATCATGCGTTCCGGCCCCAAAATCCGGACCGAACCACAAAAGGAGGGAGAGTATCCATATTCATAAAGGATACCCACACCTCCAGGTTAGTGGCAACGCACGAAGCATCGGAGACCATCCAGGTGCAATTAACCATAGGTAAAACTGCCCTACAGTTTGTAACATGCTACAGACCACCTTCTCAAACTCAGGAAACCCACACAGCCTTCCTGAAGACACTGGAGAGTATGAATGTCTCTCCAAACACCATCATATTGGGTGACTTCAACTACCCAAACATAGACTGGGAACATTACTCAAGCCCCAACACCCTAGCCCAAAGGTTCCTGGAGTTCATAAACTCAAATGCTATGGAACAACTAGTCACCATTCCCACAAGAGGAGAAAATATACTAGACCTGATCATCACAAACATGGGGACAAAATGCTCCACACGGAAGTATATCCCTCATTGGTGAGATCAGACCATAAATTAATCTCACTGGAGATCCACATCCCGCCCCCACCCCAGCAAAAGACCTCAGTGAAGAACTTCTCAAAAGCAAACTTCACACTTCTTAAGACTGGAGTGGTATCCTTCAAGGCCCCGAGCCAGTGGAAACCACAACCCACGCTGCTGAAACCCTTACAAATGCCTTCTACGAGCACCTCCAGGAATGTATGGATCAAGCAATCCCTAATAAAATCAAGACCCTTTCCACCAAAGGCAGGCGCCCGGTCTGGTGGACCCCAGCCATAAACAAACTCTACAACAAGAGGAGAAAGCTACTACATGACAGAGCAAAATCCTAAAAGGGAAGGCATCTCTGATCAATACTAGCAAAAAACTACGATCACTCATAAAATCATCCAAGGCCAACTTTAAGAGAAAAATCGCTAATGACACAAAAGACAATCATAAGGCCTTCTTTAGCTATGTTAGAAACCTGGGTGGAAACTCCCAGATATGCTCAGAATTAGTCCAAAATGATAAAAAAATCACTGAACCCACAGACATTGCCAACATACTGGCAGACAGGTTCTGTGCAAATTTCTCCCTCCCCCCCCAAAAGGAGAAATATCTATCCCACCAGAGTCTAGCCTCCCAAACATCTCAGATGCCCAGGTGAGAGCTGCTCTCTCTAAAGCAAAAAACACAGCATCAATGGGACTGGATGGTGTCCCCGGCTGTGTGCTACACGAACTCAATGAGGAACTAAACCCACACATAAGGCTGCTGTTTAATCTTAGCCTTACTACAGGATACATACCCAAAGAATGGCGTACGGCAACTGTGGCCCCACTCCACAAAGGCGGTGCTTCTATGGACCCTGGAAATTACCGCCCCATAAGCTTGACGAGCCTTGTCTGCAAAGCTATGGAGAGGATCATAATGGAACTCATAAATAAAGACATTGGGGACCTACAGACACTGGATCCTACCCAATTTGGCTTTGTCAAGGGAAGATCCTGCCTCTTGAACTTGGTCGACTTTTTCGAAACAGTCACTAAGGCCATTGATGAGGGTAAGGCAGTTCACACAGCCTACCTTGACCTAGCAAAAGCGTTCAACACAATACCCCACTTGGGCATCATAGAAAAGCTCACCAGCTTAGATGTAAACCCATATGTCACAAGATGGGTTGCAAACTGGCTCAAGGACAGAACACACAGGGTTAGAGTTGCTGGTGCCATGTCAGACTCTAAGCCGGTCACGGCGGTGTCCCACAGGGCTCAGTCCTGGGCCCCTCTTGTTCGGCATTTATTTTTCTGAAGTGCAGGCAAACATAGGGGGATTGTGGCTGACAAAATTTGCAGATGACTGCAAACTGGGCACCATAATTGACACTCCATCAGACACAGACATCCTCCAGAGAGGTCTCATAGAAATGGATAACTGGTGCCAGAGCCATGGCCTTAAGCTAAATGCCAAAAAATGTATAGCAATACCCTTTGGGAAAAACAAGGTAACCCCTAATTACCACATAGGTGGTAATCCATTAAACACGGAAGAAGTTATCAGGGACCTGGGGACCCAAGTTGACAGTAACCTCTCTTTTGACACTCACATTGCCAAAGTGGTTAGGAAGACCTTCTACATTGCCCACCTGATCATGAAGGGATTCACATCCAGATCAGGAGAGGTCATTGTACCCCTGTACTCTTCACTTATCAGACCAATGATTGAGTACAACGCCCCATTCAGAATGTACCTTACCCGACACCTGCAGCAGTTGGAAAGACCCCAAAAGTTCCTCACCAAAAGGATAAAGGGGCTCAAACATATGTCATACGATGCCCGACTGAAGAAACTCCAGCTCTATTCAGTCACATACCATCTGCTCAGAGGTGATCTGTGCCTGACATACAAGGCCATGTCCAACCCGGAATTAATGGACATGCTCCACCTCAAAAAATCCAAATCCACCAGAGCCACGAGAGCAAGAGACTTAAAGCTCAACACGGATATAAATAGGACGTGCTGGAGGGACAGATTCATCACCCAGAGACTCCCTACACTATGGAACAGAATCCCAGTCCATGTGAGGCAGAGCCCCTCACTGACTCTGTTCAAGAGAAATCTTGACGAGTGGATGGGAGATCGTAGGTTTACCCCGGGAATCATCTCTGTATCACTGCTGGACAGAGGCACAGCAAACTAATGGGTATAGTATTCTCATCCTAAGGGGTGGTGAAAGCCACACACACTCTGGCTAGGCTTATAAATGCCCTAGGGCAGATAGCCTAGTATGAACCTATGAACCTATGAACCTATATAACATCAACAATGTCAGGCAGAATACAATTAAAATACATTTTACAATGTCAAAATAGATACGATAGTAACCATACACAAGGTAATATGTCTTCTTATAATAATTCTATTATATACAGTAAACTCTCAGTTAACCGGGCCTCAAGCAACCAGCACTCTCAAGCAACCGACAAAAAAAAAAAATCAAAGAAATACAGTACAGTTTCTGTTTTCCCCCCACAGAAGCATACCTTACCTTTTTAGAGTTTCAGAGTTTTAAAAAGGAAGATAGGAATAAATTCCCTCTCTCCCCAACCTGAGAACAAGTCGAACCAAACAAATAGTATTGGGTACAGTATCAGTTAGACCTATTTTTAATAGTAACTCTCAAGCAACCAGAAACCAGGATGTGACAGGTGTTTTCTTAAAAGTGTTTTGAATGCCTGCTGGTTTTCAAGAAGCATGAGAAGTATGAATACAAGGAGTCTCCCAATGCATTTTGGGGTTTAGTGATGAGAGGAGGATTTTGTCTTTAGAGTGAAGATCTTTTGTAGGTTGGTAGTATTGCAGCATGCCTTTTAATGCTGGATAATTGTCAGGGTAGTATATTAGAGTATGAGCTAGTAATACCTGACAGTAGTGGAGCTGATGTGGGAATTCAGTCCAATTTAGTTGTGCTCAATTTAGTTGTTTAAGGACCAAACAGTGTTATGATCTTCTTCTTCTTCTTCTTCTTTCAGCTTTTCCCGGTAAGGGGTCGCCACAGGGGATCACCTGTCTGCTGATGACTGGCAGTGGAGTTTTACTGTGTCGAGTTGCCAGCTTGGCGCCCAACCTTCCACAGAAGGCAAAGACATACACACACTCACACCTAGGGCCAATTTAGAGTGTCCAATCCACCTACAGCATGTCTTTGAGATGTGGGAGGAAACCGGAGCACCCGGAGGAAACCCACGTGCCCATGGGGAGGACATGTAGACTCCGCACAGAAGGCACCCCAGCCAAGGATTGAACCAGAGAACCTCTTGCTGTGAGGCAAACAGTGTTGTGATCTAAAGGAGTGATTTGCAGCAAAGTGAGCTACTTTATTGTAGCATTGTTTCAGCTTTGTTTGTGTGGACATTTGTAGGTTAGTAAAGAGTGGGGAGGCATACAGTAGGTTAGGAATGAGACAGGCTTTTGCTGTGGTTTCTCTAGCTCTTTTTGTTACATAGGGTTTTGTTTTATACAAGAGGCCACTTTTTTTTAAATAAGAGTTTGGAAGTATAGGCCAAATTTCAAGTTGCTATCAGTTGTGAATGCTAACAGTTTGGTGTTAGGGGCCTGTTCAGTCAGGGTGTTATTTAATGAATTGATTTTGACAAGAGTTTTGCTATGGGAGAATGTTTTTGGGGTGAAAGTAGTAATTTTGTTTTTAGGGGTTAAGTAGGGGTTGTGAGTTGTCTAGCCAAGATTCTATGGATATAAGGGTTTTGAGTAATTTCTTAATTTTTGTAGGTTAGAGGCTGTACAGATGAGTGTGGAGTCATCTGCATATTGTACAAGAGTGGAGTTCTTGGAAGCAGTGTGTATAATAAATATGCTAAACAGGAGGGGTCCAAGTATGGAACCTTGTGGCACTCCAACAGTAATGGGGAAAAATGAAGAGTATTCTTGCTGTCATTTGACTGCTTGGAATCTATCTTTTAGGTAGCTGATAAACCAGGAGAGAGAGGAGAGGCAGATACCCAAGGAGGAGAGTTTTAGTAATAGTTCATGATGACAGATGGTGTTCAATGTTTTGGACAGGTTTAGGAATAAGGAAGATACTAAGGTTACGGCATTTCTGATTTTATTAATGGCATCAGCAAAGTGAAACAGAGCAGTAGTGGTGCTATGGTTGGGACAAAAACCATGTTGTGTGGGAGAGAGAAGATTGTTTATGGTAAGGTATTCAAGTAATTGGGGTTTTAGAATGGATCTGTTTATTTGCGATTTTTAGGGATTCTGGAGGAAGGTTGTCTGCCGCAGAGCTCATAAGTTTTAGTTTTAGGAAATATTTTCTTAAGGTAGAGTTAGGGACAGGACTGAGTAAGAAGCGAGACTCCATGGGGTTCTTTTGGGGGAGTGATTGGTTTGATGGTGGGGTTGGCTTTCATAAGTGAGGCTACAGCTTGAAGGAAGTATTCGTTAAAGTTATTAGTGACTGTTGATGAAGTGTCTTCTGGAGAGGGAGAGGGTTGTTGACTTTGGCCTGGGTTTAATAGATTTTAGACCAATGACCAGAATTTTTAGGGTTATTTTGTTGTTCCTGCTAAGTTAAAGTAGTGGATTTGTTTGTTTTTTTTTTTTTTTGGGGGGGGGGCTTATACTGTGTTTGGTTTTATTTCTTATCTCTCTGAAGCATAGGCATTCTTTCTGGGATTTTATGGGGTGCCATGCTTTGTTACAGATGCTTCTCAATTAAATTATGAGTAACATTCTACCTCAACAGTGAAGCTTGAGAGGTGAATCTTGGTATCCATGTCAATATCACATAGCAAGCAGGGTTATATAATTTGAAAGAAGTGATCACAATTCTTTGCAGTGCACTGATGTTAACCTGTTCCCATCTACTACAACAGTCAGAGAAAAAATGTAGGCGTGATAAGTGTTTTCCAGCTGTCACACAGAGACTAGCCATTCACAGAACAGCAGCAAAAAGGGCAAAGACCTTAATAAACATATACTTCATGGAGCAACCCCAATAATGCCCTAAAATCAAGTAAGACAGGCTTGTTAAGTACTTTTCACCTCTGCTAACCTCTAGTCTCATGCTACAGCATTAACAATGATAAGAGGCCATCACAGAAGAGGACTGAGGTGCACAAAAGTGCTTTAAACATTAAATACTTCATTCAGCCTTTCTTTTTTGGACAAATTAAGTAATTAACTTGTTAAAACCTAGTACTCCTACACTCTTCTTTCTTAACTATTGTAATACATGGAAGCAGTTTAAAGTCCATGTACTACAATGAATTTATGACTTGGTCTGTCCAATCATACCCCTTTTTTGTTATGTGCTCTGGACATGAATGTCAAGAGTTACCACTTGATCTTTGCTCTTGAGGTTAATTTCTTGACATCCATATTTGAAACACAAAGAAAACTGGTTATGACTACAGACCCAATCATAATCATTTATATTAAACCTTTAATTCATTGTTTAACATGTTTTAAAGTTATTTAATCTTGGCTACCACTATTCTGTGGTGGCTTCTGAGAACTGTTAAATCCCTAGTGTGAGACTAGAGATTAAAAATGATGAGGGATGCTTAACGAAAGTTTGTTAAGCACCTCTCTGACATAAGAAAAGTGCTTAACAAGACTATCCTTTCTCTGAATTTAGAGCATAATCATGATGCTCCATGCACTACAATGTCCTGCAAAATCAGCTTGTTGCTCTCAGACAAATAAACTCCCAACAAAATGGATTAGCGAACATTCACAGTTAAGACGTTATTACCCTTTGCTTTTCACACAACTCCTCTACACATGCTTCAAGTGAAATTGCTCAAGAGTCAGTAGCCTGCAGGGAAAAAAAAAGGCAAATGACATAACACTAAACTCTTTTTCCTCTAGGAAGTCATTGCCAAAGTGTTTTCTAAGTGTGCACCAGCAATGACTCACTTGTATAAGGAGATTTCTCCTTCCTCTATTTTGTGCGACTGTGGAGTTGATATATATAAGTTCTGGAGTGTGGTGGACTTACCCCTCCACACCTGGGGTGCAAGGGGGCAAACAACTAAAAATGTATTTTTGCCCTTTTGAATTTCTGGCATTTTTTTCATCCTCTCGGAATGCTGGCTTTCAGGAAGTCAGTCAGTTCATAGGGTCATAGGTTGGTACTAGGCTATTGGCCCAAGGGCCTATACAGGCCTAGCCATAACAATTTCCAGGATATTTCTTCCCACAATATTTACTTCCCAGGACCCCTGTCTAGCAGGGTGACTGACATGATCGCCGGGGTGAATTTCCTATCTCCCATCCAATCATCCAGGTTCCTTCTGAAGAGGGCCAAGGAGGTGCTCTGCTTGGCAAGTCTATTCCAGAGTATGGGCAGTCTCTGGTTCAGGAACCGATCCCTCCAGCATGTTTTGTTCATTGTGATGACAAGATTTAGATCCCTGGATTGTGTGGTCTGAGGGACTGGGATTTCTTTAAGTGGAGCATGTCCAACAGCTCAGGGTTTGACATGGCCTTGTATGTTAAGCAGAGATCACCTCTGAGTAGACGATATGCCACAGAGTATAGCTGGAGTTTTTTTAGACAGTCAGCATAGGCAACTGCTTTAGGCCTGTGATTCTTTTAGTGAAGTATTTCTGCGGCCTTTCCAGCTGTTGCAGATGTTGTGTGAGGTACATACCAAATGGGGCGTTGTACTCTATAATGGGACTAATGAGGGATGTGTACAGTGGGACAATGACCTCTTTTTTTCTGGATGAAAAGCCCTTAGTGATGAGGTGTGCCACAGAGAAGGATTTCCTGACTGTTGTGGTGATGTGGTTATCGAAAGTGACACCACTGTCCATCTGTGTCCCTAAGTCTTTCATCACACTTTCTGTGTTTAGTGTACTGCCATTTATGTGGTAATTCATGAGTACATGTTTTTTTCCCAAAGGGGATAACTATACATTTCTTGGCATTAAGCTTGAGCCCATGGCTCTGGCACCAAGCATCTGTTTCTGTAAGGCCCTTTTGTAGAATATCCACATCATTTGGGGATTCAATAATGGCTCCCAGTTTGCAGTCATCTGCAAATTTTGTTAGCCAGAGTCCCTTAGTGTCGGTTTGTACTTCAGAGAAGTAAATGCCAAACAAGAGTGGCCCCAGGACTGAACCCTGAGGTACTCCACTTGTCTGGAGCTGGATTTGGAGTCAGCTACTTTTATAGTCTGGGTTCTGTCAGTAAGCCAGTTGGCACCCCATCGAGTGATGTTGGGATTTATGCCCAGCTTAGTAAGTTTATCTATGATTCCAGAGTGGGGGATGGTGTTGAAGGCCTTGCCGAGGTCCAGATAGGCTGTGTGGACCTCCTTACCCTCATCCACAGCTCTGGAGACTGATTCAAAGAAGCCAAGTCAGGTTCAGGAGACAAGATCGGCCCTTCACAAACCCAAACTGGGTGGGGTCCAGTGTTTGAAGGTTGCCAATGTCTTTGTTTATAAGTTCCATGATAATGCATTACATGCCCTTGCAGATCAGGCTCATCAGACTGATGGGATGGTAGTTCCCAGGATCCAATGTGGATCTACCTTGTGGAGTGGGATAAATGTAGCTGTGCGCCACTCAGTGGGAATGAAGCCTGAGGTGAGGCTATGATTAAACATGACACTTAGGTGAGGTGCCAGTTCATTTTTTAGTTCATGTAGTACACATCCCGGGATGTCATCTGGTCCCATGGATGCTGTATTCTTAGCTTTGGAGAATGCAGTTTCTACCTGTGTGGCTGTGATTACCGGAATTTGGCAATCTTTTGGTATTGAGATGTGCCCTTGAGGAAGTGAGAGGGGGGTGAAGTTGGCACTAAATCAATCTACCAGGATATTGGCAATATCCTTGGGATCAGTATATTTAATGTCATTCTGTTGTAACTCAGAGGAGCACTGAGCATTGTCATTTAGATTACTGACATTATAGAATGCCTTGTGGTTGTCTTTGGAATATTTGGCAATTTTATTTTCGTAACTAGCTTTGGAGGATTTTATGAGGGATCTCAGCTTCTTACTAAGGCTGGTAAAGGAGTTTTTTGCATCCTGGGATTTTCTTCTTTTCTGCATCAGATTCTTCATTCTGTTGTATAGTTTGTTTATGGCAGGGGACCACCAGATTGGCTTCCTTTTTTGGAGGAGAGCATCTTGGTTCTATTTGGGATGGCACACTCATACACGAGTGGATGTGCTCGTACAGTGCCTTAGTGTAGGATTCGTCAGTCGGACTTTCAGCTCCCATCTGCATGGGTGTCATGAAGTTTGTTACTTCTGACTTGAGTAGCATGAAGTTGGCTTTGGAGAAGTTTTTTTACGGAGGTTTCTTTACTGGGGGGTGGGGGTGGGATGTGGATCTCAAGGGTGATTTGCTTATGGTCAGACCTGATCGATGAGGGGGTGACCACTGGTGTGGAACATCTATCTCCCATGTTGGTAATGACCAGGTCTAGGATATTGGAGCCCCAGGTGGAACAATGGATTAATTGATCCAGGGCGTTGGAATTTATGAATTCCAAGAACAGTTGTGAAAAGGTGCTGGTACCCGAGTAGTTTTCTCAGTTAATGGCAGGGTAGTTGAAATCACCCAGTATTAGGGTTTTGGTTGTATCTTAATATATTCCAGTATGTTTAGAAAGATGTAGTGAGAATCTTGGGGCATGGTGGGGGATCTGTAGCAAGCTACAATTTGGATTGCAGTCTTACCTAGTGTTAGTTGCACCTGGAGAATTTCAGATGCATTGTGTTGGGCAACTAGCCTGGAGGTGTGAATATCCTTGGTGAATATGGACACTCCTCCACCTTTAGTGTTTCGGTCCTGCTTTGGTGGCCAAAAAGTGTGGTAAGAGTTGTAGCCTGGTATTGCAGGGGTGCTCTCTGGAGCCTTGAACCAGGTCTCAGTTACTGCACAGATATCGATTTTCTCCATTTTTAGGAGTGCCTCGAGAGAGTACATTTTGAGGTTTAGACTTCTAGCATTGAGTAGCATTACCTTCAGATTTTGCATGCTTGGATCTGTTACGGTGGTGGTTTTGTCTTTTGTACCTTGCCTAAAAAAGGCACTATAGATGTGGCAAGAGCTTTAGCCACTAACCTGAATCCCAGGGGTGACAGGTGCAGACCATCTCTGGCAAAGTATCATGGTTTGTCGATCATGTCGTCCCAGGCAGACAGATACTGGATCCCCTTTGAATGACACCAGAAGCTTAGCCAATTGCTGAAGTAAATAATTTTGTCCTTATACTGTGGTATCATTCTGGGCAAAGGCAGGATGCTACTCAGGGCTAGGGTCATACCTGCCTGGGCCACATGATCTAAGAGCTCTTCCATGTCTCTTGTCATGTAGTCCAGGGAGGTATGTCTCAAGTCATTCACTCCAACATGGACAATGACAGTCATATTTGTACTTGTTGTGGAATGACTTGAGTTCATGCATTATGTGGCAGATCCTGGCACCTGACAGGAGGCTGACTGTAATTTTCTCTTTGTTCAGCCTGGTGAGTGGGACATCAGTGTGCCTCACTAAAGAGTCACCTATGACTAAAGTGTTGGGTACATTGTCTTGCCATAGGGGCTGTTGTTGGGTGGCACACTAGAGTTGTGAGCTATGTGTCTCTTTGGTTGTGAGTTTACGTTTCAGCTTTGGAGGTCCTTGTTGCTTGGGCAGGTTAATGTTAAGGGCCTCCACATATGTGGGTTTAGTGTTGTTATGTATGGGTGTTGATGGTGTGGGTTTTGAAGTGTTATGTGTTGCTTGAGGTGTAGTGCAGGTGTTGACCTTCTCCTCTTGACTGTCTAGCACAATCTTGGCTGGAGAGAGCTTTGCTTCCATTTTGGCTATGTAAGTGCATCTCTCGCAGGTTGTAGTGTTGGGTGGTAGGAGGAGAGAGTTGTCTGTATACAGTGAGGCAGCTGCTGCATTGCCCCGGTATGCCCAGATTCACCAAGTGGATAGGATAAATCACCGGAAGCTGGCCCTTGGACATGGCTGTTTAGGTACTTTTTTGTAAAGTACAAGAACTGTTTTCCCTTACCTTTGCAAGGTAGTTTGCAATTATAGGCTGTTTAGTGCCTACAATTAATTTCTCCTTATTAACAAGGAGAGTTGAGTGCTTGTATCAGTTTACGGCTTCCTAGTGCTTTCCAGCAGGTTCTAGAGCAAGTGCTAGTCACAGGGGTTCAGATTTTAGTGCTACTACTGAATAACCAGCTAGTTCTAAGGGAAAATTTGAAGAGCAGACTTTCTGGCACCTGGGATAGATTAACCATAGCCCTGCAATTCTGCAGAATGCGTAAAATGCGCAAACACATGCATTTTTAAGCCAGCAAGTTGAAAGGGATAGAAATCACGAGCAAATGCAAGCTGTGCATGAAAGTCATAGTATAGCTACTTTCGCATATAGGCTGCCCCCGCCAAAAAAAAATGTCTGACTGTAAAAAATGTGAAAGAGGTCATAGCCACAGTTATGTATTTCAACTTGATGTACACTAACTCCCTAGCAAACAATATTAATAATTATTAAACAACGGTTACAGTAAACTCTCAGTTAACCTGAACTCAAGCAACCAGCAAAAAAAAAATAAATAAATAAAATTGAAGAAATACAGTACAATTTGCGTGTGTTGCACTTTCTGCCCCCTCCCCTTCGCAGAAACATACCTTTTTTCGAGTTTGAGTTTTAAAAAGGAAGCTAGGAATAAATTCCCTCTCTCCCCAACCTGAGAACAAGTCAAACCAAACAAATACTATAGCGTACAGTATTAGTAAGGCCTACTTTTAATAGTAACTCTCAAGCAACCAGAAACTACACTTATCTGGCATCTACCAGTCCCCATGGGCACTGGTTAACTGAGAGTTTACTGTATGTAATTCCCTTTTGCTTTTAGCATGCTGCTGTCAGAGATGGAGATGTGTCCTTGCCCCCTCAACAAGCCATATTAATGATTGCTCAGTAGTGATCTTGTGAAATTCTTTTCATGCACAGCCTGCATTTGCTCATGTAGTCCATTTTTAGTTGAAGTCTGACTTGAAAAATGCAGGATGTTGCCGTTTTTTAAGTACTAAAAAGCTTTTTACTACCATCCTCTCAACTCTCCAGATTGTTGCAGAATATCTAGATTTTTGTGTCATATGTGTGGTCTATTCCTCATAACATGGTTTCCTAACAAGTCATTGTGGACTGAAGTCATTAAATAATGAGACATTTGAGTTTCCGACTTCATTTCCTTCAGCGCATTCATGCTAAAGCAAAATGTGTTGTGGCGATCTTTTAAGTTTATAAATGCATTATTTAAAACATGTCCCTGATTTTGGCCCTTTGTCCCCATTATTTTTGGTCTCTCCCGATTTCTTGTGATAGGTGGCAGAGAGGTAACAGTCAGAAATCGATAGTAACTGTATTTAAAGATTTCTTGCCAAGCTTAACAGCAGGAGCATTAGACTTACACGTCTGCTACGACAGAGGTTTACTAGGGGACGTTGCGTTTGTTTTTATGCATTTGCAGTTTGAATTTCTTTAGTTCATAAACACTCCAGTCAGCTGTTCAGATTTTCACATGTCCAGATTTTTGCAACACATTTTTCGTCTGTTCCACAAAATGTTTGGTTAATGGCAAATCACTGAGGATCGAAGTCAGAAAATAATGACAGTCACTTGAACTTCAAATTTCGTACAATTCAGCAAATTCATGCTAAGGCGAAACCTGCTAATGAACTTTTAAAATTTATAAGAGTGATATTTAAAATGTGTCCCTCATTTCTGGGCCTTTGTCCCATTATTTATGGCTTTGTCCAGATTTCGTGCTCTGTATGTATTCTCCTAAAAAGTTTACTGCCATACTTTTTTTACATTTTGCGGTTGGTCACGCAAACATCTTTTCAGTAACAAAAGATAAGCCATGGAACTTCATAAAAAATAAAAGTCATTTCACCTTGATAGGATAGGAGTTGCAGTGCTGAAGCTCATTCTGCTAATCAACATTGTGTTTCAATACCAGAAAATCTGTAGTGGATGGTAGTACAATGCAGAGCAAAGCCTCGTTTGTATTACATCATACTGTTCTCACTTTACCTACGCCGAATAAGAAACCGGCACACCCCGCTCTATACGTCCCCGTAAGTGAAATGAGATACACATTTATTTATATACATATATTTTAAGATGTCTGACGTCCTGAAAGGGGGTCGGTGGTTTGGAATATTACTGCAAGCGTTGCTGCTTGGGAAGCACGAAAACATTAGGAAATAGATACGCTCCTGCAGAACTTCGGTCTATTACAGAAATAAAGTGAAATTTGATGTGGTTTTATCTAGCTACATGACTGCCTGTTTATCATTATTTCTATCTGTCCCATCCATAGTTTGTTTCTATATCTGTTTTGGTTTTGTACAGATCAACTTTCTCCTCCTGAAAGCCTTAGACATGATACATGATCGATCTATAAATAAAACGAATTTGAATGAGGTTCCCAAAATGATGACCGTGCTCTAGGACAAACAGTACAATATATGATGGGTAAATCACTTCACTGGATTGCCTATGCAGGGATAACAGAGTAAAGGGAAATGCGCTTGGTTAAATATTAACTGTTAAAACTTTACGGTGCTATATTTCAATATCCATAACGCACAGTGTTCGTAATGGCAGACTTTGATGACATTCTAAAATTAGTTGGTGAGTTTGGTCGCTTTCAAAAATTCTTGTTGCTTTCAGCCTGCTTGCCAAATATAATTGTGGGCCTGCAGATGGTTGTGCAAGTCTTTACTGATTTAGTTGTACCCCATCACTGTAATACTAGCTGGATATTAAACATAAACCCAAATATAAGCAAAGAAGAGCAACTGAGTTTAACCATTCCAAAGAACCAGGATGGCTTCTATGAAGAATGTTGGATGTATACTCCTGTGCACTGGGATATTGACTTAATTAAAAAATATGGCATCAATTCAACAACTGAATGTCAGACAGGCTGGGAATATGACACATCCGAGGATATATACACAACTGCAAGTGAGGTTTGTATTATTTGGTTTACCTAAGCTTAAAAGGAAGCATTCTTGTAGCAAATACATTATTTTATTATTTTAGTTTTACTTTACTTGGTGGTGCTTTAGAATGGAGTTTATTTGGCTTGATAATTTTTTATGATCATGTTGATCCTTTAATGACAGCTGTAACTAAACATTCAAACCAAAGTGTTAATATATCTCTGAAAGAGTATGGAGAAAAATGTTAAAAAGGAGAGACCACATTGATGACAGAGTACTCTAAACACAAAAGATGACTAAGCAGCATGTCACGCTTTGGAATGCTTTTATTACTTCAAGGTAACCTGGATGACTTACAAAACACAGGCATGAGAACTGCTCTGTGGGCTCACTCATTATCATCCCATTCCTCTAATGTAAGAAGTTTTATTTGACATAGTACACAAACATTCTGCAGATGAATATCACTTTATTTGAACATTTACTAATTGCATTAATAGACCAATCCAAAAATGGACCTCTTCAACAATAGTCTGGGTGAAAACAACCACAACCGAGTAACCTGCAGCCTAAGGTAGCTTTATAGTACATCAGATACGGGTGGGATTACATCAAAGATCAGCTCTGAGACCTTTCTTATTTGCAATGGTGATGGACAGGTTGACAGACAAGATCAGACAGGAGTCCCCGTGGACTATGATGTTTGCAGATGACATTGTGATCTGTAGTGAGAGTAGGGAACAGGTGGAGCAGACCCTGGAGAGGTGGAGATATGCTCTAGAAAGAAGAGGAGTGAAAGTCAGCAGGACTAAGACACAATATATGTGTGTGAATGAGAGGGAGGATAGAGGAATGGTGAGGATCCAGGGAGTAGAGGTGGCAAAGGTGGATGAGTTTAATACTTGGGATCAACAGTTCAGAGTAATGGTAAGTGTGGAAGAGAGGTGAAGAAGAGAGTACAGGTAGGGTGGAGTGGGTGGAGAAGAGTGTCAGTAGTGATTTGTAACAGCCGTCTGCAAGAGGGTAGTGAGACCAGCTATGTTATATGGGTTGGAGACAGTGGCATTGACAAAAAGGCAGGTGTCAGAGCTGGACGTGGCAGAGTTAAAGATGTTAAGATTTGCACTGGGTGTGATGAGGGTGACAGGATTAGGAATAAGTATATTAGAGGGTCAGCCCAGGTTGGATGTTTTGGAGACAAAGCCAAAGAGGCAAGATTACATTGGTTTGGACATGTGCTGAGGAGGGATGCAGAGTATATTGGGAAAAAGATGTTAAGGATGAAGCTGCCAGGTAACAGGAAAAGAGGAAGGCCTAAGATAAGGTTTATAGATGTGGTGAAAGAGAACATGCAGGTGGTTGGTGAAACAGAACAAGATGCAGAGGACAGGAAGAAATGGAAACAGATGATCTGCTGTGGCGACAACTAGCGGGAGCAGCCGAAAGAAGAAGAAGATACTTGCATATCTCTGTACTTAGCAAGTATCAGTGCAAGTTAGACTTTTTAAATTATAACCATTAATTTGAGGGACTGCAGTTTATTTCAAGTTATTCAAATTAAATGGTTACAGTTATTCTGTTGAATTGCAGTTTAATTGCATGTAACAGCACTGGAAATACAGGCCCAGTAATAATTAGTTGATATAAATAACTGCAGGCTGTTAAAGTATTTATTTTATTTATTTAGCTGTTTTGTTAAATTTAGTAAGGATAGCATTTGGTTATGAAATCAGTATCCTGCATTCATATGCAACCCTGATTCAGTTAGAACAAATAGTACAGCATAAGTTACAGGTTTCTACTGAAGTATTGTTACTTGTACTTATTCCTGCTCTCTGCAGAGTTTGAGGGCTGTGAACCTTGCTTGTATGTGAGATTTCTCTCGACTACGTCTATGGAAAAGTCTGCAAGAGGCTTTTCAGTATTTAACGCAAAAATACCAGCAGTTAATAATATGCCAGTAAAACAAAATAGTTTTCTTAGCTTATTATTGTACTCAACAATTGGACTGCCTTTTACTCAGTACATTTTCTTCTTCATTTCCTTGATGTTTTGGGGTATCCAAGTTAGATTATAGAAAAATCCATTTTCTATTTGAAACTTTTCTTAATTTAAAATATGTGTCTGGAGAGACAAACTTGACTTGGAAGAGCACTGTCCCAGCAGTAGGTGAATGATTGGCCTTATTATTGTAAGTGGGGACAGATTGTGCAGCTCAACCCCCCCCCCCCCAACCAGTAATCTTTATCTCCTCATCTTTGTGATATGACTGTTGATTATTTTGCTGGTAAGGTTACCACTAAATATTTTCTTCTTCCCTCAGAGCCCAAGCAGCAATCTTTTTTTCTCATCAGTGTGATATGGCTGCTGCTTGTTTTGCTGACAAGTTACTGCTATACATTTTCTGTTTTCCTTCAGATCCCATGGGCACTCCAGTAATCTTTAGTAGGGTGTTTGCGTCCACACAGTTAGTACTTATTACTCTTGATTATGACTGGCTGTTGCCTGTGTTATTAAACATGCAGCCTGTGACCTGTGGTTCAAAACCTGCTGCTCTAGGCTGGTTCTGACAAACCTGGACATGCTGGGTCTAATAATTTATCAGGTATTTGAGTCTTGTTGAGAAATGGGCTTTTCTAACCATTTTGAAGGAGGCTGTCATTACTCCGGTTCTCAAGAAACCATGTATGGACCCATCTATATATGGAACTTCTCAAACAAAGAGATAAGCTATAGAATTATTGCACATAAACAAAAACAACATCCCCAGGATTCATGAAGCTCAGCGCAAGGCCGGCATTAGGCTTGCGCCGACAGTGCGGCGGGAAGATGGCGCAGTAGCACCAAATGCATAGTAATGAAGGCGAGCTGCCGACACAGCCACATGCACAGGAAAGGAGCGCAAGTGCATGGGGTGTGTCGAAGTGCCGCACGGAGGCGTAGAAATGGCAGCTGTCGATGTGCAACCTAAAATGCTTGCATATAACAAGTTGCAAGATAGTAGCCACGTCAGTGTCCCTGGAAACTGAAATGTATGCAAAGCATGCAAGAAAGTACCTGCAAACACAAAGTGATGAAGCAAACACAAATTCACCGTGAACAAATGACATGGAAGACTGTGTGGCCTTAGTCCAATGCAGTGTAGATAGCCATACCAAGTGGAATTGAAATGTATCATATGTTAGCGATCCGCCAGTAGGTACGGTGAGGGTCACCAACTGACCCATAATGTGAGGGAGGGTACACAGCTGGGCAGATGTGTCCATAACAAAATACACGAGAAATGTAGATATCTAGCGATGGTATGTCCGAATTATATCCCACAAGGCATGTAATAGTTACATACAAAAGGTATGACCATATGTCACATACCAAATGTGATAGGAAATAGAATAAGCATGTAAACGAAACAGAAGAAGCATACAAACAGCCACAACAATAAGGACACATGTAGGCTGAAAGGAACAGTATTATTCGTACCGTCGAGTAGGATTACCACCTGTCCCACTTTGCGAGCGACAGTCCCTCTATGGGCAGTTGTGTCCTGACAAAAACATGTAACAATGGCAAATGTCCTGAGATTATAGGACAAAATTATCCCCTATACGTTATGTAATAGCTGCATTAAACAGGTTTCCTGTATCTAAATTACATAAATGTTATAAGAAACAGAATAAGCAACTGAACTGCAACAAGAATAAGCTGTTATATAGGAAAGAAGTCTAAGTTCTATCTTATGTACTGACCGTGGGTATGTGTCGGTCTGTAAAATGTGATGTGTGTCCCAAAAATGTCCCACTTTGGCCAACTGAAAAGGTGGCAACCCTACCGTCGACTGTGGGGAGGCGTTGTCCACTACAGTCGAACATGTGGATGGAATATATCCCATCCCGGACATAGGAAAAGGTGGCATCCTACCAATGAGTACATCAGGCCGCCAAACTCCGGAAGTCAGCGGTACAGGCCGAACTTGTCAGGATGTGTAACAGTCGAACAGGTAGTACCCGGGTATACCACACATGTAATGAAAGTGAAGTATGGGCGTGTACCTATGTGCATGAGGTATAGCATGTGGAAAGCAAACATGGCAGGGTAGTCCACACAACCATACAGGTACCAGACACATGTAGGGTATTCAATGTGTTACTCTGGCCATGTCATGGGTCAACAACCAAAGCACAGATGTATGGGGTGTGAGGAATCTGTGTGTGTGTGGGGTGGATGGGTAATGGTACAATCCTCCAAGGTGATATTGTGTCGTATGCAGAATAGGTGAACCGGAGGTGTATGAGGGAGCAGCAGGTGAAGCTGAAAGAAACACAAAGACATGTATAAACAGCTGTAATACAAGCAGACAGGCCATACTGTAGAACACACTCCCACAAACAGAGGAATATTGAAATGTGAGATACAAATGTATAGATATGTCACTGGCACATACCCACAGATTGGCCCTGATGGAACTGGCCATAACAAATGCAATACACCTGGATGGAACTGGCCATAACAAATGCAACACACCTGGATGCATAATGGACTACCCAGTATCCCCTCGACATCACACAACCTGCTCCCGTACCTGAACGTCCACCAAATCCAGCCGTACGTGGCCTACTGGTTTGGTGCAGCCACAGCTACACATAGTGACCACTACACATATGTAGTAGGTAGTGTCAGCCTAGGCGGTTGCAGGATTGCACATGACCTCAGCACATTTTCGTAACTCCAAAACGATGTTCGGTATTCCTCGTGTTGTGGATCGTTACAATGTTTGGATATCCCTCATGGGATACGTAACCTGTGTAAACATTAGAACGGAAGACACGAAGTCCAGTCCTGTAGATATCTGGACAGATGTTGGAATGTGCATTAGAGGTGCATGACACTGTCCAGCCGTAAGTGGTCATGCATAACCTACTACCCAGGATCAAACACTTGCCCGTGATGCACGTGTCCCAGCACAAATAAGCGGAAATATATTGCACACATTCGCATAGTGACAAATGGTATAAGGGTGATGAAGGCACTGACGTAAACAGTATAACCCTGATCTACTGTGTGAGGGACACTTAATGTGTGTGTAGGTGTGACCGACCATACCTGTCAACCTCTGAGAGCAAGATATCTGGACAAAGCCGTAAATAAAAGTATACCTGTCAACCTCTGAGAGCAAGATATCTGGACAAAGCTGTGAATAAAAGTATACCTGTCAACCTCTGAGAGCAAGATATCTGGACAAAGCCATGAATAAAAGTGGGACAAAGGCCCAAAAGTATGGACAATTTGTAAAGATTGCTCTTAGAAATTTAGAAAGTTTATAGAATAACAGTTTGTACATTGGCATTAATTTCCTGAAGAGTATGAAGTCTGAAACTCAACTGTCTGTCATTATGTTCTGACTTCAGTCTTTAATGACCAGCTACTGATGTGCCAGAAAACAACAGTGTATTACAGAGGTCTGTACATATTTACAGTAACAAACCTTCACATTTGTTTACTGTACTACTGCATACATGTAGTTAATTCATGTCCAAAATAATAATCCCCGTACGAATGCATACAGGAAATAGTCAAATGTGAATGGGAACACCCCTCACCATGGATTATGCATTGTAACCACCCCCACCCATATTATGTATTGCCAACATAAAAAGCTGCCAGCAGGTGCCGAAAGACCTGTGTAAACACAGTTAAACCTCTATAAAATGGACAAATTCTGTCCATGTGCTTCGTCTGACATTTGAACTCAGTCAGGGCAGTTCCGTTCACCAGGCAGACAAGCCTAAACTCAGATCACCACATGAACACCCTGACAATCAAAGACTTTTATGTGCCAGGACTATAAGCCTTGGAGTTCTGCATATCCTTGGAGTGATTAAATATGCAGCTTGGGTCCAGAGCAGTAGGGAATAGAGAATGTGTAATATGTAGTACAGCGTTTTTCCCAGCAGGAGAATGGATGCCTTTGTTGTAAGTGAAGCGGTGAAGCGTATGTTAATGTAGCTATTTACTGTGGGTATGCATATAAATGAGTCAGAACACCAATAGTATAGTGGTTACAGCATCCAGTCCCGGGTCAACTACAACTACAGCACATATGAGTTAAAGAATGTGTGTGTGCTGTAAAGATATTTAAATATGTAAAGGTGAACGTGTGTTTCGCATATGTCCATTAACCAGATTACAGATATTGTACTGGTACCGTCACAATAAAGAAAGCCTATGTAATCACAAAGGTTTAGTAAACATATGTAACCCACAATAAGGATATGCAAGTGCGCATGTAAGTGTGTAATCCGCTCACAGCATAGCAAATGAATGTTGTTTTCTACACGTTTATTTATATATCTATATATGGATATATATATTTGTGTATAGATATATATCCATAGACTTAAACTAAATAAATATATGAAATAAAAACTGTACAGACATATATATATATATATATATATATATATATATATATATATATATATATATATATATATATACACACAATTACATTAATCGATATATACATAACAAACATATAAACATTTGTCCTTGTAGATATAACACATGTACATAAATAGGTTACGTCATAGCTATTATGGATAGACATACAGACATGCAAGAAAGGTAAATACGCTGCTGCTTTCAAAACCATTGGCCGGAAAGTACCAGTGTGCCAAATCTGCAAGTTCTACTCTTTAAACATGGATATAAGTGTCCTTTACAGGACTCCAAAAAGTGTTTTTTACAGGCAGCGGCCAGTAATAATCGAAGCTAAGTACGTCACATCTGCAGCTACAATATAGCTGTACATGCAACAGTAGCTTGTGCAAGGGTAATAACACATAGGTTGACAGAATGTATGACATATGTCCTGATACGCGGAGAGTGGATAGTGCTTAGAAGTATCTTCATACTTTATTATCGCTCACATTAAATATGTCTTATGACTACTGTGGAGGGGTGTCAGGTATGGGAATCATGGGTATGCAATTTTGGGCCTAGGTTCACAGGTGTTGGTTGGCACACATTTATTAGGTCTGCCCATGGGAGTGATTAATATTCCTATGTGGGTATAGCACACGCCTATACCTTCCAAAAATGAAGAACCCATCTACTGGATATTGTGTAAACCATTGGGGGAAGATGTAGGGACTTATATCAGTGTCATGTAAGTGATTATCATGGATATACATGCGTACGAATAAGATGGTAACCATACCTCTCAACCTTTTAGAATAAGACATCTGGACAAAGGCATATTAAAATAAGAACAAATAGGGACTATTTTAAATATTCCTCTGACAAAGTTAGAACTTTGATAGAATAATGGATAATTCATTAGTATGAATGTTTTGAGGGTTATTAGTTATAAACTACTAATGTCTGTCATTATTATCTAACCTCACAGTCCTTAATGACCTGCCACTAATTTACCAGAAAGGCACAATATTATGGAAAAAGGAACAACATTATAAGTCTAAGTTCGGGACATTTACCCAAAATGTGTACAATTGAGAGGTATGAAGGTAACCCTGTCCTAAATAAATGTACAGAACTAGTGATATCAGGTGGACAGGTGTGAAGAAAGACGGGATGACAATTGACAAAACATGTACAAGTCAAAAGCATGTACCACGATAAATATGAATGAATACTTATGCCCTGTGATAGTCAATGTGGAAGGTTAATAGTGTCCCTCAGGGTGTTATGCAGTGCCCCGATACAGTGTTCAGTCTCCCACACTCGCATGTGAGTTCTGTCACTGACGGAAAGTGGAAATACCGGTGAACACATAAGGTAGATGATAACATAATATGTTTTGATTAGCACCTGTTGGCTTTTGTGAGGAACACAACACTCTTGGCGGGTGTATCCTGCAAAAGGAATGTAATGGCATCTGGCGTATGATTTCTTCTTGTGTGTAGTGGTGTAATAAAATGATATATCTTGTATCAAAAACAGATACATGTTATAGGAAACAGTATTATCAACTATACTACTACAAGAAAAATCTGAAGGTATGAAAAGTGCTGAAGTAGTCAGTTTAGTATTGACCGCAGGTATGTGTTGACATGTCAAATGTCACAGCTGTATATATAGTACCTATAGGGCTGTCACCGTTATAAATGATGAAAGTGGGAGCTGCTTTGTAGAAATATCAGACATAGCAGGTCAAAACATACCTACAGCCATTAAAACGAAAGGCGAAAGCGCTTGTCTTACTTTTTTACTTTCCTACTGTTTTGAGTTTTAAAATAAACTGCTTCGCACTACGCTGGTTGGATTATTGTTTCAGTTGGTGGTCACTGACTTTCGTTTTATTGGATATACCTACAGCCATGCATACTCCATAAATAGACATATTAGCACACAGCAAAGCTTAGGCCAGGAGTCAAGGAGCCTTGGCCGGTGTGTATGAGTAGAGGAAGAGTAGAGCAAGGCAAGATGTCTGCCGAGCTATTCAGCAATATCCTGTAGGGGCGTGTAAGACAGCCCCTAAAATGAACGTTGCACGGACAATGTTAGGATATGCAAATAACCCCATTTGTAGGTGAAAGCTATGCAAATGATGTAAATCTGCGATACATAAAACAGTAAGCTGTCCGTGCAAGAGCAGAGTTATGTGCAGAAATGTACTCGGATGTTAACCGAGTTACGTTCTGCAAGTAGCTAAACTGAGCAATGTCAGCTGCAAATAAAGGATGAATTCAGTTGAAAAAGCATGCCAATGGCCAAATATAAGGCCAGTGGCATATTTCCCATTGGAAATTAATAAAACTCTATCTGTCCTCCCCCGATCTCCGGTGTGTAAGCGTAGTGCAGCGGTGCGAAAACGCACTGCGCTTTTAAAACAAGAATAATATTTAAAATACACATAGAAATTGTAATTTTAGTTAACAGTTAGTTCGCCATGTAGGTGAATGGCAAGCTGAAGACAAGATGGCTACTGAATACTAGTTGCTATGTGTGGAAGCGCTCTGTTAGAGATGTAACCAAGCATTAGTAGGCAATCCGATACAATTGAGGCTGAGGATAGTGAATCACAATTTGTCATGCCATATGGGCCAAGCCACTACAGTGGAAGAGTAGGTTAAGGGGACTATCAGAGTAGATGATAGGTGACATCATGAGTGTGTATGTATCAAACACTGTAATTCTATCGGAGCAATGTGTCACATGTTTGCTGTCAGTTACTCATCAGTGGCAGAGGCGTGTTACGATTTATCCTAGGTACAGTTAGGAAACTGACAGTGTACGCCATGGATATCACTGAAGTGTCTTGCAAGCCTGCTGACAGTGTGTTCGCACCTGTGCATGCCTGTAAGCCCGAGTAAGCATGTGTGCGCGCGTCAGCCCGTGTGCTCACGTTGAAGAACGAGTAAGCTAGTGTAAGAATGTTAAAGCCCGTGTAATGTTGTGTAAGCCAGTGTACGCATTTGTAAGCATGTATAAATCTGTACTACACACATCACACATGTACTGCACACTCTGAAACACATGCTGCAAATACTACACACATCAGTCAAATGGCACATGGATGGATAATTAATCTTCAGAATCAACAGTGCTGTAAACTATACTACATTGATGGTCATAGCTGCAATGCATCATGCCTGCTTACATACACCTAGAAGGATATCACACTTTGTGTTAACAACAGTATAACATTAATACAGTGCTATAAAGCCACCCTGTGCATCAGTACCATGTTAGTCTGTTCCTGCATCAATGTTACACATTACAGGTGGTGGCACAGGTGTCATCATATGCACAGGGTATGGTGTTTCTTTTCCAGAGCCTGTCATTGAGCCATCCAATCAACATGTAAGTATGTGTGTGTGTGTGTTTGTGTGTGTGAGGGACAACAGTGTTTGCATGGCCCAATGCTGATGCAATGTGTGTGTGTATGTGTTAGCCCTAGCTGTTTGTTTCATGTGTGTGTGTCTGCATGTACACAGTTTCAGCATGTGTCAGCCATATACAGGAGGTTGTGGGACAGTCACAGACCGTACCTGCCAGGCTGTACAGATCGCCATTACTGGCCATGGACACCCCTCCATGCATTCAACAATATTCCAGTCCTGCACCTGTCAATGTATGCACATACATTCCTGGGATCTGTATCACAACCTGTGGATAAACGGGAGTCAGTGATGTTAACCTGATTTGCATAGTAGTTTCAGTTAATACATAGTGATATGAGCCATACTCATCCTCCAAAGTAATAACCACTGCTGACTGTTGCTGAGATGTGCACATGACTGTTTAAAGGAGCTGTACTAACATTGTTGTCAATGTCCCTTGTAATACTCAGCAACAAAATAACTGGTCACTACACAACTATAACCCAGGATCACTACAGCACACAGTTTGTGCACTATCACAGAGCCATAGCAGATTTACATACATCAAAGGTGTTCACGTACAGATAAGGCAGCACATTCAATAGTGCTAATATCCACATACATATCAATATCTATCTACATTACATATATATAAATAGGTATACACACACACACACACACACACACACACACACTTGGCAGGGTTGGGAGCAGAACACAGACCTAACTACCTTATCACACTACAGCATTACGCATGTACAGAATGCGCTACCATGATTACTAGATCACAGCATTCACACAGGCATAGGTCTAGCTTGCTGGCATCAGCATCAAAGGCAAAGATGCCGTACGGATTCTACAGAGAGTGAATAGTGTAAAAGGAATGTACTGTTGTCATGCAGCGGGAAACTCTCACACACACATGTGGCAGGATTGGGATTAGAACACAGACCTAACTACCTTATCACACTACAGCAATACGCATTTACAGAACACGCTACTGAGATTACTGAACACAGCACTCCCAGAGGCATACTTCTAGGTGGGTGACATCATCCACAAAGGCTAAGATGCCGACAGGGAATGTATGTGGTGTGCGGCATCTAAAAGCATTACTGTGTCCCCAGGCAGCTGGAAACACACACACACACACACTTGGCAGAGCTGGGAGTCGAACATACACCTAACTACCTTATCACACTACAGCAATACGCATTTACAGAACGCGCTACCGAGATTACTGAACACAGCACTCCCAGAGGCATACTTCTAGGTGGGTGACATCATCCTCAAAGGCTAAGACGCAGATAGGGAATGTATGTGGTGTGAGGCGTCTAAAAGCATTACTGTGTCCCCAGGCAGCTGGAAACACATGCACACACACATGCACACACTTGTCAGGGTTGGGAGTCGAACATACACCTAACTACCTTATCACACTACAGCAATACGTATTTACAGAACGCTACCGAGATTACTGAACACAGCACTTTTAGAGGCATACTTCTAGGTGGGTGACATCATCCGCAAAGGCTAAGACACTGATAAGGAATGTATATGGTGTGCGGCATCTAAAAGCATTACTGTGTCCCCAGGCAGCTGTAAAAACACACACACACACACACACACACACACACACACACACACACACACACACACTTGGCAGAGCTGGGAGTCCAACATACACCTAACTATGTTATCAAACTACAGCAATACACATTTACAGAACGCGCTACCAAGATCACTGAACACAGCACTCCCAGAGGCATACTTCTAGGTGGGTGACATCATCCGCAAAGGCTAAGACGCCGATAGGGAATGTATGTGGTGTGAGGCGTCTAAAAGCATTACTGTGTCCCCAGGCAGCTGGAAACACACACACACACACACACACACACACACACACACACACACACACTTGGCAGGGCTGGGAGTCGAACATACACCTAACTACCTTATCACACTACAGCAATACGCATTTACAGAACACGCTACCGAGATTAGTGAACACAGCACTCCCAGAGGCATACTTCTAGGTGGGTGACATCATTCGCAAAGGCTAAGACGCTGATAGGGAATGTATGTGGTGTGCGGTGTCTAAAAGCATTACTGTGTCCCCAGGCAGCTGGAAACACACACAAACATACACACACACTTGGCAGGGCTGGGAGTCTAACATACACCTAACTACCTTATCACACTACAGCAATACGCATTTACAGAACGCGCTACCGAGATTACTGAACACAGCACTCCCAGAGGCATACTTCTAGGTGGGTGACATCATCCGCAAAGGCTAAGACGCTGATAGGGAATGTATGTGGTGTGCGGTGTCTAAAAGCATTACTGTGTCCCCAGGCAGCTGGAAGCACACACACACACACACACACACACACACACACACACACACACACACACTTGACACGACTGGGAGTTGAACATACACTTAACTACCTTATCACACTACAGAAATACGCATTTACAGAATGCGCTACCAAGATTACTGAACACAGCACTCCCAGAGGCATACTTCTAGGTGGGTGACATCATCCGCAAAGGCTAAGACGCCGATAGGGAATGTATAGAGAGTGAGCAGTCTGAAAGCATATTACTGTCCCAAGGTAGACGTAGACAAACACATGGCAGTGGTGTGATTGGGGCAACTAATTACGGAGCACTACAACAACACTACATAGATACGGGATGCGCCACAGACAGTACACCCTGCAAGACTGTCAGTGTGTTCGATGTAGGCATCCATCATGACGTTGAAAATGGACATCTGTTGCCTGGATGTCCACCGTCGCTATACAGGCTGTCAATGGCCATGCCCATACACAGAGGCACATCACCGACACAAGGTGTCACTGGCCATGCACAAACGCTTAGTATCACACGTCCATTTGGAATGTACTGTGTGCCCATCTACACAACGGCATACTGGGCATGCTCACACACTTAGCAGTTGCAAAGGGCCATCTTGCATGCACACGGATTCTAAACACGTAAGGGCGCAGTTTGGAATGTACTGTGTGTCCATCTACACAACGGCGTACTGGGCATGCTCACACACTTAGCAGTTGCAAAGGGCTGTCTTGCATGCACACGGATTCTAAACACGTAAGGGCGCAGTTTGGAATGTACTGTGTGTCCAACTACACAACGACATACTGGGCATGCTCACACACTTAGCAGTTGCAATGGGCCGTCTTGCATGCACACGGATACCAAACACAGAAGGGCACAGTATGGTATTACTGTCCCCACATACATGAAGGCCACTCACATGTATTGACCAGTACACACTCAGGAGCCATCACAAATATCTCAGGTGCAGATCACAGAGGCACACACCGCAGTCTACAATGTAGCCCTCGGACATCACCATGTCGTTGGACCATCAATACATCAACACAACACCGTGTGACTCATGGCCACTGGACTGTACATAGGTGTACAGCAACTGTGCAGACTACACATGTACCGACTGGGTTCCATCATGTGTTATGCATTTTAATGATACCACTGTACATAACCAGGTCGGCTCTACACATAACTGGGGCCTTGGGTCTTTCACAGCTGTGACAGATGACTGTCGCTGTACACCAATGAACACACATGTTTGGATATGTCATACATGTAATTGTAGTGGATATGTGCATGGACCACACACACAACACATATGCACACAAATGGAAGGTGGGTCCATGGCTGTTGAATGCCAACAGTACATGAGGTAGCAATGTTGACCAAGGACACATTCCCTATGTACTAGTTAGCCATGACACCCATCATATCATGCAACAGTCCATGTGTTATGTATGTCAATACACATGTCCACCGATTGCAATGCATACAAACATGGCTACATGACAGGCATGTAGGACCAAGACACTTGTAAAAATTGTAGTGTGCATGCAGCTGCCATGCATGTGCAGTAGCTGATGTAAGTAACTCATCTGTGCCTAACTACAACATGCAGTAGCAATGCAGCCCCATCATTGACACATGTATATGGTGACATACTGACAGTACGGTAGGATGCACATCAGGTATGGATGGATGTGTGTACGTACAGTGGTGATCCATCTGTGTAGATGAATGTTCGCCAGGTATGGCTCACAGGTGTGTCACACGCCATCATACCATTACATGTGCAAACAGTACGCTATGTTACTGTTACCTGACGGTGAAGACATAAAACCTACACAGCGGTCAGGTGTTACCCTCTGTACATCACTCGACACCTGTAACACTTACATCCTCCCGTGTGCATATAGCAGCACAATTGCCGGACATAGCGTTGGTACACATAATGCGTCCAATACTGCTGCATGTCTGTCAGATGTATCATCATATAGCAGGTGTATCATTCACAGTACTACCATGTGTGTTTGCATGTGTGACCATATATGCCACATATGGTGGGGAATACATCCCAATTGTGACACACCCCTGTACACTGTTGTAGACATCTGTACATACTGCAGTGTGGAAAGCATGACGTAGGCAGGTGTGGTATGTGTATCACACACATCAGCTATCCATATGTGTATGACAGTTGTGGTCTACACAGTGTGTGTGTCTGTGTATATGTATGTATGGCTGTCTGGTGCATGGAGTGAGGGTGTATGCTACCATACAGAACACACAGGATCCCAACCCCTCATGGTGATGCAGTCTACTACCCTGTTGGTGCCATCAGTGTCAGCCGTACTGGCTACCTGTACATGTCCCTTGTCTGTGTCACATCATGTGGGTGCACAGTACTGTGAGGGTGATGACCACATAGGCAAGTGTCCTCACCTCAACACTATGGGGTGTGCGTTGTAGTGTTGTCGATCCCGTGAGTATGGGCACGTTCCTGTACTGTGACAGGGTATTACTGCTACATAGTGAGGCCTCATGCTATCAAGTGGCCTCTAACATTATCATTGTCCAGACCGCTGTGTACAACCCCTGCACCATGTTAACATATCTGTGACGTGACCTGGTATGGATGTCACGTCTCTAGCCACTGTAGCCTATTAAACTGCACACAGGCTGCTGGATCAGTATATGTGTGGACATATGTGGTATGTTAGACTTTCCAGCTGTCCGGTTGAGACTACGTATAGCATGCTGAGATTGCCATACATGCCTGTGAGTACTCCACAGTTACACATGGGAGACTGCAAACACTGCTACCTGTAGGCACATGCAAGTAGACCATAAGGAGGGAACCAGGGCATCATTACCAACATGCTGTTACTGTTGTTACCAAGACACATACTGTAAACATGTAACAATGCATGCTACACCTGTACTACATGGTTGTGCACATATAACAATGCATGCTACACTTGTACTACATGGTATGTCTGGTGCGTGTCAACAGTACACAACTAATGCAATATACACATCTCTCACCATTCTTACACAACTAACATAATATACACTTCCCTCACTAGTCGTACACAACTAATGTAATATAAACATCTCACTATTCTGTTCACCCTGTGCATCAGACCATTTGAGCATGTCCCTGCACCAATGGTGTGGATGACAGGGATGTGGCACAGGCTTCATCATATGCACAGTGTGATAATGTGTGCCAGGGGCATAGGCTGCACCAATGGGTGACATCATGTGTGTGGGTAAGGGCCGGTGATATGATTGGACATGTCTGTTCAGTATGCATGTGGGTGTTGTGGTGCCCTACAGATGTGTTTGCTGTGTGCATGTATGTGTGCACACAGTTCTGCCTTTTGTGAGGCCTACACAGGGGTATTATTGACAGCTCCAGATTGTACAGACCAGGTTGTACAGCTCACTGTGTCCGGCCATGGCCATGTGACCTGTGCCTGCCAGGGGTTGCACGGGCACTACCAGGCGGAGGTACAGATTGGCTACTGTCCGATGACACATGTCCACTGGAACCGTGTCCCCACTGGGAACATCCAGGGCCATGTCCATGTGGCCTGCTGTGTCCTGGTGTGGACAGCACAGCACTGCTACTGCTACCGGCACTATGGGAGCGGGCATGTGAGGTGGCACGCTCACGTCGACCTGCACTAGGTGGTGTAGCTGGGCTACGTCCACGTGGCTTACGTCTCACTCCTACCAGATGTTCTAGCACAGACAGCTCATGCTCGCGGATTGCCATGCCACGGTCAAGGATTCCGACCATGTCACCCAACCGCCTGTCCAGAACATCAGCAATCTGCTGTTGAGCATTTGCCAATGCCTGGTTGTTGTCATTTAGGGTACGGATAGCAGCCCTCTGCAGCCTCTGCCCTTCTCTGTTCTGCCATTCAGCATGTGCCTGTGCCGCCATTACAGTCTGGAACATGCATCTGGTGATACCAGCTGCTGCGCTGTATCCTGCAGGTGCATGTCTGCCAGAGGTCCTCCTATGAGCAGCACTGGCCACATGCCTGTGTGGCACATCTGCAGACATTACACTGACACCATGGTGTGGAGACACACCTTCTGTAGCCACCACACGTCCCTGTTCCACGCTAACAGTTGCTGACTGTCCTTCCTCTATGGCCACTGGTGATGTGGTATGTGTTGGCAGCTGAACTGTGTGCAGGGAAGAGGGGGACATAGCTGGGATGGCAACCATTGGCACAGATTCAGCCCCTGACAACCCTGCCTGTACCTCATGCATATGTTCATCACTGCTAGTATCTGTGGGGACACTAGCATCAGATGGACTGCAGGAGGGTAATGCAACAACATCACCTGTGAATGCAAAGAAAGACTCTAAATTACAATACACACACACACACACACACACACACACACACACACACACACACACACACACACACACACACACACACACCATGCATGTGATTTGACAGACGGCATGCAGCATGCCTGTGATAGAGCAGACGGCATGCAGCTCTGACTTTACTAGTGTTAGTAAGCATACCCCCTGGGGTGCACAATACAGCAAGCAGGTGTCATATCAGTAGTCATGCAGTTCACACAATCATGGTAGTATGCATGCATCCCCGTGATACACCATGTGGACCAGAACAGGATAACAGTACACATGGCTGATGTGACCTTGACATATAATCTGCTGACGTGGGCATTAACATGCATACATGTCTGACACAATGGTGTCCTGACATGTACAGCATCGTACTGGCCATCACATTGTGGTGTTGTCTGTATGCCCTACAGATAGAATGCATGTTTAGCATGGAAGGGTAGTGTGAGCCGTCTACATTGCTCTACAGTGTGAAGTATAGACTCTGTGCCATTGCATGGCATCATGAGGCATCTATATTGCTATACAATTATGTACACATTGCATAGCCATAACTGCATGCATACCCATGACATAACTGTGGATTGTGACCCATGATGCTGAGGTGTATACACACCAAACCATGCTGTGTCATGTGAAAGGTCATTGGAGGACCTACAGATGACACCCCTGCACAACAACTACAGAGTCTTAGCTGTCTGGCAACCATGTCCACACATAGCGGACCTGTCAATTCACCATGTCCAACATGACATTGCTGTACCACACACATGAGGTGCACAGCTAACGGTGATGTCCTACAGCAGCAAGGGAAATGTACAGTATCTGTGGCCTGATGTGATGTCAATGTCTGTGGAAGCTGTAGAGGTGACTACTGTCATGCTATGACACAGGCGTGATGTTCAACACATCTTATATGCTAAACATCAGTGACACCTCCACTGGCTGTGCACAGGCTTTTAGGATGTCCAGTATACCACAGCAACTGTATCATCGGTCAACTAAGGCTATAATTGGGCCATGTGTGGACAATGTGAAACAGGGTGTATACACATCACATCTACTGTGTGGCTACGTATCTCTGGCCATCCCCCATGGCCATGTGTGCACATGTGTTGGACAAATGAACAAACATCAAGTGTACAAGTGTTAACTGGCCACATGGCAAATAGATCTATGCTTTTACATGCCTGATACTGATGACAGTCTCACCTGCAACGGACTCATGTCTGTGCGGCACGCCAGAGGTACCTGTATAAGGGTGACGCAGCAGTATGAACATTATCCATGACTGTATGACAGCCACAGGGTGCACTGTGCATGTTAACACATTCACCTGTACAATAGCATATAGTATGCACATGTGTGCATACACAGGGTAGCATACTGTAGTATGCAGCATGTGTGTCCACATACCATGTATATGTTGTTACATTACATAATGTACAGTGACACATGCACGTAAATGGGATATAGTAGCCATATGTACAGTACTGACTTACCAGGTAACTCCAGGCTCATTGGTTGGGAGACACCCACCTCCACGATGGCAGATAGTGTTTGTGGATGCTGTTCTGAGGGTGTCCCCAGACTAGCCAGTAACTCCTCAGTGTGTGTGAGTGGGGGCTGGGTTGGTGGCCAACCACCTGTTTCACCTTGTTCCCTGGTGATTGCAGTGGTACGCTGTTTTGCATGTCGTATCAGGCCCATGCAGTGTCTGTGCACCTGCTGGTAGGTGCAGTTATGGCCACCCACATCGTTCACCCTCCTGCGCAGATCCTGCCACAGGTCATCCCGCTGCTGGGCATGCTGTGGCACATGGCTGAACAACACCTTGTAGTTCTCATGGAGGTACAGGATGAGGACATCATCCTCCTGGTGGCTGTACACTGGAAGGCGTGTATGAGGCATTATCTGTAAGACATAATGATGGTGACAGGTCACAGTTTCAGAGACGTACAGAGATACTGCTGCACATACATTTCTATGACATCTAGTACGTCTGCACAGTTATCTTTGCAAATCATCATGACACTGTTTGTGTCACACACATTTAACACCCGTTATGCATTGGATAGCATCACCATATATGTGTGTCACCTCATTATAGTGTTCATACCCCATGTGAATGCTGTCTTGATGTGGGCTCTGTTTGCCTGCACTGGTGTTCGTACCCATCTGCACATGCCTGGATGTGTCCACGGTAATGCTGTTGACTGTGATGCTGTGTATATGTCACATATCAACACAGACATAGCCTTAATGGACTTGAGCAGTGACAATGCACACATACGCATGGTAACGTGTACATGCATGTGTTTTGCCATATACATCTACATAGCACTGTACAGCTGTTCAACATCCTGCCACGGATCGCCTGTGTTGCACATGTGATAGACATGGGACAATGGCTAGTCGGACATCATTTGCAGGGATGGTTATCAACCATAGCATGTACGGGCAAGGTTTCCTAGCTGTAACCGACAGCCATTATGCCACCGTGAGGTGCTTCAGTGCCACATTACTGATCCAGACAGTTGATACTACACCTACCATGTGGCCATCACACCATGTATGACTGGGATGACATGTGCAGCTTTGATGGACAGGGTTGCATGGTATGGCGGGAGTATGTCACATGTGTGGCACAGGGATCTGTCCAGCATGTGGCGATCCTAGTATTAGGACGGTGGCTGTCCATGACGTATGTCTTTCAGATCAAGATATGGACATGTAGCATGTCCATCATCATGGTGTAGCAAATGTCTTTATGCAAGGTAGACAGCATGCTGCATAGTGGAGGTGAGGATTGTGATGGCTGGTATCGCCCATCCACGCATGGCCATTACTCCTTAAAGGTGATATGTGATCCAATATTGGTCACCCCAGTGCTGTATATACCTGTCCAATGATCTCCGTGCTCATGGATGGCACCCTGTCATGACATGGGTACCTCGTATGACTACCTAAGGGGCCTGGAGATGTCACCAATTCAGGGAGGTGTATTGCACAGCACCAACCCTTACACAGTGTCCATAATGTTGACCACAGCCTAGGTGGTAGTTAATGGGTACAGGGATGTTCACCTAGCGGTGACAGTGCTGATATCATCCATCAGAATGTGCACATATGTCACACACCTCACCCACACAGTCCATTCTGTATGTTGTTCACAACACTGACACAGCTATTGCTCATAGGTCATGGCCATTCACATCCTTACATACACAGATGCCTAACATTTGTCTGTGTGGTATGGGCTACAATGAGGGTGGAGTACAGCACATTAACCCTGTTTTACTGTAGCTGGCACTGGTGTGATATGCACATGTCACTCTGGCACCTTTTGTAGTTGTGAGTCTGTCAACAGGCCACTGGTGGAACACTCCTGTGATGTACAAGGGTATTTGTAATCAAACATCTGTACTGTCTTGTACATCTGTACTGCTAACATTTACATTGATAATGGTTCAGGGACATGCAGACCATACTCCACAGGGTTATAGTGCGGTGCCACCCATTTTGACTGTCGTCACCACTTGTGGGTTGATATTATCCAACACCCTGTCTGTATTGTATGTTCATGCTAAGCAGTTGTTCAGAACTTGTGGGCATCTCATGAACTACTGATTAATATAGCACCCATTCCACACCATTTCCCACAGGTACACTGGCTGTCTTCATATTTCCAGCTTGCTTACGGTACAACAGCTGTTGTACACACATAACTCACATATCCTGTGAGACATGGTTGTATATACAGGCATGTCCAACTGTCACGTACCAGTGCTATTGCCTGTCTACATGATGGATATGTCATACCTGTGGCAATAGAGCAATTGTCTCATGTACACAGTCAATGCTCACCTCCCAACATACGACACTACAGCCTGTGGGGGATACACTTATGCAGCCCTGCTGGGGGTAATGCTGTCACCAACCCTGACTGCACCTGACAGTCATGTGGGGATGTGTAACATTCACAACACACCCCACTCATCACATAGTCACACATGATCTCCACCACAGGCCACACATACGGGGACAACTTGTGCAATACCTCTCCATACTCTGTGTAGGCACCAGAGGCAGCCCTCATCACAGAACACAACATCACCAACTTATAGCCCACAGACTCATGTGTGCCCATCACATACAGCCAATAGGGTGTTATAACATACACAACACACCAGTCATAGGTGACTCTGTAGGCGGGCACACTGCAGTTTCACACAGCAGGCTACACAAGGCGATAGTCGCTTACATCTTGCTGTCGGGTAACTGGGTCTGTAACATAACCTATGCACCCATACCTCACCTCACCAGGTACGATGTGACTGTCATTCTCCATGTTAGTGTGACTGCCCTGAGATGCCACTTCACAGACTACGTGTGCAGGGACATGCAATAGCTCACCAGTCTTGTAGCCCTGAAGGTGTGGGCCAAGCCCTGGGGAGCAGTATGCATTCATCCGGACCCAATACCACTGTACAACGACTGACATCTGGTATCTGTCCGCTTTGACTGACCTGGTCAAACACAATGCTTTGGCACAGATGACCTGCACCTGTCAGCCCTGGGAGTACAGATCACATGTAAGGCTCATGCTGCTTCCATACTGCCTGTCTTGCACAGTTTCCACTAACAGTCACCGGCAGAACGTTAACTGGCAAGCAAGACATGGGGTCATGTGACACAATGCTTGCATCTTCCTCTGTGATGCATGCAGGCAAGGCACACCTTATAATGCACCACTTCAATATCTCTGCAGTGACTGGGACCTGCCTCTAGGCTCTGCAGAGCACACCTGCAATGACAGGTTATAGACAGACCATACCTTTCAGGCACATACCTGGACCGGTACACTCACGGCTGAGGGGTTCCCATATCCCACTATGTTGTACACACATCCTGGCTAGTTACTTGGCACAATGCATCAGAGGTGCTCCACGTGCAACTAACTGTGTCCGGAACCACTATACACATTGTAACAAGCTACAGATTCAACAACATACCCCACGCTTACCACACCTCATCTGTTGGTGTACTGGACAGTAGGGCTCAGACAGCTACTACTGATGTGTGACTGACACTACCCCACACTTAACTGGGATAGCCACTCATGTACCGACACATCCGTGAGTCATAACCTCCACTCGGCTGGATCAACCCATACACACCACCTCCAAGACCAACATTATCCTTGACATGAACACTACCAACATGTGACTGGTATTCCACACCTGGGGTTATCCCCTCATTGGTGGATTCCGAACATATGCTAATCACCCTAGTTAGCCACATCCTGGCACCACACCCTTCTCAGCATGCACAGTACATGAGTACTACAACACCTACTACAGACATCTTATGACAGCGGTAGTTAACGTCATGACACCCGTGCAGATGGACAATGCACATACAAACTCTGAAACATACCCCAGTGTACTTCATTAGCATATACACGACTGCATGGACCATGCTATTCCACACCACTCTGGTGGTCACGTTCCATGGACATAATTTACAACAACAGGTGGAGGCTGTTGCACAGTGGGGTAGCTCACTGATCAGCCTGGGTAGGGCCACGGGATCCCTCATCACATACTCCAAGACTAGCTATGTAAACATTACTGCAACACATTCCGGGGTGTACCACAATGCATTATGGTGGTATGTCAGTAGTCAATGACAATACCCACATCTGCTCTCACATACAACTGTCACTCAGGAACATTACAGACCCAGGTGATGTTGGCAACATGCTGGCAGATGGATTCAATGCTAACATTACACCCTCTCACTCACTACAGGGCCACAATCCATGCAGGAACATTGCGATGTCCCTGCGGTTACACCTACACAGTACTAACCTGCACTGTATATGTCCTGGGACACTGGCCCTATGTCACCTTCCAAAGTCCCAGGCTGTGATGTCCACAAACCTCTGAACGACATGTCTACCCACTCGGCCACCATATTCAGTAATAGCCTTGTATCAGACATTGTGGCCCCTGAATGGCACACAGCAACATTTATCACACTCCACACATGTGGCGCCACAATGCACGAGTGGGACTATAGTCCTACACACCTGACTGGACTGTTCTGCATGGCTATGGGGCACATCATCATGGACGTCATTCACAGAAACATTGTTGGGCTCCGGTCCTTTGATGCCACCCGGGTTGGACTTGTTAGGGCCAGAGCATGGCCCCTACACCTGGTGGGCTCCTTTCATACAGTTACCAGGGTAGTTGATGATGGTACGGGGGTCCACACATCCTACATTGTTCTCTCAATGCCTTTCAGCACCATTCTCCATTCTGGTATTGACAACATACACATCCACCTGCATATCATACCCTATGTCTCAGGATGTTATGCAATGTGGCTCATGGATAGGACACACACAATGAGGGTAGCATACCATAGTACCTACTGCATTTCACTTACACTTGGCATACCACAGTCATCAGTCATAGGGCCCCTCATGTTCAGTACATGCTTCCCTGAGGTACAGGCTAGCACAGAGGGACTTTCCCTGCCTAGCTTTACAAATCCTGCTTACAAAGCACCATGATTGATCCACCAGCTGATACTGGCTCCATCCATACGAGTGTCACTGTGACAGATACCTGATATGAATATCATGGCCTCCAGCTGCATGACACAAGGTGCATGAACATCACCTTTGCATTATACCATTCACCCACTGACTATCACATAGGTGGTAGTTCCCTACATACATGTCACATTGTACGTGTTTGTAGTACACACATATGTCACATCCAGTCCTGTGGTTACCATATTGCCACTGTGGCATGGATATCCTTCTACGTGGGCACACTTATCTGTACTGGGTGTGTAGCTGGTACATAGGCACCCATTGTACCTCAGAACTCCAGACATCTACACACATTCAAGGGTTCACCACCACGTTTAGGGTGTACCTTACACAACAGCTACAGCTTTACATACCACAACATTAACATGCCATGATGTTTATTGAGCTCCGACAGTTAAAGTATGCGGCTGACGTACGGACACCACGTCTGTACACATTTGCATACTACATACTCAGAGGTGACCTCTGCTGAACAGACAGGGTCCATGTCCACAACAATATTTATGGATATACTCCACATACGCGACATAAGCAAAAGCCACTGTATGCAACATGATCATGGATATGAGCACACACTAAACGATGAGTGGGATGTGCTTGAGGGTTACATTCCCAAATCGGACACTCACCATGCTTTGGAACATGAGTCCTATGTACATCACGCAGGGACACTCAGTAGCACTGTTCATGTGATACCTCACTTGGTGGTTGGGAGACACATGTATGCCAGGGATCACTGCAGTGGCTGTACTGTGCAGAGGTGCAGGTAACACATGGCTCTGCTGTTCACAGGACACTACCCTAGAGAGGTGCCACTGGTGTGAACACTGTAGTTGTGCTTACACATAGACTTGCCAGACTGCATAGTACCCCACTATGAACCTGTGAAGCTATTACATGTCCTTTGTGCATGGTTACTTGGTAGCCCTTCCATTCAGATTAGCTATCATGCTATTACACTGTCCCGTGCCTACAAGCCATATGTATTCTGTTATTGTACATGCCAATAGACAATACCTTTGGTATGCATGATATGCCTGTTATGCTGTGTACAGTATCTGACATATCTACCTACAATACTATACATTACACATAGTTTACATAGTATCCCATAATGCAAAGCATACTTGCACAGCGGGACCACCTTAGACATGTCATTGTCTTTATATGCCCATACACATGCCTACTGTGACAGTATATCAACATATATTATCCCCTGCTATGGCACATACTTGTTGGACATACCCTACCACTGACGGCGGGTTGTATGGAATTTTTCTGTTTAAAGCCCTCATGTAGCATCCCTTGTGGTGTCTGTGATATGTACCTTGTGGCCCACTGCTGGATGCATGGTTTCTACAAGCGTTAGTATGCTCAGCAAGACATCACTACATAAATACCTTTTCCCACTTTATGCATTGCGGACACTTTTAATTCATGCAAACCAGGCTATACATACACTAAATAATTAATACAAAACATGCTATACATAAACATACATACTGAGTGTTCTACATACCTTGTTTTCATTCCGAACTTTCATCTCTGTCTCTCTTACACTGCTTAAACAAGTATATGGTATGAGCATATGGTTTGAATGTCTGGCAAGTCATCCTTATATACGTCGATACCTGCAACATGTGGGTTTCCTGCCACCAATTGGTGTTCCTGAGTGACTAATTACTTGCACATCAGCTGTGCAGCTACTCCATTCGCCAATTACACGGCAACAGTGGGGTATGATTGATTTCTCCACATGGGCATTGCCCATTTGCCCTACCTTCAGGGAGACGGCCTGTATTGTATTTTGTTGTGTGTAATAGCAACTGCTATGTGTAGAGACAAGTATACTTTGGATTCATGTCCCCCGTGGATTGTGTGTGACAGCTAGAGTATGTGGTTCAACATGTGGGTGTACCTGTCATCCCAACCGTCTGATAACAGACTATTGCAAACAAAACCTGTAACATCGCCATTTGTTCCATTATACAACGGCTAAAATTTTGCATGGCGCCTTTAATTGTGTCTCTCACAAGGTATGTTGATGGTTCTGCAGATGTAATTGACTGACTAGATGTTTGTGCTGTAATTAAAGTCTGTATTGCTACAGTTTCTAGTGTGGGGGATGTCGGTGGGTGTACGTAGCATATACAGGTTTGTGGGGCTTGCATTTCTACATATTCCATATATATGTGTGTGGGCTCCGTCCGTAATTAAAGAGCTATCACTTAGTAGACATGTTACGGGATTTTACATTGGGCCATTGTTAATTGTTTTTTATATAGTATGCAGGTGAGGTTGATACTTCCATATCCCCGGAATTGCAGCGATATGTAAAGGGATATGTCTAAATGACAGCTATCCCGTGTATTTCTGTCCCAGATATTTGCAGTCATTGCAGTTGTGTTGGTGACAGAACCTCTTTGCCATGGTTTGGCACCTTTTCATATGGACATTGTGGGACACTTGCGGGACACACATCGCTGTTTACAGGCCGACACATACCCACAGTCAGTACACAGGATAGCACATACCTTTACCCTCAATACATACTTATTGTTGTAGGACTTTGGCTACTTATCATATTGCATGTAACATTTACGTTTCTTACATACAGGCATAACTATTTAATGCAACTATTACATAATATATGGGACATAATAATGTCCTACAATCTCGGACAGTTGCCCTTTGTAATGTTTTATGTCAAGACACACCTGCCCAGGGAGGGGCTGTCCCTCTTAATGTGGAACAGGTGGTAACCATATGCCTATGGCTAGCTATACCCACACCTACCGTAATGATCTACCTCTGAGTTGGCACTAACAGACACACGATGCGGGGACACACACACACACACACACACACACACACACACACACACATTACAGTCACACGGAGACACACACGGCACCCTCAACACACACATACACAGACTACGGCACTCACAAACACAGTTGAACACAGTACCTACGTGGACCACAACACCGGCAGCGGTAAGTAAATGTCCCTTCATATCGTCATACTATTACTCGCGGTTGTACTGTTCTGGTACTTTGTTCTTTCGGTCTTTCGGCCTTGTGGTTACGTGTGTCGGTATGTTATACATTCCATAGTTGGCGGTATCCTATTTATTTGTACCTCCAAGGTGTTATGAATGTCGACCTAGCTATATATATTTGCAGATATCGTTGAATCTGTATATATCAACATATATCACTCTATCGCCCTTTCTATCTGTATTATATATATGTGTATATGTGTATATATATATATATATATATATATATATATATATATATATATATATATATATCTTTGACAAGGAAAGTGACAGGCAAGCTACACCTTTCATTGTGTACTTGTCGGTGTATACTGTTTCCTGGACCCCGCACTTTTGTGTCTATACCTGTCACATTACCTACCTGCCATAGGTTGGGGTTACCAGCTGTCCCACTTTGCGAGGGACAGTCCCTCTTTGGGTATTTGTGTCCTGCAAAATATCTGTAAACATGACAAATGTCCTAAGAGTTTAGGACATACTTATTTCCTATAGTTTATGTAATAGTTGCATACAACAGTTATTCTGTTGCTGAACCACCTATATGTTATAGAAACAGAATATGTAAGTAAACATTACTAGAATAAGCTTTTATCTAGGCAAAACAGTGAAGTTCTGATTTTCGTACTGGCCAGGTGTATGTGTCGGCCTGCAGACATCTGACATATGTCCCACATTGGTCATTTAAAGAGGTGGCAGCCCTACCATAGGTACATCTTGGCTAGCAATAATGTTTGGTGATTGTATACATGATTGCGTGTTCTACTTCTGGCAGTGGTCGTTTTACCCTTCAGAGCAGGCACTATTAGTACAGGGGTGAATAATGCTGGTTTCACCTGTGCTGGACATCATTGACCGTGATCTGCGCGATATATGGAGAAGCTTATCCCTGTTTTGCGCATATCTGTATAGTCATTTTTAAACGTCGCTTACCAGCAGTGGGCAACGCATATTCCCGCTAACGTGTGCTAAACATGATCTGATGACCTGCATCTGACATGCATTACTCATACCTTTGGGATTACGTTACATCCCTTGCAAAACGTGTGACCGGGAACATGCATGACGGTCACTGCATTTAACACTTGGACATCAGGATTTATACACGTGTTATGTCATTTTGTATGTGGAGTATACTACGGCTGTTACTCCATACTGCACTCACATGGGTAACTCAGTTAGTTTACATATGCATGAGTCCAGTTAATGGTATGTCCATGTGATGTTTACTGGATGTGCTCCGGCATTGGGTATGTATGTCACAGTGAGCCACATACGATACTGTGCTACACCTTCAAACGACCGTAGGTGGAGCATGCTGGGGTGACGAATACCTGTCATGGGTACACCCCATGCCTTGACACAACATCCATGATTACATTATGTGGATCACCTCATTAATGCAGCAGGGACTCCATGCTGAGTGTGTGCAGAACAGTGCTTACACACACGTACTCCCACGATTGCCTCTGCTCCAGTAAGCGACAGTTGGTTACTCGATGTTGTGGTGACAGCGGACACTGTTTGCCCTGTTTGGTGTATGGCCTCTGACAATCGGCCGTGTACCTACCGATGTACCTGGGAACCTATACACACAGAACCACCATATGCTGATAGGCGCATGTGCTGTTCAGGTGTTGACATTCCGTGTTCCAATAGCTGTTGTGTGTACAGTGTTTGAGGGCTGCCTATGTGGGATTCACACAGTGAGCCACCTATACATTACAATTTACAGGTGGTCGTGTTTGTGTGCCATCCATTTTACTGTGTGTGCAGGTGGAGAGGTGTGTCAGTCCGTAGGGCCTACACTGTCAGAGTATGTGCTATACGTTCCCTCTTTGCCAAGGCGTAGGCATATCGGGCATGCCTCCGTCTGCCTTCTGGGGCTGGCATAGCGTGTTCGTGGTCTGAATCCCTCTGTGCCTGTGATGGCCTTGGCAATTGTGGTGGGCTATGAGGGCCTTCACCATGTTGTCCCTGCTGCAGCTGTTTCCGCAGGATCATATTATGTAGCATGACACATACTATGACGATGTGGGCACACATGCCTGGAGAGTACTGCAAGGCTCCACCAGATGTGCCCAAGCACCGGAACCGTGATTTCAACATCCCGAACACACTCTCTGTGATGATTCTGGTTTGTGCGTGTGCCTCATTATGGCATTCTTGCATGGGTGTGTGTGCATTTCTGATGGGAGTTATCATCCACGGCTCCAGTGCATAGCCAGCATCCCCCACAAGGTGGCCATGTGGGATGTCCCCCCCTGCAAATACCTGATACAGCTTTGAGGCATGCCAGATATGGGAGTCATGGTAGCTTCCAGGGCTGCCAGCACACACATCCATGATAATGCCCTGGGCATTGCACACGACCTGGCAGTTGATGGAGTGGAATCCCTTGCAGTTTATGTAGCGCCTACCATGCTCACCGGGTGGTGACTTGATTTGTATGTGCATGCAGTCTATCGCACCCAGTACCTCCGGGTAGTGTGCCACACGGTGGAAGTGACGCGTATTGCTGGCCAACTCCTCCTGAGTTTGGGGGAAGTATATATGCTCATTGGCATGTGGTAACATGGCATCCAGGAACTGGTGTAGCACCCTGGATGCTGATGCCTGTGAGATCCCCATTATATCTCCAGTTAGCCTTTGAAAGGTACCTGTGGCTAGTATTCGCAAGCTTACACATACCTCCGTGTCCACTGGGATGGGTTCCCCTCTGTTGTTTCTGCTTCTCAGGCGTGGCTGGCACAGCTCCACTATTTGCTGTAAGATGTCCCTGTCCACCCTGTAACACTCTACTATCTCCAGATCATGTAGCCCCTGGTAGGTTACCCTTGGTCTGAACACTCTTCTCCTCCTCCGGGGCCTGCGGTGGTTGTCGGCATCATCCTCCACAACACCGTCAGTCTCAAACACATGCTGATGAATCACAGTTATGGCAGCTCACAACATGTACATTTTAAAAGTTCCCCGTGTGTTTACACCTATGGTGCAGTGTTTGGGAATACACAGGTGTGTGTAGGGTGCTTTCACACTTTATACTATTGTGCTGTGAACACCGATGATGTCATAGGGTGTGTATGTACGATCGTAGCTACACGGTATGTTATGTGTTTTACTTCCGGAACTACTATTGTGGTGCCTTTGGTGTTGAATTACATTTGCCTGCCATGGATTACCTCTTGACCTTCCCTTTACATTTCTGCACATTCCACCTACCATATTCTGGCATGCATCTAGCAGCCTGCTTTCATTTGTACTTTCCTAGACCTGGCTTATCTTGCGTAATGTGTGCTATTGCCAGTCTGCTGTCAGTTTGCTTTGCTCTGCTATGACAGATCTCCTGTCTTTGCAATCCAATGCCTCCCCTCCTTTCTTTGCAATCCAATGCTTCCCCTATAATGTTTTGCAGGTTTCTGCAAGCAGACTTGTCAGCTGCCGTCGATTGGCCGCCGGGAGTTGATTGGTGTTAATTGCTCAGTAGTACTCCAATTACCCTATTTCAGCATTTCCTTCTTTTCTTCCCCTGATCTTCCTGTTTGTGCTATTGTTCGCGGCGCGTGCATCTGCTTACTGGGTTTCAGGCACGTTTTCCTCCCCATACACATGTGCTTTCGGGCACCATGTGTGCTCTCAGCTGAACGATTCTATACCTTCCTCCCCACCCCTGTCCTGCAGCTTTGCTTAGCAACAGCCAGGCCAGATTTGCATTGCTCCAATGTGCTTACTGCTACGGTGGCACACCCCTCTGCTGATGTCATGTATCTCCTATGAGCCACTCCTCGGTGTTATAGCACTGCGCCGTTTGATACATCCTTCATCCGGCAGGACGTTTGCGATTCAGTATTACCTGCCTCATTTGCATGGCATTGACTACTAATTCATAGTTTCCGTGCCGAACACTGTCGCAGGCCCTTAGCAATCCTTGCACCTTGGTTGTGGTGTTCCTTGCCTACCATTGCGTATTATGGTGAAAACCTGATTTGTATTACATTGCGATTTTATGACATTTTTATATATTTTCTTTATGTTCCTGTTTGCGCACACATGCCCTGCAGTTGTACTGTGCGTTACTGTGGACATGACATTAAATGTTGTTTTTTTCGGTGTTGTGCATCTTTTCTTATGCCATTGGCTGTGTAATTCGCCATTGGCATATGTTAACTTTGTAATACATGAGTCTGGTCTGCTTCCATAGCTCCGATGTTCTGTTTGGGAAAATGTAAACCGTGTTTTTTAGTTTACATTTCACTGGGCTTACGCTACGCCTGCACCACTTCATGAATCGCTATCTGCCTTCATTTGCATGGTGCGACACTGCGCATGGGGTGATTAGCATACCTATGCCGAGGGCTGCGCAGTTCTGGCGTACGCCGGTAGTGCACGTGGAATTGGATCGTACTTGAATCGCTCGTCGGCCATATTTGGCATTATTCCGCCTATGCTATGCCTACGCCTGGTGCAGGCTTCATGAATCCCGGGGCATATCTTTCCAAGAATTCTGGGTAGTCAGAAATATAGTAAAGAAATACATTAAAATTGTCAAAGAATCTTACTATGCAAACATCCAAAATAAATATTTAAATAACCCCAAACAATTTTGGCCCTCTGTTAAAAAACAAACAAAAAAAAAACAAATAAAAAAAAACAACTCATTCAGCCTGGGCAAACCTCTACCCCACTAGTTAAAACTCTGACACAATACCAATGCAATTCAACACTTATTTCATTAGCTCTTTTCTTCCCTTAATTAAAGACAATACACATATCCCTCCCATGACTCCACACCCAGCAGCAAATGATTCCAACAGTTTCACATTTCAATCTGTTCAAACATCCACCATATGCAAACTACCACAAAACCTGAAACCACCTACTCTTGCAGCAGATAACTTACCTGCTGAATATCTAAAACAAGCTGCTAATGCCCTATATACGAATTAACAACTCTATAACAGAAAGACACTTGTCTTCAGTGTTTTCACAAACTCCACACTGCAACCAACCTTGCCATGTTTATGCAATACAAGGATGACTCAACACCCATTTGCTCAGCACAATCCCTCCCCAAATTACAAGAGATAGCCAACTATTATTTTCAGCCATAGAATCCTGGCTAGCAAACTTACTCTCCTGAATCCAGTCAAGACTAAATGAATGGTCTTTACCCCCCAAAATACACAAAACTTATCACATCTTTCTGCATCCACTCAGCCAGTAACACCAAAATCGAAAAAGTCCCATACACAAAACTACTGAGCATCTTCATAGGTTCATAGGTTCATAGGTTCATACTAGGCTATCTGCCCTAGGGCATTTATAAGCCTAGCCAGAATGTGTTTGGCTTTCGCCACCCATTTTAAATTTATTTTGCTAGGCCCTTTTTTGAGGTTAGTATACTGTGCCTCTGTCTAACATTGACACAGAAGTGATACCCGGGGTAAACCTACGATCTCCCATCCACTCATCAAGATTCCTCTTGAAGAGAGTCAATGAGGGACTCTGCCTAACCTGGACTGGGATTTTATTCCAGAGTGAAGGGAGCCTCTGGGTTATGAATCTGTCCCTCCAGCATGTCCTATTTATTTCAGTGCTGAGGTTTAAGTCTCTCGAGCATGTAGCTCGATGGGATTTGGATTTTCTGAGGTGCAGCATGTCCATTAATTCCGGGTTGGACATGGCTTTATACGTCAGGCACAGATTGCCTCTGAACAGGCGGTATGCCACTGAGTAGAGCTGGAGTTTCTTTAACCGGGCAGCATATGGCATCTGTTTGAGCCCTTTGATCCTCTTGGTGAGGTACTTTTGGAGTCTTTCCAGTTGCTGCAGGTGTCTGGTAAGGAACATCCCAAAAGGGGCATTGTACTCAATTATGGGCCTGATGAGGGATGAGTAAAGAGGCACGATGACCTCCCCTGATCTAGATGTGAATCCCTTCATGATTAGGTGGGCTATATAAAATGTTTTTCTAACCACTTTGGCTACGTGGTTGTCAAATGAGAGATTGCTATCAACTTGGATCCCCAGGTCCCTAATTACTTCTTCTGTACTTAATGGATTACCACCTATGTGGTAATTTGTGGGCACTTTGTTTTTGCCAAAGGGGATGACTATACCCTTTTTGGCATTTAGCTTGAGGCCATGGCTCTGGCACCAGTTGTCTGTTTCTGTGAGGCCCTTTTGGAGGATGCTTGTGTCGGCTGGAGAGTCGATTATGGCTCCCAGTTTGCAGTCAACTGCGAACTTGGTCAGCCACAGTCCTTCCGTGTTGGCCTGTACCTCCGAGAAATATATACCGAACAAGAGAGGTCCCAGGACTGAGCCTTGTGGGACACCACTTGTAACTGGTTTGGAGTCTGACATGGCTCCAGCAATTCTAACCATGTGGGTTCTGTCCTTGAGACAGTTTGCAATCCATCTAGTGACATAGGGGTTTATATTTAAGCTGGTGAGCTTATCCATAATGCCCGAGTGGGGTATTGTATCGAAGGCTTTTGCGAGGTCCAGGTAGGTTGTGTGGACCACCTTCCCCTCATCAATGACCTTGGTGACTGTTTCAAAGAAATCAACCAGGTTTAAGAGGCAGGATCTGCCCTTAACAAAGCCAAACTGGGTAGGATCCAGTGTCTGTAGGTCCCCAGTATCTTTATTTATGAGGCCCATGATGATCCTTTCCATAGCTTTGCAGACAAAGCTAGTCAGGCTTATGGGGTGATAGTTTCCAGGATCTGTTGAGGCACCACCTTTATGGAGAGGGACCACTGTTGCTGTACGCCACTCTTTGGGCACATATCCTGTAGTAAGGCTGAGATTGAACAGTAGTTTTATGTTTGGGTTTAGCTCTTCTTGGACATAGACAACAAACAAACTTCAATCAAAACCTTCTACAGGTCATGAAAACTCATATAAAACTAGGATCACTCTACAGATCCAAGGCATATCTTACAGACACTACTAGTCAATCTATAGCTAGAACTTACTCCCATCACTTCAGGATGCCTCACCAATTTTACTAACCTGAGTAATACAGAAAAACTAAGACTAGAAATATGTTGTAATCAAATAGACAATTTTGTCACCAATTTATCTTATAGAACCCATCAATGCATTGCCTTAAAAGAATTAAAATGGCTGGAACTACCTAACTACGTAACATACTCCCAACTAGTTACCGCTTATAAATTAAGTCAAATACCAGACAACTGCCCATTTCTCAACAACATACTACAACATTTTTCTACAAGAGAAATGAGATCTAAAATTAAATCCCTTTTGATTACAACTAATTCTAAAAACAAGGCAGAAGACTGACTATATTCCTGCTATGTCTCTAAACTATGCAACACCATGCCACTCACACTCAAATTAACTGACCATGAAACACCATGCCACTCACACTCAAACTAACTGATCATGGAACACCATGTCATGCGCACTCAGACTAACTGACCATGGAACACCATGCCACTCACACTCAAACTAACTGACCATGGACCACCATGCCACTGTCACTCAGACTAACTGACCATGGAACACCATGCCGCTCACACTCAAACTAACTGACCATGGAATGCCATGCCACTCACTCTCAAACTAACTGACCATGGAACACCATGCCACTCACACTCAAACTAACTGACCATGGAATGCCATGCCGCTCAGACTCAAACTAACTGACCATGGAACACCATGCCACTCACACTCAGACTAACTGATCATGGAACACCATATCACTCACACTCAAACTAACTGACCACGGAATGCCATGCCACTCAGACTCAAACTAACTGACCATGGAACACCATGCCAATCACACTCGGACTAACTGACCATGGAACACCATGCCACTCACACTCAAACTAACTGACCATGGAACACCATGCCACTCACACTCAAACTAACTGATCATGGAACACCGTCCACTCGCACTCAAACTAACTGACCATGGAATGCCATGCCACTTGCACTCTAACTGACCATGGAACACCATGCCACTTGCACTCACACTAACTGACCAGTTAACTACTTTCAAAACACAAGTTAAAAAAGTAAATAATTTGCCGTATTCCTGTAAAACACCCGGTTAGACTTGCCCACATACTCTTACCATTGAATCTATATTAACTACCTTAGCTAACTCTTAACTACACTTGTAATATTTCTCCTATTTCTTTCCTTTTTTCACTCCTTTCTCTTCCGCAACAAAAATAGGTCACAAAACTCTCCTCCCACTACTGCCATTTCCTCTTATCATTAATGACTTTCTCTGTCACACTGTTTTCCTCTAACATTACCACAATCTTTCTTTCTCTCACCCTCCCCGTAATCTTTCTCACCATCTATAACTTTTCTTCTCTCACCTCCACTCTAATTAAGATATGTTCACTATCCTCCTATCATCCCTATAACCTCACTTGACTGTACTACAAGAAATCCTATGCAAAATTATTTCTGTAGATTGCCATAACTATACTTGAAACCCTGTCTCTCAAATTCAGTTATGTGTAATATCTTAGATGTACTCTGAAAATTTTGTAAATTATAACTTTGGTCTAAATAATATGTATAATAACACTGTTCTTAAATTTTAATACTTTGTAAGATATACAATGTGGAGCTTTTCTCCCCAGGCTGCCACTGAAAACGGGCTTTGCCCAGTCGGACTATCCCAATCAAACAAGAACAGATAAAATATAAATAAATTATGGCTTAGATAATTTCTGTTCTGTGTCAAGCCTTCCTTTCCTGGGTAAGGTTACAGTAAAATTGTCTATGCACAGCTTGTTTCTTAGCTCAAAGTCAGGTTGTTTATGGACTGTTATCTGACTGAGATTTGCTCTTGCCATAGCCTTGAGACTGATGTTACTAGAGTGATTAATGATACCCTGATGGCTGGAGGTTAACATTTTTACTCTGCCTTGGTACTTCTGGGCATCTCTGTTACTTTTGACACCACTGGTCATGGCAGCGTGATTGAGCTGGTAAGATCAAACTATGGTCTGTTCTCTTCAGTTCATGAGTTTTTGCATCTTACCACTTAGTGAACTTGTGTTTAAATTCTTCGGCTGCATATCCTCTAGAGTGTGGAGTTCCACAAGTTTTGATATTCAGCCTTGTACTTTACACAGTTTTTATACTTTAATTTGGTGACCTTATTAGGGGAGGTTTACAGTACCACTGCTGTGCTGAAGCCACCCAACTCTACCTCTCCTTCCCTCTGGATAAAATGGTGAATGTGTATTCTCTTGTGGATGATTTGGAGGCCATTTACCAATAGATAATTATTAACTAGCTGAAATACAGCACTTCTGAAATGGGGCCATGGCAATTCATGCTAGTTTGAGAGATTCATTTGTTCTGTTTTATCTGTCTTTCACCTTATTATGGTCAGCACAGTGGAGCAGTGGATAGAGCTCTGCCTCACAACAAGAGATTTTCCAGTTCAATTCTTGGCTGGGTGCTTTCTGTATAGAGTCTCCATGACCTCACTCTGTTTACATGGGTTTCCTCCAGGTGCTTCATTTTCTTCACACATTCTAAGTCATGTTGTAGGTGGATTGGACACTCTGAAATTAGCTGTAGGTGAGAGTTTATGTGTGTGTGTGTAGTATGGCAAAGAAACTCAGGTGGGGCAACCCACCAAGTGGTGTGAACATTAGCACTACTTGATGGTTACTGTTGATGTGACACCCCAACCCCCATGAGCAAAAATGGGAAAGAAGGAGGTTATGGATGGATTTATTTTTCATCTTTTATGATGAGAACAGGCTTGATTATGTAAAGTACATGGCCTATGTATGATTCTAGAAAACTGTCTGTCATTTAAGAAATAGATGTCAGCAGTGGTTAGATCATCTTGTCACCATATTTATAGTATTCCCAGAATCGAGCACCTTATTCCTCAAGAGATTTTGTCTGTTGTTATTCATGCCTTGGTCCCTATCTCCACTACTGGAATACTGTAATGTCCTATACCTTGGACTCTTGAAACTGAAATTGACCATTTACAGCTTGTGCAAAACTCTGCAGTCAGGCTGCTTAGTGATATATAGTGTAACTATCCTATTATACCCGTGTTATGGAGCATGTGCTGCCTTCTGTCCATTATCATGTCATTTTTAAAATGTTGGTGTCAGTGTATCTCTCCATACATGATTTAGTTTTTCTTACCTGAAGAAGCATATAGTACCATATTACCCTTCCCATGCAGTGACCTCTGCCTGCCAGGGGCTACCGGGTGTTCCACAGGTATATTTAGAGACATCTGGTTACCACTGATTTGCTTACCAGGCTCCCTACCTGTGCAGCCTGTAACCACAGTGGCTATGGTTTTCTGTATTGGCCTGCTTTCACAACTCTCCCAAGACATAATCTGACATCTGGTATGAGTATGAATATGAGTATGACTGATCTGGCAAAGATTTCATTTAATGACATCACTTAGAAATTCATGATTTTCTGTCAGAAGCACTGCTTTAATTGTTTTTGCTATCATGTTTATCATCTGATGTTATTCTGTTTTTGTATCCATTTAATTTCATTGTATTTGTACAATGATTTTTAAGATTTGTGTTTTTTTTTATTTAATTGCTATTAGTTCGTTGGTTATAACGCACCTTAACAAAACTGAAATTGAAGTTAACATACAATCCTCTTTGGCAATAATATAAAGTAATTTGATATTTAGAGGCTTGTCAGTCTTTCAGTTTTCTTAAAGCATGCTGATATATTTCTCATGCATCTGCATTTTACAACGTGTTCTGGGTAATTAAAAGCACCATACTTCTTTAGGGGAACAGTTATTTACTTACATTATGGTTTCACTAAAAAAAAAAACATTACATGCATTAATTTTTAGTGTAGGGTGTTTCATCCCTGGTTTAATTTCTCCAAGTCTTTAACATTTATCTGTTGACTTACATGCATATGCAAACAAAACTTTGCTTTGCCAGCAGGCAGTGGTCATGTACTGGTACTTCTCAGCACTGTGGCTCTGCTAAGCCTTATACTAATCCTGCAGTTTTGTAGTTGTAAGTTTACTTCAGGGCTCAGCTCTTTTGACTGGTATAGATCCGTTTCAATGTCAGCTCAGTTATGGGTGCCAGTGCCAATATTAGCTAGATGAGCTCTTGGTATTTAACCTGTTATTCCCATCGGCCTCGGTGGGGGTTGTGGGGAACCTGTTCATGAAAAGTAAGTAAACATTTCTTGTTTGAGGACAATTGATTGTATGTTTAAATAATGCACTGTTCTTATTCTTTTTAATTATATAATAATTGTGCTTATAAATCCTGTGTAACGTATGCCCTGTTTTGCTTGTATAATATGAATGGCAAGACTTACAGAAGGCCAAATATATTACCCATTTTGAGTTGCAGTTTTATATATATATATATATATATATATATATATATATATATATATATATATATATATACACACACTGGAACTTAAACAAATGTTCCACACCCCTCAAATGCAGTTCATCCCTCAAATTAATAAAAGTAGAATGGGATCATGTCTTCTCAGTTTCTTTGCGACAATGAGATACAATTTCATGTCTTGGGTTTGTTTCTTCTAGATTTTCTTTATTATCTCTACCCTTTTTGTATATGAGACACGGACCCTCATCCACAGCATGTAATACTTCTTTAAAAGTCTGGAAAAGTTTTCAATTTTGCTGACCTGATTTTTTTACAGTATCCATCTTTGGGTCATATTTTAAAATCATTGCCCTTTCAAATCTATGATTCTCTCTGAGAAGCATTAGTACAGTGGATACCTTTACCCTGAATAGAAGTAAACTTTGTATTTCTAACTAATAAAATGTCTTTATTTTGTTCAACATACCCAGATGTGTCCTCTTTATAAAAAGATAGCATTTAATTTATCAGTTTCTTTGACCAGTGTTTCATCTACAGAAGTAATCCTAGCTAAACTTATCAACTGACCCTTAACTATACTTCTTTTTGACTGAGAGGATGGTTGCTAGAAAAACGCAAGTAAGCACTAGAAAATCTAGATGTATGGTAAATCTTAGATATTAAACTATAAGTCTTATAGTTTTTTTTCAACCTGAACATCTAGGCAGTTAATACCATCCTTATAGGTGAATTTAGAAAACACAATCTATTCTGGCTGTAATTTTAAAATTCATTTAACAAATGGTCATCGTGTTTTCACAATTACAAAAAATGTCATCTAAAAATCTAAGGTAAATGTTGAAACTGGAAGCACAGATAAAGATAAACAAGGGGATTCAATAAAGCCTACAGGATAATTTTGACTGTGTGCATGTTGGTGTGTGATGCGCACACAGCTGCTATTAGTTTTAGATTCAGTAAACTCTGCATAGTGATGTGCACTCACTCGCAAATGTGGAAACTTTCATGGCATGCAAATTACAGCATAAGTAGCTGAATTTTATGCTAATGAAGGAAATCAACACATTCAATTCAAAAACCTGTAATGCAGCCATGGAAAGGAGTCTACATGGAAAAAAGCACAAGTAAAAGCTCTTACATTTGTACAGAACTGCCCTTAAAATGTAACACCACACATATTGTGATCTAAGTACACAGGGTAGATGCTAGAAAAGCAGTGTAACAATCATAATAATTCCTTTTTAAGTGCCATGGCATAAATGCAGTTTTGCTTCCCTACCCTCAAATGAGGAATATACTTATCAGTAATGTAGGCTGCTAAAATGTGTAAATCTCCATGAAACAAGAGTATTATACTGTAATGTAAGCATATGCAGGATGTAGCTGATGGATGACAGCCCCATTTTATTAAAACATGTATTCTTGTGTTACAACATTGGGCTCCCATGCAGTTTCCTCGTCTACATGGTTACTAACTGTGTAGATTCTGGGCTGTCAGCATGGTGAAGATGCAAATGAGGTCAAAATGCATTATAATTGTTGAATCTCAAAAAAGACTAATCATGTAGGGATATTCAGTTCATGTAGGCACTTCCACAGTGTTCGTGTTGAATGCATGGCAACAGTGAATGCTGACATCAGGGTGTGTGTGTCAGGTTACACTTGCAGAGGTGAACATATAGGGCTGTGAAGGGTAAAAATGCATGTAAACAGTGCACAATTCCCAAGTTCTGTGTCATTCTCATTATAATTTGGTTGTTAAAATGTGTGGTCTCTGTCCGGTTTAATTTTTTTTTTTTACTTTACCATTGCTTGTGTGATATGTCGCTTAGCGCAACCACGAGAAACAGAGGAATGAAAGACAGGTTTCAATGGGTTGTTATGTAACTATTCCTGTGACAGCACATGTATGTGTTAGGGCTGGAATACAGATGGTCATGGGTTCAACTACAGGGTGTACAACCTTTCCTTCACTTTTTATGGTCCATGTGTGCATGATCTCATAAGAACCAAGGAAATATCAATTTTGCCTATGCTTAACTTATTTATGTGAAGGTGAGCAGAGGTGTTTGGAGGTGCATGAAGGTACATATAGCGCACTAATGAGCAAGCAACAGGTGTGTTTAATAGATGCTGGTTATAGCATAAGCAGGTGAATTGCATGTTAATCAACCAATCCGACATAGTGAAGCTATTCAAAGGTTCATAGGTTGATACTAGGCTATCGGTCCTAGGGCCTATACAAGCCTAGCCTTAACAATTCCCTGGATATTTCTTCCCACAATATTTACTTCCCTGGACCCCTGTCTAGCAGGGCAACTGACTTGATCCCCGGGGTGAATTTCCTATTTGCCATCCAATCGTCAAGGTTCCTTTTGAAGAGGGCCAAGGAGGCTCTCTGCTTCACATGTATGGGCAGTCTATTCCAGAGTATGGGGGGCTGGTGTCTATGGGTCAGGAACCTATCCTTCCAGCATGTTTTGTTCATTGTGATGACAAGGTTTAGATCGCTGGAGCATGTGGCTCTGAGGGATTGGGATTTCTTTAAGTGGAGCATGTCCAACAGCTCAGGGTTTGACATGGCCTTGTATGTTAAGCAGAGATCGCCTCTGAGTAGACGATATGCCACAGAGTATAGCTGGAATGTTTTTAGGTGGTCAGCATTGGGCATCTGCTTTAGGCCTGTGATTCTTTTAGTGAGGTATTTCTGCGGCCTTTCCAGCTGTTGCAGATGTCTCGTGATGTACATACCAAATGGGGCATTGTACTCTATAATGGGTTTAATGAGGGATGAGTACGGGATGAAAAGTCCTTAGTGATGAGGTGTGCCACATAGAAGGATTTCCTGACTGTTGTGGCAATGCGGTTATCGAAGGTGAGACCACTGTCCACCTGTGTCCCTAAGTCTCTCATCACACTTTCAGTGTTTAGTGCATTGCCACCTATGTGGTAATTCATGGGTACATGTTTTTTCCCAAAGGGGATAACTATACACTTCTTGGCATTAAGCTTGAGCCCAAGGCTCTGGCACCAAACATCTGTTTCTGTAAGGCCCTTTTGTAGAATATCCACATCATTTGGGGATTCAATAATGGCTCCCAGTTTGCAGTCATCTGCGAACTTTGTTAGCCAGAGTCCCTTAGTGTTGGCCTGTACTTCAGAGAAGTAGATGCCAAACAAGAGCGGTCCCAGGACTTAACCCTGAGGTACTCCACTTGTCACTTGTTTGGAGTTGGATTTGGAGTCGACTACTTTTACAGCCTGGGTTCTGTCAGTAAGCCAACGTATAAAGCATCCATGTAGCCTGCATTCTGTTTTTTCCTCAGTCCTTCAATACCATTGGAGTAGAGACAAGGGCATTTTTAACTGATGCAGTGCTAGGGGCTGCTGCTGTTATTCTACATATGTATGTGCTAGAGGCTGAAGCCAATCCTGCTGGTGCTGCTGACAATAGTCCTAGATGGAGAAGGAGAAGACTGTTCTGGCCCAGGGTAACTTTATAGGTGCTACCTGAGCTGGAGATTGTACAGCACTACAGAGTGGGCAGGGACACATTACAAGAACTCTGTGTGCTCTGCCACCCTCAATCAGAGCCAACCGAGGGGAACCCATCCCATTGGAAACTAAGGTATGTGTAGCACTTAGAATATTAGCTACTGGTACTTTTCAAAGACTAACTGGGGACATGATGGGTGTATCACAGGCATCAGCCTCCAGAATCCTACACCAGTTTCTGAATGCTATGCTCATACATGCCAGTGAGCACATATTTTTCCTGTAGTTCTGAAGAGAGGGCCAGTAATATTGAACTATTTTACCATATAGTACACTGCCCTGAAGTACTGGGTGCCATTGATTACACTCATGTATACATTAAGACACCACCTGGTGAGCAGGGTAGGATCTACATTAAATGTATGGGATACCACTCCATCAACTGCCAAGTCATGTGTAATGCCTAGGGAGTTATCTTGAATATGTGTGCTGGCAACTCTGTCAGTTATCATGACTCTTAATTCATTCACTCCAATGGAGCTCAGGAAGTTTGCACTGTAACTTCCAATGGGTGGAGCCTAAGCCTTTTAACAGAATCAAATTATGTCCTCACATTTCAAACAAATGTTCTTATCTCTGGAATAATAAAGGTTATGAAAGAAGTATAAATGGCAAACTCTTCAGCATGAACTATTGTTTATGGTGGTAGTATTCTTTAGGTTTTAGGTCATAAATTGAATTTCATAAGTCACAGTAAACACTGTGGGCCGGATTCACGAAGGCTTGCACGGAGTCTAAGAGTAGAGTAAGACTCCATGCAGCCAACATGTCGGCCGAGCAATCCAGGAACAGCCAGTAGGGGCATACAACTGAGCTCTCAAAACTAGTCCTACACGGACAGGGCTTGGATATGCAAATGACCTCAATTGCAGGCGAAAGCTATGCAAATGAGGTAAATTTGCGATCCAGGAAACCCGAACCTGTCTGAGTAGGAGTAGTGTTATTTGCAGAAATGTACTCAGTTGACAACTGAGTACGGTTCTGCAAATAGCAAAACGGAGCCGTGACAGCTGCAAAAAAAGCATGCATTTACAGAAGGAAGCATGCCAATGGCCAAAAATATGGCCATTGGCAATGGAAAGTGATGCAAAATATAAATAAAATAACTTTTTTTTTTCATCCCGATCTCCGGGGTTTAACCGTAGCGCAGCGCCATGCAAACCGGAAAATCAATAATTGAGATCCACAAATGTGGATTTTATACCTAATATGAGTTTACAATGCAAGTGAATGACAGGCTGAAGACAACATGGCCACCGAGTAGAGGTTGCTAAGGGGGGAAGCTCAGTCTAAGAGATGTAACCAAGCATTAGTAGGCAATCCTATGCAAATGATAGTTAGGATAGTGAATCACAAGTTTACATAGCAGATGAGCACAGTCAGTGGAGTGTAGGAGTAGGATAAGGGGAGTAACAGAGTAGAAGATAGGTGACATCATGAGGGGGGGTATGTATGAAAGAAGTGAAGCTCATTGGAGCAGAGTATCATGTGTCAGCTGACATTTACATATTATTGAAAGAGGTGTGTCAACAGGTAGGCTAGGTAAAGTCAAGAAATTGAAGGTGTATGCCGTGGATAACACCAAAGTTTCTTGCTGAGCGTGCATGCGTGCGTGTGCGCACCTGTAAACCCGAGTAAGACAGTGTGCCTGCGTGTAAGCGTGTGTGCGCGTGTGTAAGCTTGAGTTTGCACCAGTGTGCGTGTGTTTTAAGAAGAATAAGCAAGTTTTAGTTTGTGTAAGCATGTGTGCGCGTGTGTTAGCTGCTGTGCGCGTGTTTGCGCTTGAGTGCGCGGCACTCCCCCCTGAGGAAACAGAAAGGAAAAAAGAAGCACACTAAATAGTAGGAAGTTACCAGGGAGTACTAGCAGAGCTAGCAGGTGAAAACAATCAGAATCAGGCAATTACACAGGCAGTACACTAGCCCAGCACTTAAAACTCTGCAAACAACAGTCCATTATGTTTCTCTCAAGAGACACTGCAACACTGCAGTAAGCTAATAGAAGTGAAAACTGAAAAAGCTTTACTGAGACAAAAATTTTAGGGGCTGCCATTGCTGTTATAAGGCGATATATGCAACATGCTGAGGGTGGTGATAATGCAAATGCTGCTGGACAACCCACAGTGAGGAGACGGAGAAGAGTGTACAGGTCCAGGGTAACCTACCAGACCAGAGGCTACATGAGCTGGAGATAGTGGAGCACTATACAGTGGGCAGAGACCTCTTGCAGCAAATTGTTGAGCTGTGCAGGCTACACCTCACACACAGAACCAACAGAGGGAAACCAATCCCAGTGGAAACCAAGGTATGTGTTGGCCTAAGAATATTAGCAACAGGTACCTTCCAGAGACCAACTGGTGATATGATGGGGATATCACAGGCATCAGCATCCAGGGTACTGCACCAGTTCCTGGATGCCATGTCAGCACATGTCAGGGATCATGTATATTTCCCCAATTCCCGTGAGGTATTGGCCAGCAATATGCGTCTCTTCCAGCAGATAGCGGAATACCCTGAGGTAGTGGGTGCAATAGACTGCACGCACATATGCATCAAAGCACCAGCCGGTGAGCGGGGTAGGGTCTACTTCAACCGCAAGGGCTTCCCCTCCATTAACTGCCAGGTTGTGTGTGATGCCCAGGGCATAATACTAAATGTGTGTGCTGGCTGCCCTGGAAGCTACCATGATTCCCATATCTGGCATCTGACACAGCTATACCAGACATTTGCCAATGGGGACATCCCACATGGTCACCTATTGGGGGATGCTGGCTATGCACTGGAGCCGTGGCTGATGACACCCATCAGAAATGCGCAGACACCAGAACTGGAATGCCATAATGAGGCACACGCACAAACACGAAATGTAATCGAGCGTGTGTTTGGGCTGCTCAAGTCATGGTTCCGGTGCCTGGATACATCTGGTGGAACCTTGCAGTACTCACCAACTACATATACCCAAATTGTCATGGTATGTGCTATGCTACATAATATGATCCTGTGAAAACAGCTGCAGCAGGACCAGCATAGGCCCGGGACAAACAGCCCCTCACCATTGCCAAGGCCATCACAGGCAGAGCTTGACTCAGAGGAGGAACAACCTGAGCCTGCCCCAGTAGGCAGAAGGAGGCGTGCCCAGTATGCTTTGGCAAAGAGGCAATGCATAGCACATACAATGGCTCAGTAGGAACTCTGGAAATGATACCTCTCTCTGACCTGCACATATTGTAAAAGGGATGCCTAAGTTGACACTACCTGCTTTCAAACATGTATAGGGAGTGTAGTATGTGCATCCGACATAGTCAGCCCTGCAGCAACACCTGAGGCATGATTGCCATGTGTTAAGCAATATAAACAGTGCTAAACAGCATTTACCACCATGTAGTATATGTAAACAAAATCGCACACACCAACTAGTACAAATGTGGTCAATGTTGAGTAATATTGGCCAACGTCCAGCAATGATGGTTAATATTGAGCAATGTTGGACAATCTGGGTCTAAGTAGGGCATAGCTGAACAAAAGCCAACATGCTCATAGTTGCTCTACTGGCCCTTAAGCAGTCTGGTCTGCTCAGCATGAAAATATAAGCAGTGATGGGCCTCAAACCCAGGATACTGTGCACTATAGTCATAGTACTGAACCACTAAACCATGACGGTATTGCGGTGGTTAGCCTGTATGAAGAAATGTTGATAAGTCTATGCAAAGTATTCCATGGAAACCCTGTAGGCACAGCATAATCCCTGTCGAGTTGTGACACAAAGGTGAGTCCTGCATTAAGAATAGAACCTAACTTTCAACACACTCAGTAGAAATGTTAATATTGGACACGCACACATACATCAACAAATGTAGTGGACCTCAGACAGCAACATACTGAAAGGTCACACTGGGCATGCTCACACATTTGAATAAATGAGACAAATGTCAGGCAACAGAACACTGACAGTCTGAACTGCGCATGCTCACACACTTAGGCCATGTCAGAGTACAGCAGTGGGCCACACATATCAGGCAGTTGCATGTGTTAACCCAGGAACCTCTCACTATCCAGCAATCTGCCCTGTGCACACAATTATATGACAACAGACACGTATATAATATAGTGGAACCCTGTCATAATCAAATGTGTTCTGCAGATACCTAAGCGGTTCATAGAAAGTGGGAAAGCAAAGATGATAAAAACCTGCAAACAGTATCAGCAATAAACATTGTGCATCCTGAATATTGTCATAGATTCAGAGGTTGATACTAGGCTATCTGCCCTAGGGCATGTACAAGAATAGCCAGAGTGTGTTTGGCTTTTGCAACCCTGTCAAATCAGAACACTGTGCCTGTGAATAGTAGGTCACACAAGATAGCCCATTTACGTTTAGTGTATTGTGCCTCTGTCTAACAGGGACCCAGAAGATATCCTATGGGTAGACATACGATCACCCATCCACTTGTCAAGATGTCACCTGTAGGTGGTCAGTGGGTGGCTCTGCCTATGCAAAACTGGGACTACACTCTGGAGTGAGTGGAGCCTTTTGGATAAGAATCTGTCCCCCCAGCATGTCCTATTAACATCTGTGCTGAGGTATATGTCCCTGGAGTGTGTAGCTTCAAGGGAGTTGGATATCCTGAGGTGGAGCATGTCCATTAATTCTGGGTCAGATATTTCCTTAAACTACAGGCACACAACACATCCGTGTAGGTGGTAAGTGACTGAGTAGAGCTGGAGTTACTGTATCTGAACTGTGCAGGGCATCCGTGTGAGTCCCTACATCTGCTTGTTGAGTAACATTTCTGGCCATTACAGTTGCTGCAGGTGTCGGGTAAGGTACATCACAAATGTGGCATAGTAGCCAAGCATGGTCATGATGAGTATAAGGGCACAATGACCACACATGATCAACATGTGAAACCATATGGGATATTGTGGGCTATGTAGAAGTACTGTCTAACCACTTTGGCAATGTGATTGTCAAAGGCGAGAGTACAAACAAGTTGTGTCCCCAAACCCCTAACAAGTACTACCATATGTAATGGATTACTACCTATGTGGTAATGTGTGGGCATGTTGTCATTCCCAAAGGGGATGACTATGCAACTAATGGCATGTAGCCTTAGGCCATGGCTCAGGCACCAGTCATCCTATCTCTGTGAGACCCTGTTTGAGTATGCATGTGCCAGCTGGAGAGTTGATTATGGCACCCAGTTTGCAGTCATCTGCGAACATGGGCAGCCATATTCCTCCTGTGTTAGCCTGTACGTCATACAAATATATACTGAGCAAGAGAGGTCCCAGGACTGAGCCTTGTGGGATGCCATGTGTAACTGGTGTATAGTCAGACATGGCACCTGCAACACTGAGCATGTGGGTGCTATCCCTGATCCAGGTAGCAATTCATCGTGTGAGATATGTGTTGATATTGATGTCAGTGAGCCTATGCATAATGGCCAAGTGGGATATTGTGTTGAAGGATTGTGCAAGGTCCAGGCAGGCTGTGTGGACAACCGTCCCAACACTGATGGACCTGATAACTGTTTAAAGAATACGAATAGGTCCAACAGGCAAGATCTGCCCACAACAATGCTGGAATGTGCAGGACCCAGTGTCTGTAGGTTCCCCATGTCTATGTGCATGAGTCCCATTACAATATGCTCCATAGCTTTGCATAACAGGCTAGTTAGCCTTATAGGCTGATATTGTCTGTGGTCTGTTGTGGCAGCAACTCTGTGGAGCGGGACCACTATCGCTGTATGCCATTCCATGGGTACATATCCTGCAGTAACTCTGATATCAAACAGTGACATAATGTGAGGGTCACGTCTGTCATGAAGGCCGTGTACGAAACAGGCCGGGACACCGTCTGGTCCCATTGATGCTGTGTTGTCCGCTGTGGGGAGGGCAGCACTCACCTGTTTATTCGTGATGTCATGGAGGCTACACTCTGTTGGGATGGACAGTAGCTCCTTAGGGGGGATGGGGGGAGACATCTGCACTGAACCTGTTTGCCAGGATGTTGGCAATGTCTGTGGGTTCAGGGTATGTTTAGTCAGTATGCAGTAACTCACAGCATATCAGTGAGTGTCCAGCCAGGTACCTGAATTAACTGAAGAAGGCCTTGTGAGTGTCCTACGTGTCTGGTGCAATTGTCCATTAGAAGTGGGCCTGACATAAATACATGAGTGATTGTAGCTGTCTGCTAGTACAGATCATAGATGCTTTCCCTGTCTGGGATTGTTCTCTTTCATGTAGTAGCTTCCTCCTTTCATTGTATAGCGTATTAATGGCCAGGGTCTACCAGACAGGTCCCCTGCCATTGGAGGAGTGAGTCCAGTTGTTATTTGGGGTAGCACAATCCATGCAGTCCACTAGGTGTCCATATAATGTGTATGTAAAGGATTCAGCAGTCTGAGCCATACTTACCACTGTCCCAGGGTCTCTGAAGGATACCACCTTGGTTTGGAGAAGTGTGACGTTTGCTTTTGAGAAGTTCACCAAGATTACCCAGGATGGGTGTGGGGATGGGATATGGATGTCCAGTGAGATAAATGTATGTTCTGACCTTACCAATGAGGGGTATATTGCAGGTGTGGAACATAGAGTCCCCATGTTGGTGATGATCATGTCCAATATGTTGTCCCCTCTTGTGGGTGTGGTGACTGGTTGTGCCATAGTATATGAGTTTACAAATAGTAGCAACTGTTGGGCGAGGGTTTTGGGGCCTGAGTACTATCCCCAGTCAATGTGTGGGTATTTGACGTCACCCAATATAATGGTGTTTGGGGAGACCTTCATATTGTCCAGTGTTCCCAGGAAAGCCGAGTGTGTTTGCTGAGTTTGGGAGTGTGGTCTGTAGCAGGCAACAAACCAAAAGGCAGATTTGCACAATGTTAGGTGCATATGTATGGTCTGTGATGCTTTGTGCAGTGCTACCAACCCGGAGGTATGTGTATCTGTGATGTATATGGATACTTCCCCTATTTGTTTTGGCCATTCCGAGTTCTGTGGTCAGAAAGCATGGTATGACTGGTATGAAATATAACCTGGTAGTGCTGGTGTGCATGTGGGAGCCTGAACCAGGTGTCTGTTAGTGCACAGATATCACTATTCTCCATACTGAGGAGATTCCTGAGTGGGTGCAATTTGAGGGTAACACATCTGATGTTGAGCAGCATTACCCTCAGTGTCATGTACTCTGTAATGTCTATGGAGGTGGGTTTGTCTTTTGAGCCCCACTTAAACAAGGCAGTATGGTGGCAGCAAGTGCCTTAGCCAGAATTCAAAAGTCCAAGGGTGACAGGTGCAAGCTGTCCATAGGGAAGCTACGTGGCATGTCGAGCATGTCACCCCAGGCTGACAGACACTGTATCCCCTTTGAATAACACCAATATGTTATCCAACTGTTAAACGTGATCAGTTTGTTGGCATACTGTGACATCATTCTTGGTGAGTGTAAGATGCTAGACAAGATCAGGGTCATACTGGCCTGGGCTACATGATCAGAGAGTTCCTCTATGTATCATGTCATGTGGTCCAGCGAGGAACGTCTAAGGTTGTACGCACCAGCATGGACAATGATGGAGCCAGTCGTGGACTTGCTTTGGAGTGACCTGAGTGCGTGTGTTATGTGGCGGATCCTGGCACCTGAGAGACAGCTCAAAGTGACTGTTCCCTTGTTTGGCCTGGTGCGTGGGACGTCAGTGTGTCTGACATTGTGTCACCTATTACAAGTGTATCAGGTGTGTTGTTTAGCCCGAAGGGCAGTGACTGTGTGGCACACTGACATTGTGAACTATGTGATATGTGGGTATTGTAGTGGGGTAGCAGTTGTTTGTGTGTCTGCTTTGGAGGTCTCTGCTGCTTAGGCAGAGTGTATGTAGAGCCTCTGATTATGTGTATGTGTGATAATGTGGTTTGATTGCTGTCGCTATAGGTGTATGTGAGACTGATATGTGGTGTGTGTGGTTACCTTCACCACCTGATAGACTATGCCAGTCATGGGTTGTGAGAGCTCAGCCTCCTGTATGTCAATATTGTTGCATCTCTCACATGTATCTGAGTGTGTTGGGAGGCAGATGTGACATTGTGTCATAACCACAATATTCACTAGCTGGACTGGAGAGTACACATGAAACCGACCCCTGGACATGCCAGTATATTATGATGACATACTCTGTAGCCTGATCACAAAGGATCAGTAGGGTGTTAAGTGTGTAAAAGAGTATAACCGGGATTAGTGCTCAGGTTTGTTGGTGTTTTGTAAAGAGTAGCTGAGAAGGAGTCCAGACTGAGAATCACGACATGTCCTTCAACTATGTCATAAATAGTAATGTACACTCATATATGTCCTGATTCAGGGCCAACTGTACCTTACTGACAATGCCGACATCCTGTCAGACAGGCCTATATATACATACCCACCTCCCACTGACGATAGTCCCTGTCATCATACCAGGAGATATCACATGTAGAATGGCTGAACATCTCCCCCCAAAGCCAAAAGCATGGCAGCAATTGGATTACATTGTTTTCCAATATGTGTCATGCATGCACTACAGAACAAACAGACCCTGCACCTGAACAGTCTGTTGAGCCTCACCCTTTCCACAGGATCTGGAACTGTCGAATGTGTTACAGCAACATATGGCACTCCCCACAAGTGTGGGTGCACAACACACCATGGGAAGTATAGTCCAGTAAGCCTATAAAGTCTGATCTGCAAGGCCATGGAGTCTATCATGGCTGAAGTCATAAACAGAGCTATTGGAAGCTGACAAACACACAACCTTACCAACTGTTGTATGTTCATGTGCAGATCATGGTTCCCAAACATGCTACACTGTTTGCAAGGCAGCCACCCAGGACATACATCACTGAACAGAGCTACACATGTCCCACATAGACTTTGAATAGCTCTTCATCAACATCACAGACACATCGTATCCACAAATCCAACAATCTGTGCATAGATATGTGTTGACATATGAAGGAATGTCAATGTGTCCACAGATAGATCACACAAGGTGAGAATCACGGGGTCCTGTTCAAGCAGTTGATACCTGCCGACCCACATGGCTCATTCCTGGGATTGCATAAAACAAAGTGTACACACATTACCATGTCCAGTCTGATGATGTCAGCATCCTACAAATATACCAGGAGAACAGAAACCACCCAGTAAAGCATATAGCGCGCAGTGTTAATGCATATCTCTCTAGTATCATAACATAGTTAGGTAGGGGTGTGAATCCTGCAAATGCTGACAGTGTGTGTTAGTGTGTGTGTGTGTGGGGGGGGGTGTATGTGTATGATTTCCTTTGAGAGGAGTAGCCTTTTTGGAGACTGGGGAAACACATTAAAAGAGGTACATCCCTCTTTGGAATGTCTGATGAAACCACCCAGTAAAGCATATAGCGTGCTGTGTTAATGCGTATCTCTCTAGTATCATAACATAATTAGGTAGGGGGTTGAATCCTGCAAACGCTGAGTGTGTGTGTGTGTGTGTGTGTGCCACAGGTGGTCAATGCAGTGTGGGTTTTGCTTTTACTACGGTATGACATATGATTAAAACAGTATGTGCATTGCACACATCGGGTATCTGCGTGGCAAATAAATATGTGTACATGTGACCTCAATCAGTACATAGGTGTGAAGCCTGCATACTACATGAATACATTTGTTTCCTTTGACAGATTGTGCCGCTGCTTCTCAGATCATAGGTCACATATGCGACAAGCCCAGCCACTGTAGTGATCTGTGGCCAAGGTCATCTGTGCCACACACAACCATGACACTTACTATAGAGTACTGTGAGTGAGGGTAATTGCCTGGGATATATGTCAGACATGTTCATACACAACAACGACTGGCAATAATGGACAGTCATTATAGGTGTACAACAGCCCTGTGGATATGCATTCAGGCCCCTAATGTGTTATGTGAAACACCAAGGGACCCCACAATACCTATGGATATGTGGATACCAAGGGACAGATGACATAACACGTGTCTGTATGTACACATTGGTACCCAACATACATGTTGAGGGCTACCACCTATGTGGTACTGTCGGGATAGTATGTATAGTAAATGTGGATGACTATGCCATAGTCGGCTTACTGCTATACAGCATGTATTTGACAACAGGTATCTGTCTGTATGATACCCTTGTGTAGGATATGTGTCCCATCCAGGGAATGCAGTGTAGGCCAATGCATGCATTCCAGATGTGGATGGGCATATCCCTAGTGTGTTTGCATGTACCTAAGAGGGCTATATGCCACACAGGTGTGGTCCCAGGAATGTGTAGTGGTCAATACCACTGATTACTGTTATAGTATAGTACTGGAAGGATCCAACTGTTACTGAGTTCCCTACAACTGTGTATCATTTGTCAGGACATCATCTAATGATTGGTTATAGTCATGCTGTTGAGGTGGTGTATTCTACCAGACTGCAAATCATTGACAGATATCAACAGTATCACCCACAGCATAGTGTCAACCCATGTCATACACACATGTGTACCCATGTTAGTACATATCTGTAGTAGAATGCATACTGGCCATCGAAAGATATCATGAGATGTCAACAATGTGTACAACAGGGTATGTCACACGTCCCACGTGTACACTATGCACGTACATGCAGACAGTGTGCACCCACCATGTTCACAGATGTACACCTGCTAATTTGTAATGCACACATCACACACATACTGTCCACTCACTAACACATGCTGGCAACAAGGTACACTTCAGCCAAGTGCACATGGGTGGACAATACATACTCAGACCTAAAACTGGGGTAAACAATGCTACAATGACTATCAGAGCTGTGATGCATAATGCCTGCCCAGATATACCTACAAGGATATCATTACACTTTCCTGTTGGCAACTTGCTAGTATTGCTACACTGCTATAATGTCACCCTGTGCATCAGAACCATGTTAGCCTGTTTCTGCATCAATGTTACAGATGACAGGAGGTGGCACAGGTGTCATCATATGCACAGGGTGTGTTGTTGGTTTGCCAGAGCCCAACATTGACCCATCCGATCAACATGTCTGTGTGTGTGTGTGTGTGTGAGGGACAACAGTACATCATGGGCCAATGTTGATGTAATGTGTGTGTGTATGTGTGAGCCCTAGTTGTTTGGTTAATGTGTGTGTGTCTGCATGCACACAACTCCACCATGTGGCTGCCATATACGGGTGGTTGTGGGACAGCCACAGACTGTACCTGCTAGGCTGTACAGATCACTGTCTCTGGCCATGGACATGGTACCTGTGCCTGGCAGAGGTGCTACGGGCAGTATCGGGTACCAACCCTGACTGGGTACAATCATCAGAGGCAGAGGTATGATGACTGGACCCATGTCCCTGCTGGGACTGGCCAGTGCCACATGCACGTGGTCTAGTAGCATGGTAAATGGACAGGCCAGCCCCAGCATTGCTGGGGCTGGTACTGCCACTACGGGAGCGGCTGTGATCCATGGTCTGTCCGCGATGACTGCCAGCTGTTGCTGGCATGCGTCCGCGTCGGCTTCTCAACCATCCCGCACAGTCCTGACTCATGGCAAACACATTGTAGAGGACATCTAATGTCTTCCTCCGACGGCTATCAATGACCTCGGTGTAATTCCGGATGGCACCGGCAAGGTCATGGATGCTGTCATTGATACCAGTGTAATGGGCCCTCTGCGCCCTTAGTCCCTGTCGGGTGTACCGTTCCATACGTGCCTGTGCCTGCATTACAGCCCGGAACATACTGGAGGTTGTAATACCTCTGGGGGCACGTCTGCCAGGGGCAATATGACCAGTGGTGCTCCCCCGAGAACCTCTGGACATCCGCCTATGTAGTACCGTTCCAGTAATCTGGCTATGGCTGCTGTGAGGGGATGCACGTGCCATGGGTACCACACTCTCCTGGTCAATGCCAACTGTATACTGTCCCTCAGCTAAGGCCATTGGTGATGAGGGATGTATTGGCAGTATGAGTGTATGCATAGATTTGGTTGAACGCTGTGTACTGTCGATTGGTGGACCAACGACAGACCCTGTCAAACCTTCTTGTGCCACAATACATGTCTCATCTTCAGGTTCCCTGCTGCAATCAGACACCCCTAACTCAGCACCTGTGGAAGGAAGACAGGAAACACACTTTACAATTTGTACACGATGTTAACACACATGCACACATACACACATGAACACATGCACACATGAACACATGAACACATGAGCACATGCACACATGAACACATGCACACATGCACACATGAACACATGAACATATGCACACAAATACACTGCTCACTACAGCACATACACACACACACACACACACACACACACACACACACACACACACACACACACACACACCAGCAATTCACCACATACACAATAGTGGGTGAAGGTGGGTGACAGTATCACAAGGCAAACAGTCACTTCACATGTGTCAGCATGCAGAATATGTGTTGCTCAAGACCATGCAGTGCAAGTGTAGACGGCCCTATTTAATGACATTATACATGGCTTTGATGCATGTGTGCAGTTGTTCTGTGATTGGCTACACCCTGGAACACAATGTGTACATGGACACAACATTGCTGTGCAAGTATTATCAGCTCTGCAATGTCCTGTGCACCATCCCTCAATGGTATACATACCATGGCTGCATGTGTTATCTGTGTGACACATAGATTGCCATGTCTGATTACAGTGTCTGTGTCTATAGCAGATAATAGTGGGCACAGGTGTAGCACATGCATGCAATGTACAGACATGGGATGAGTGGTGCATGTAGATGTGAAGGAATCCCAATGCTCGACATAGCCATTGTACAGTGGTTATGGTGAGTGTGGGACATATTGCAGATATGTCGGTGCCAGCAATGTCATGGCATGCTACACGACTGCAACATTAAACACCACACATACCCAATGTGTGTCATGTGACCTTTACACCCAATAGCATTCCAGGACATATATGTGACTCTTTGTACAGATGGTGACCACTGTGCATATTGTGTATACTGGCATATGTAAGCACACACACAACATGCTATACATATTGTGTATAGGTGCATATGTTTGCACACACACAACAATGAGGTGCAAACCAAAGACTGCTATGTGTAGTACTGTGGTCACTGTAACTGGATGGGATGTAGTACCATGTGCCATCATCATCATCATGCATCTTGTGGTCACTCACGGCTACTAATGTGAGACAGACCACCGCCTAGCATGCTGTACCTGAACTGCAGTGCTGTGGCTACGTTCACTATTACACAGCCACTTTGTACATGGGTGTATGAGGTGCCCAATAGGGAGCATTGCCTAACATGACTGTGTTATGTGTTGAAGAGTGTTGCACAGCCCCATGATAGGCCTCTACCCCTGAGGTACATCATGTGTGTGTGGATGATATCTGGGATACTGAAGTGTGACCTTACAGCGGGTGTGTGGTTACGCCATATGTAGCATGTCTTTGTGTACTGCATATGATAAACATGTTATGTTGTGTACAGCTGTAACAACTATGCCTATCCAATGTGCAGTACGGGGTTGCCACAACTGTGTCTTAAGCTCTGTGTATTGCATGTCATTTAGGCAGCTACTGACATTACTCAGCTGTGCAACGTCTTACAGCAAACATGCACTGCATGCATTATGTGTAGGTGTGTTTTATGTGTACATGGCCTACACCTCACCTGTGACATGCATATTTAATTACCAACATTGCAGTTATATCACACTCACCAGCATGGATCGGCTGCCCTGCTGTCACACCAGAGGGACCTACGAGAATATGAAAGAGTTCATCAGTGGCCACAACTGTGGCATTGCTACAGTGGGTATGCTAAACTACAGTAAAACAACAGTCAACAGTCACAGGTGTAGAGATATTATTCAAAATATCAGTATTGCACAACACTAGGCAGCAGAACTCCTAAACACACAGTACACATCTCATGTAAACATAATCTAACAATACAGTTAACTGTAGTCTACAGATAGGGCATGTTACCTGCTTGCTCCATGTGGACGTGCTGGGTGGCTCTGGCCTCCATGACAACACATGTCAGACGTAGATGTTGCTGTTGTCCAGGAGCCACCACGCTTAGGAGCAGCTCCTCCACTCTGGTGAGGGGGAGTGAATGGCCACCCCACCACCTGTGGCAAGCTGTTGTCTTTGGATATCAGACGCATGCCACCGGACATGTCTAATTAAATCACTGCAGTGATGGCGTACCTGCTCATATGTCTGGTTATGCATGCCTATGTCATTTACTTGACGAACAAGATCCTGCCACAGTGCAGTCCACTCCTGCTGGTGCTGGCTGCTTCAGGAAAACAGCATTGTGTACTGCTGCAGCAGGCTTTGCAGTATCTCATCTTCCTCTTCCGCTGTGTATGATGGGTTGCGTTGGTGGGCCATCTGGCTGAAAAAGATATGAACAATATGTGTGAGTGAGTCCTGTGGCACACTTTACACCTTTAACCACAGATATCACTTTACTGACATATATACCATCCTTTTGTCTGTCAGAGTTTACACACGTTCAATACCACTTATTGGTTCTCAGACCACAACTAGCTAACAGTGCCTGGCACACTCTATATATCACACCACTATACAACAGTACCCGGCACACTGTTTGTGACACAATGCACAACCTCAACACAGGGGTTTATATCACACCAATGCACGAACAGAGATGTCATCCATTGCAATGGATGTAAAGTACAGGCTCAGTAGTACCAGTCAACCACCCTAGTCATTGATGCCATAGCCCTGCCTAACAGATGTGTACAGTTGTTACTATAGGTGGCATACTGCTGTAACAGAGTATATATGTTGCTGGATACACACGTATACCCTGTAACACACATATGTTTGCAGCCATTGTACAGGCATAATTACACACACATCAGACAAACATACAATGCACCACTGTATGCCAACACAGATGAGCATTACCTGTGTACCATACAGTACTGTGTGCCACTACTTACACACCCTTACGCCTGAGTTTTGACCTCTGTGCAGACTACAGGAAACACACATGACAGTGTTTCCAAGCAATGTGAACACACACCATACTGTGCTGTTTAGGCCTACAACTTCAGGTAGTACTACAGTTCATATGGGAGGTGGATTCCCCAGCAGTACCACTCACTAAGCATACATGTATTGCTTTAGCCTACAATGAGACACCACATTCGTCAACAAGGAACTACGTCACATCATATGCCGTACTGCTATGTCTGCCTAACAGTACATTACACATCATTTGCTAGCCTCACATCTAGGATAAACACTACCATGTCAGATACAACTTCACACTAAGCTATCACACCTTTACAGACCTTGCACACATTCAGCGTTACACTTATTCAACCTCACATAGCAGGTATTGCATTGAGTACATGTATGAGTGCATAGTGTCATAGGTAGGTAATATGCTATTGGCCCTAGGGCCTACAGCAGCCTAGCCATATGCTACCCTGGCCTTTGACAAACATGTACTTTGAATTCACTTGCCCCTGCCAACCAGAACCACAGAGGTGGTTCCTGGGGTTGATTACCAATCTCCCACACAATCATCAGGGGTATTTATGACAACTGCTAATGAGGAGCCTTGTTTGCTATTGCTAGGTGGTCTATTCCAGTGTATGGCATATCTCTGAGATGGGAACCTATGCCTCCAGCATGTGCTGTTTAGTGAGCTGACAAGGTTTAGGACCCTAGAGCGTGTATCCCGGAGGGATTGTGATATGTTGCCATGGTGGTTGTCACCCAGCTATGGGTGTGACATACCTCTGTATGTCCGGCAGAGGTCACCTCTGTGTGGCCAGTATGCAATACAGTGTAGAAGTGGTTTTGTGAGTCAGTCTGCATAGGGCATCTGTTTGCGACCAGTATTACCCTTTGTGAGGTATGTCTGTGGCCTTTTCACCTGGTGTAGTTGTCATGTGAGGTACATACCACACAGGGCATTGTGATGAGTAGAGGGGAACACCGCCCTGTATTTCCATAGATGACACACCTGTTGTCATGACACATACCACACAGACTGATTACATGTGCAGTGTGGCACTGTCTTCATCAAAGCGGAGGTTACTGTCCACCTGTGTCCCATGTTCCCTTATCACACCTTCACTGTTAGGTAGATCTCTACCTATGTGGTAGTTAATGGGTACAGTGTTTTGGAAAGGAGGAATGGCACTGCAGTATCAACACTTGTCTACAGCCCATGCCTTGGTCACCACACACCTGTTGCAGTACATATGACCCCGTGTCTGTCTCTCTTTATATGTAGATATATATATATATATATATATATATATATATATATATATATATATATATATATTATATATATGCATATCTATACACATACATGTACACAACCATTGGTGTACACATGGATGTACATATAGGCACAGGTACAGTCCACCTTTCCTGGTGGGGATATCACTTATGCGATAGTTGTGGGATGTACAGTTATGTGATTATATTGCACAGTGTTGTGCAGAATGCATGTGGGTGTCCTCAGCCCATGTAGCATTAGCAGGCCTCACTGGCTATAACACAGCAGATCTGACAAATCAGTCCCACAGTATTTAACCACCACATGACATATATCAGCACTGCATGCTGTTTTCTATGCCACAAACTACGACCTACATAGATATATGCACATAACAACCCTCAATGACAGATATCTGTCCACCCCTCACTAACAGTTGCAGTATGTCCCTTGCCCTATGCACATGTGCAGATACAGATAGATACGTACTCCTGCCACACATGGATGACACACAGTGTGTAGAGTACTCTTCAGGAACATCTACTACATGCCAACACATACATATGAGTTACATACCTTACCTTTGTATTTCCCTGCTCCGTCTGTTACGGTTTTGTAGGTTTTTTGGGGGTTTTTTTTTTGGTTGTTTGTTTTGGGTTTTCACCCTCTATTTCGGTTTATGTCTCTGTTTCTCTCTCTGTTGTGTCTCTGTCTCTGTCTGTGTCTGTGTGTCTCTCTCTCTCTTGCTCTCTATCTCCCAGCACCTGCAATGCTATAATTGCATGTGTGTTCTGCAGGTACAGCCTGCTTTTCTAGGTATCTGCACTTGTACATGTGACAGCCTCTGCACCAATTGCTGCCCACCATTCAGTAATTGCATGCAGCCTGCTGTGTGGTGATTGCATTACTCACTGTGATTGCAGCCCACTGCTATAAAATTGTAGGTTAGGTATGCGTAGCCCTTTCAGCTTTCCAAGGTGGGGCCCATGCTTATTTGCTCTGGACACCGTTGTGTCAGTCAGAAGGTTGGTATATGTCTCTTATCTGCAGCTAGGGTTGTAGCCAGTGATATGCATGTTGTACTCAAACCTGAATGTTGCTGCTTCCAGTACACACTTCTCAGTGTAGACATGTACTCACCTCTCCAAATGCTAACACAGGATACATGGGAGTATGTACTTAATTTCTGAATTACACAATTAACTGCCATACAAATGTGGTTATTGCACTGTATTCCTGTGGCACATGTAGTGTTTGTGAACTGCTATACTGTAATTATTACGTTACTCACTTTTGAACAGTTTGTGGTTTGTTTGTGTTGACATTAGCACAGGCTGCTCAACACAACTGGACATATTTCAGTACTGAGTATGCCTACCTACACCCTGTTTTTTGCCTGAATACACAGGTGTGGTTTACCTTTGGGTAGGGGTGCAGAACTGCAAAGAGCATTTTTTATTATCATGTGAGGTTTATCTTGCTGAACATACAGGGTTGCTGTGTACCTGTTAGTCTATCAAGGCAAGTAGTCTGTCTGTGTAGCTCCCACCTGTGGACATATCCAGATGGTAGCTAGAGGTTAGCCTATTATACTTTGTTTGTGCACCACACCAGTCTTTTCAGCAGTGGCACATTGGCATTGTCACAGTTGGTTGCTAGCAGTACATGGCTACATCCTGTGATATTTCTGTGTTGTACTCCTACATGAGGGCATGCTTGTGGAACTCCTTCCAAAGCTATTTGCAGAGTGTGCAACAGCAGTAATGCTGATATGCCTGTGTGTTTCTGCCTCTGCCAGGCCTCAGATACTCTCAGGTATATATTTGAACGGCCTCAGTGAAAGGTACATATAAGTGAGATACACCTGCAATATATTACAGACATATTGCAGTTGAGACTTTCTTGGGAATCAGAGCATATGTATAAGTACACATTTTCTGATGTGCAAGCAGTGTCTACTCTCACCTATTGACATTATTCACTACGTGTGATTCCACACTTGTCTGCCTACAGTTAGTACTTTTCAGAGTGATTCAGTGGGGCACAGTTAACATTGGTTTACAATCAGGGACATCCCTGTAAAGCAGTCACAGTTGGGGAGTCTGGCCTCTGCCCTATTCAACTTTACCAGTATTTATCCTGGTCTGATACTGTGTGGTGTTTGTAAGGTGCTACTGTAACATTATTCCCTGCTAGGATGTCTGGTTCTCCTTTCACAGTCATGTCATGCAATTCCACAACAACTACTGGTAAAGACCCACAGAACAGGATTTGTGTTATACCATTCCTAATTTCCATTTACATTCCCTCATTGTAATGCATGATATATTTATTTCAGAACCAAGTTATTTGTATATCTGCTGTGGCTTAGTGGTAATTCATGCAGTCTATTGTGTCAATGGTCTGGGGTTCAGGACTTGCAGAGGTTTTTTGTTTTGCTGCTGAGCAGAACATGGGCCCTGCCATAGAGTGACTAAGACACTTTTAAGCAGTTGTAAGTGGGTTTGCGTGGGTTTGTGCAATGCTTAGCTAAGCGCACACATACGCACACTCGCTTAAACCTGCTTACTATCGCTTAAAAGTGCTTACTCCAGCTAACCCCTTTCACTAATTTCTTTTAAAGAAAAGAAAATGGGGAGATAGCAAAGTGGTGAAAAAGGGGGCAAAAAGAGGGACAGACAGAAGGTAAACAAGCTCGGGATGTGCAGCATGGGTGTAGGGAAGGTCCATAGCTGCCCATTTCTTTACCAGCAACAGCTGTGCATATGCAATAAATTTGGAGTGAAATTTGAAACCTTCCACCCCTGGGAGAGGGGTGAGGACAACAAAGTATGTTGTACTGCATTTTATAATTATTGGTTTACATGTCCAATGGACATGTGTGCGAAATGGGCAGCTATGTATGGGGCGTAATTTTTTTGTGGGTACAGATTGCCTTTTTTTTTTTTTTCAGGTGAGAGTGGAAAGTGAGGTAGAGGAAGTAGGTATGTCCGGGGAGGTAGGTTGGGGAGGTAAACAGACAAGAAAGACAAGAGGCATACAGGGGCAGTGTATGACACATGGGGTAGGTGAACACAATTGACGGGGTCGGATGTTTGGAAATCGCAAGCCCATGAGCCCACAGATGGTAACAGTGGAACTGAGATCCCCACCCATGGGCAGTCACCACTGCACCTTCACAGCCACGAGGGTGGCTGTGCTGGGGGCTGCGTAGGGTGGGCAGGCTCACCCGTGAGATGCGCCACTCTCGCCTAAAGCTGCCATAGGGGAACAGCGACTGAACGCTGGATCTCCCTACACACCACAAACCGGACCCCTCGAAGGGTGACAGGTGGCCCTTCTCCACCCACGCTTGCACAGGGGGGACGAGTCCCACCCCTTGCAGCGCTTCCATCCAAAGGTGGCACAGGACCAACGGAGGAGGGGAGCTCGGGCTGGGCACCGGACCTGCTGGTGCCAGGTGCACTCGCCAGCTGAGGAGGGACAGGTGGTCCGCTGGGACCGGCCTTCCCGTACTTTCTGTGATTAGGTGTGTTTAATTGCAACATAAACAACAGCATTCCAGATTAGTTGTAACATCATGCAGTAATATTCCCATTAACCCAACACACCAAGGTTCCAACAGTTGAACAGCAAGCATAACACATGCATATATTGAACAACAGTAGATATTCCAACAGCATGCAGGGATGTTTGGTAGCAACAGGCCACCATGATTGTGGTGTTTAAACAGGGCACATGCATCAATGTGAATGCAAATATTTGTAGAACAATAGGACATATGTCCCAACAAATATTTAAGATTACACATACCCATTCAGGTGTGGAATTGCATGGTTTATGCACATACAGTAGGGTGTAGAAAAAAACTTGATTAACATCTTATAATTTCCTTTAGTCTACACTACATTCCTGGTGACTGCAAGTGTATATCCCCTACATGTATTATTACACTTGCCACTATACATTAGGTTGTGTAATGTGTTTGGCTAGTTCAATATATGCCTGACCTATATCTGACATACTAACTGCCCAGGATGCAGATGTTACTGTTACATATTTCTTGATTGCATTTATATTTCTTTATCTACATATCTGGGATGTTTTCACATGACATTTTCACTTCAATTTGTACAGAACCCTGCATTTCTTGACACACACTCACATTTCTGGGGAAAAATGAACATGCTACTCGTGTGCCAGATTTACTTATGCATGCCAGCCAGTAACTGACTGTTACACACTGTATATATGCTTTACAGATACTAGCACTTCCATCACCCACTTTATATGGGACTGCACAACTCTGGGTTGCCAGCACTTTTTCAAACAGTACTTATTTGTATAATGCAAGGGTACAACAACATTTCAAACTCAGTGACACAGACACACTCCGGGTTTTAGACCTTTATCAATGACATTACACACTTTTCCACAGGCTCACTCCTTTATTTGTTTTAACGGTGCATATGGAAGACATGTTCAAGACATATTATACCTTTATTAATAGGTTAGAACACTCTTTTTTCAGGCTCACTCGCTTATTTTATATGACAGTGCCTGCAGAGATATTATTCCAGACATATGCTACCTTTCTTAATGGGTTACTACACTCTTTTTCTGCCTCTCTGACTTTTTTATCTGACAGTACATGCAGATGACTTATTCAGGCAATTTTATGGCTGTATTATTGGACTACAACACTTTCTTTTATGCTCTCTCCCATATTTTATATAACAATACATGCAGAATAATCACTAACCTGCCTGGTGGTGCAGCCTTAGCAGCCTATCAGCATAGGCTTGCTGATTCACAGCATGATCACCTGCAGTTGTAAAGTAAATGAAGGGATATTGAGACATATCTATTCATTATACATACTCGATTATCAGTTCTTACATACTGCATTCCATGGCTACCTACTCAGTTGTGGGGCATCCTGCATCCCACGGGCCTTCTGTATCCATTGGTTCAGGTGGCCCTGCTTCTGTCTCTTCAGGTCTGCATGGTGGTAACGGACCTGCTCACCAGTCCGAGGAATGCCTGTGGCACTGGTGAGGTCATGAGCTAACCGGTTCCAAGCCTCTGCCTTGTACTCCGTCCCTTGGAAATGGCCCTGCAGGAGTCTTGACGCATGACGGTGGACAAGGAGCCAAACCATGTATTTCGACTCCTCAATGCCCCAACGTTGCACTCGGAAGTGTGTTCCCTCTCCAACACCAGCCATTCTAACTGCAGATGTGAGCTACAATAAGTTATGGTGTGTATTCCTGCCTATAGGGCTTAAATATGCCACATTTCCTGCACTTTTTTGTGATTGGCCGTTTTTTTTTAATTCTCGGCTGACTGCAGACCTGCTTAGTAATGGTTAAACTACCATTACTAAGTATATGTATGTTAACAGTGGCTGTTTCCCCAATGTTGTCATGGCTTAGTAGTTCTGTACTTTGCTTATGATGCACAGAGTCCTGGGTTCGAACCTTGTCATTCATTTTATTTTCATACTGTCCAGACAGGCTAGGGGGTGTGGCTGCATTTAAGCAACTTTGCTCTACGTTGCTCTACAGTGCCCTACGGTGCCCTGGTTGGTGCGGCACGCACGTCCGCGCAAACACATTGCACTGGTTAAAGCACTATTTCGCTAATGGCACCTCTATTGCACTGGGTAAAGTGCTATTCAACTATGGGCAACTCTATTGCGCTGGGTAAAGTGCTATTAAACTATGGGCAACTCTATTGCACTGCGTAAAGCACTTTTAAACTATGGGTAACTCTATTGCGCTGGGTGAAGCGCTGCTTAGCTGCAGGCAATTATATATCAGTTTCCTTTAAAATATTTATTTTGTTCACTGATACATTGGCCATTTCACTGCTTTTTAGTAATATTTAAACATATTTGTCAGGTATTATTTCATATACTGATTTAAAACATAAATACGAAGGGGAGTGGTGGGACTCAAACCATGAATGCCTCTTCTTTGTGCGAACGCTCTACCATTACGCTATTGCTATTTGGTGTGATTTGTATAAACATTCTTTCCTATGCTCTTCCATGTCGGAATTGCTAACTCCAGCTAAGCAATGGGCACACCTGCGCACACACGCACAAATACGGGCAGCTATTTTGGGAATTTAAAAAAATAAATTTAATGTTTTGCTTTTTATAACTGTGATGGGGGTTTACAATATCAGGGAGTGTGGTGTTGGGTGCAAGGACATTTGAGCGGACTCGCTCTTGTGTATTTCCTTTTACTTTTCAAATGCTTGCAGTGGCGTGGACATTTAGACTGCTCGGCATTCGGACACGGCCCCTGCTTTCTTACACGGTCCATGTAAGACTTACGGTTGAGTCAGAGTGCCCACATGAATATTCATGGCACACTGACGTCATACCATTCAACTGCAGCCTCCGTGTAAGACTTATTAAGTCTTACACAGAGGATTCATGAATCCGGGGGTGTAACTATTACACTTGTAATATTTTATTTACTTATTTATTTATTTATTTTATTTTACATTTGTTGACTGGGCTAGTCTAGCCGGATATATGTCCATTTTCAGTAGAGGCCCGGGGAGAAAAGCTCCAAGTACTAATACATAGTTTAATAAAAGGTAATCATAAAAGTAATTACAGCTAAAATAGTAAGAAGGAAGTCAAGTAAAAAAAAAAGTTGTTTTTTAATAATTTTTTTTTTTTTGAGGAAATGTTTTGTAAATAACTTACAATATCTCAGCAACCACTCAAGTTACACACATACTGTCAGCAGCATTTTATTCATCTAGTTGAGAGCTTTCATATGAGGCTAAGCAGTTCTGTCCATGCTACTTGGTTGTTGAGATATTTAGAAAAAATATAAAAATAATATCTATATAAATTAATATCATAAAACAACAGTTAATATCTATTTACCTGCACTAGACAGATGTCAAATATTAATGCAGTTGAGTTTGCCATTGTTAAGCTTTAAGATTAAATCTTTTAAAACCTTGTACATAAGTACAATGAAAGAAAAGGTGAGACTCCGCTGGATGTTCCACTGCTTAATTAAAATACACAAAAAGTTGTATCCAAAACTGGTAAGAAACTCCAACAAAATAAATATCCACTGACAAGCGCTTTCGGGTTAAAACCCTTCATCAGATCACATACTAAAAACACTTCCTGATATTTAAAATACATGTCAACCAATGAGAGTTAGTAAAAAGCCCGCCTAATGGTGGGTCATGAAGAGACTTGTGTATCTTTGGTAGACCTTTGAAGATGGGAATGACGGCCTTGTCTATCAATAAAAAAAAAGTAAAGATCACACCTTTACACATCCAGTCAGTGGACATGTCTTTAATTTCAAAGCAAAAGCTACCTGTAGGACAAGTAATTTAGTTTACATAGCGGAGTGCACTGAATGCATATGTTTTTATGTTGGCAAGACCAACAATATGTTTAAGGTAAGAATATTGCAACATATGTCTTCAATTTGGAATAAAGATGCACATAATGCTTTATATAAGCATATTGAGACCCACCCCACACATAATTTTAAATTCAAAGCCGTGGTTAATGTTGTCATGAACAATAGGGGGGGGGGGTGATGTTAAACTATTAACTGAATCTATGGAGTCCAAATGGATTTTGGCCCATAGAACTCCAGGCTTAAATGACTGTGTACCTTTAAAACCAGCCTTGCAGAAAAGGCTGCTACCTATATACACTGTCATTGAGATCACACTTCAAATGGAAAAGGACAAATTATCAGTCTCCACTGTACTGTGACCTGCAACAACTAGGTGCCATCATTTTTTGAAATCCTATGTTGGCATCTAGGAAGTTCAATACATAAATAACTCATATATATATATATATATATATATATATATATATATATATATATATATATATATATATATATATATATATATATATATATATGGGTCTACTTTGGTTGAAAGCTCACTTTACTGAAAACTCATTTGGTCGAAACTCATTTCGTTGAAAGTTATATATGGCCTTTTCCCCACTGTAGTGAGATCCTGGAGTTAGAATATAAAGTAAGGGGGGTTGTGGGGGGCATGTTTTAAACCATAGACATGTATATTGACAAGTGCAATGAACAACTCTTTCCACAAGATAATGTAAACTCAAACTATGTGGGGGGCTGTGCCCCCCACACCCCCCTTACTTATATTATGTAGTAAACAGTGTGTGGGATGTTATTTATACTTGCTTTGTAGTTTTCAATGTTTTAAAATTCGATGCTATGAGTTTTAGATGTTTTGCATTTTCGATCATTTGGTCTCGCTGTTTTGAATTTAGATGTTATGAGCTTTCGATCATATGAAGTGGAACCATATATATATATATATATATATATATATATATATATATATGTATATATAGATATATAGATATATATATATATATATATATATCTACACACACACACACACACGCACACACATACACATACACACACGCGCACACACACACATAAATATATATATATATATATATATATATATATATATATATATATATATGTGTGTATGTATACCTGCTGTAATTAAATAAAAAGGTGCTTCAACAAAGTATTAGTTTAAGGGTGTGCACACTTAAGCACACTTATGCAACTTGCTTATTGTATGTTTTTTGTTTTTATATTGTTTCCCCTAAAAGATTTGTTTTTCAGTTGAATTGTACAGGTTACAGGTCACATTAAAGGTGGCAAAAGTTTGAAATGACTTATTGTGGTCTTAGTTTTTTATATCACAAAAACCTGACATTTTAACAGAGGTGTGTAAACGTTTTATATCCACTCTGTGTGTGTGTGTGTGTGTGTGTGTGTGTGTGTGTGTGTGTGTGTGTGTGTGTGTATATATATATATATATGTGTGTGTGTATATACATAAACATATATACTCACACACACACACACACACATATATAAATGTGTATATATATATATATATATATATATATATATATATATATATATATATATATATATATATATATATATATAGATATATATATATATATATATATATATATATATATATATATATATATATATGTATATATATATATATATATATATATATCATATTATTTTGTCGAAGTGCCATAATATCGAATCCCATTTTGTCGACGCAGAAATATTGAAGCCCACTTCATCGAAGTACCGGAGCTATGAAGCTCTTCCCAGGGTAAGTAACCTGTTGTGTGAGACGGTGACCTTCACACTTTTCCCAACTGTAGTGCAATCTCAGAGTCGATATATTTAGTTAGGAGGATGTGGGGGGCACACTCCACCACATTGCGGGGTGGGTGGGCGCAGCCACTCACGTGGGTGGGTTAGAGATGGTGTGGTTTGGGTTTTCTTTCTTTTTCGGTAAGTGGTTACTTACCCTGAAAAGATCTTCCTAGTTATGGTCCTTCGATGAAATGGGCTTCGATATTTTCAGCTTCAATAAAATATACAAATAAATACATCTACATATATATTTATACATGTAAATATATATATATATATATATATATATATATATATATATATATGGGTCTACAGTTTCTCAGACGAAAGCACCGACAACTTCAGAAGACCAACATTTGGAACACCGACTTTGCATGCTATGTAAGTTACCACTTGGCCATCCTGTTGAACTTTGCCTCTTATCTCTTGCAGTAGTGTGATCTCGGAGTTAGTATATTTAGTTAGGGGGGTGTGGGTGGTGAAGTTTAGTTTTGTTAATTGTTTTTGTTCAGGATGGCCTAGCAGTTACTTACCTCGCATGCGTATTCAGTGTTCCGGATGTTGTTCTTCTGTTGTTATCAGTCCTTTCATCTAGGGCAAGTGAGTGTTGGGTAAGTAAATGTATATATACACACATATATATATATATATATATATATATATACATATATATTATATATGTGTATATGTATATATTTATATATATATATATATATGTATATATATGTATAATATATATATATATATATATATATAGATATATATCTAGAGATATATATATATATATATATATATATATATATATATATATATGTATATATATATATATATATATATATATATATATATATACATATATTCACTAACAAAACTCCAGCACTTTTCATATAAATATATGACTTCCACAAAGTGAAATACTCAGTTTATTCAGCAGCAGTCTGACAATAACGAAACTCACAGCAGCAGTTTGGCAGAAGCAAAGCTTACAGCATTTTGCTCACTGTCATCATCAGTGCTATCCGGGCTTCTCAACACATCCTATTTAAAGAGGTAATATTTAAAGTGATAGTGTCATTCAAATATGTTATAAACTACTACAGTTAAAACAAATAAATTAAATACGACCATTTTTACAAAATGTAATAAAAAAAAAATATATATATGTATATATATATATATATATATATATATATATATATATATATATATATAGATAGATATTGAAATAAATACTTTAAAACACCCTACCAATATTCATTTAGTCTGGGTTTATACATAGAACGTAATTTGATGATCCAAAGTTTTTCTTTCTTATTTAATAAATAATGTTTAAATGTGTTAGATAACCCATGGCGAACCGTTACAGATAAGACATGGCCAACCATTACATCTGTTCCAACAAAAATAAAATGTGCAGATGCATGTTTACGTTGATGCTTATAAAGTACATTACTATAAATATCACTAAGGTGAACTGCTATATGATGTTTAAAGGGTCTCCAAGTTTTGCCATATAAAAGGCCCCAACATTGGCAAACCACCCATTCATTAGTACATGTGATCAATTGCCTGAAATTAAAAACATTTGAAGTATTGACAGAAGTAAAAGATTTAGTTCTTGAAATTAATTTACAACATGTACAGTTACCACAAAAGCTACTGCCACAGATCTGACCCTGTTCAAATCTTCTTAAATCCCTATCAGCCCTTTTGTATGAAGAAAAATACTTTGCCAAATTCTTATCTCATTTATAACCGAAACGGCAATGATCATCAAGACAATATTAAAAAAAGTATCACTTTTTAATAAATGCCAAAATTTATCAAAAACTTCACAAATTTTGAAAGAATTAATCCCATATGTGGTGATAAATCTAAGAACAGACCCTTGATCCCTAATCATAAAGTCTTTATTTTTACGACTAAGCAGTGCATCCCTAGGCATATTAGATACAAATGACTTTGCTTGTCTAATCTGTGTTTTGTTGTAACCCCTATTCACAAAGCTGGCCTCCATTTATTCTGCTTCAACTTCAAACTCTTGTGTTGAGCTACACATTTTCTTTTACCTAATAAATTGGCCTTTAGGTATATTTCTAATAATGTGGCCTGGATGACAACTGCCAGTCTCAAAGAATATTTGGTAAATGGCTTTCTATAAAGACTATTAGCAATAGTACCATCCAACAGTTTGGTCACATTGACATCAAGGAAGTCAAAATTGAATAAATCAACCTTCTCTGTAAAAAAACAAACCATATACATTAGTATTAAGATAATTCAAACAATCATGCCATTGTTCCAAACCAACAGACCAAACACACCAACAATCATTAAGAAACTGACATCACATAATCAAATGATCCTTAAAAATAGTATATTCACTGTAAATCACAGACACCTCAATAGCCCATAAAAAGATCAGCATAAATGGGGGGAAAAGTTGCCCCCATAGCAGTAAATCACTCTTATACCAAAACATGTTGTGCTACAACACCAATCCCAATAACTTCAACAAAAGTTCAATATATGATTCTGAAAAAAGTTTAGAAAACTTTAACCAATACCCAACAGTCATCAAGCCCCCTTCATGGGGAATGTTTGTACATCTAACGTGTACATATACGAATCATTTGGGACTTGTAGATCATTCTTTATCTTCAGAAACTCAGTGGTGTCTTTGATATGAGTTCTCACAAATTCCAACAAAGGTCTAAGCTGTCCTAAATAAACAGACAACATCTATGTTAGAGAGCCCCTACCAGACACAATCCGTCTACCTGGGGGATTATTAATCATCTTGTGGATCTTAGGAAGAATATAAAAATATTGTTGTTTAGGATCCTCACCAACAATTGTTGTAACAAGCTTTCAAAAATCAAACCTTTTTGCCTTAAATAAAATCTGTCAATATACCTTTGAAAGTTAGGATCAATAGGTAACCTACAGCAGGAAGTCTTGTCGCCCAGTTGTCCCAAAACTTCAGTATCATAATCTACAGAATCCCATATCACCACTGCACCACCCTTATCAGCTTTAACAATTACTGTTTGTTCATTTGTGGCTAATTTATCAAGAGCTATTTTTTCATTCTTAGTTAAATTATAACCAAAAGGGCCACGGTGGTGAAACGGTTAGCATTGTCGCCTCACAGCAAGAGGTTTTCCTGTTCGATTCTCGGCTGGGGCACCTTCTGTATGGAGTCTGCATGTCCTCCCCGCGATCGAGTGACATTAAAGACATGCACGTAGGTGTGAGTGTGAATGGGTGTGCCTTCCTTGAAGGTTGGGCATCAGGCTGGCAACTCGGTACCGTAAAAATCCATTGCCAATCATTAGCGGACCGGAGTTCCGCTGTGGTGACCCCTAACCAGGAAAAGTCGAAAGATATTACTTTAGTTAAATTATAACCAAAATTCTTAAAAATTAAATCTTTACTTACATGTAGCTCATGAATCACCTGTTTCTCAAACATTTTCACAACTGGGTGGTATGGTGGTTGAAAAGTAGATTTTGACTGGCACAGTGGCCAGAAGCCTACCACATATCTATGAACCTATGAACTGTGTTAAGGGGTTCAAACCATTCTAGTGATGTTTAACTGCTAATGTGTAGGATTTAGCTCTGTATTTTATTTGTAGAAAGGCTTTTAATAAATTTGCAAATATAATTTACCTAGTTCAGGCCTAGGTTATCATTTAGTGTGTGGAGCTAGTTTGCTCATTAGTCTTATAATGCACAAGAGTTAGAAACTGAATGCATATACAAAAAGCAGTTGGCTAATATGAAGAATGTATTAAACATATTTCAATGTCGCTTTTCTTTGTCCTGTTCATTTGTAGCTGCCCAGCCCACTGCTCATCCTAAGCAGGAACTAAGAAGTAGAAGTTCTTTAACTAGTGATGTCACTTCCTCTCTTACAGATACTCACCAATTGCAGTGATTCTTTAATGCAACATAACTTAGCTGATTATCTAGCTAAGAGGAAATGTGTCTACTCCTTCCTCTGTGCCTGACTTATATTTCTTATGCAGAATTCATACCTCTCAACTGCCAGATTTTTGTTTCATATTTCTTGTCTGTTCCTCATAATATTTGTGGTTTTCTGGCAAATCATTGAGGATTAAAGTCACTAAATAATGACTTTCATTTGAGTTTCAGACTTCATAGCCTTCTAAAAGTACACAGTAATGCAAAAGCCTATTATTCAAGTAGGCTTTTAAGTTTCTAAGAACAATATTTAAAATGTGTCCCTGATTTGGGCCTTTGCAACTCCCCTATTATTTTTAGCTTTGTCTATATTTCTTGTGCTTAGATGTTGCAAGGTATTATGCAGAGTATACTTGGAGTCATCTTTACTCACAAGCATATTGTTCCATGTCTTACTGAAAAATGCCTTTAGAAAAATACCCAGGTTACGAAAGGACTAGGCAGTCATCAGACCTGCTGTTCCTCAGTATCAGGGACGTCAGGAGGCATACGCACTGTACTGATTTCAGTACAACTTATTTAGAAGGGGGGGGGCAGCTTTTTAAAGTTTCTTTTTCGCGCTTTACTAGTGCACGATGACGTCAGCCAATCGCAATGGAGCTCACCGCACGCATGTTAGTTCAAATGCGATTTCAAGCGGGAGGACGTAAGCGTTATGTTGGCCGAAGCGGGAGGATTTGTTGGTTGGTCTCACTTGGTACCAGCTATTTTAGTTGCCCATTCACTTAAATTTCTTACTCGTGTACCCTTTTCTTCTCTCTCCTTCATTGATGGATATTTTCAGAAAGGGAACTTCTTTGGGCTAGCTTGCTTTGCCAATATGCCTGTAGCAAGTGAACTTGAGAGAGGTGCATGAATGAAGTCAGTGGGCATCCTGTCCCTATCCTATACCCTCCTATACAGATACATGCACTTCTTGGAGAACCAGGTCAGGTAATGACTTGAAATATTTTTAAGAAACAGCAGAATTTTGTGTTATAATGTGGGATGTAAATATGGTGTATAATGCAGCTAATATGGCATTTTGAAAAATTTGGCAGTATTTGTAAACCAGATTATGGAAGGAAAAAAACAGTTTGGTTTATTTGAAAGGGTAATGAATTCTTTCATATGAATCTGTAGACAGTAATGAAGATTGCAAATGATTTGGATTTGCAGCTTGAGACTTTTCTTGGCAAAGTTTATAATTGCATAGTTAAATGGTTTGCATTCATTGCAAATGTAGTTGCTACAAGCAAATGGAATGGCTATTTTTGATTATATTCAGTGATAATTTTTTATGGTTAGAATTGGAGCAAGGAGGGCTTGGTGCAGCTTTTAGACTAAGCTGGTTAAAGACTGTTTTCTAGCATTGTGAAGGAATCCTGTTTGTAAAAAGCAATAAAGTAAATAGTTGGAAGTGGAATACTAAGGAACAAAAGGAAACAATAGAGAAATGTGACTGTTACTCCTGTTTTAAAGTTAATTTTTAAAGCTCTTTTTTAAGTTTCAGGCTGGGCCTGACCTCAGCATGTGAAAGGTATGGCAGACAAAATATTTCAGCTGAAGAATGCCACTAGTTAACCCAGCAGACATGTAGAATAGACTGTCATTTCACAAAACATCTGAGTGAATAACACTGCTGCTGTTGTAAAAGTAAAACTACGTGTTTAGAATTTTCATTCATTCTTTCTCCAGTTTGCCAACTTTTTCCAGTTCAGGGTATCTGAGGAGCCCAGTCTTATTCTGGGATTCAGTAGGCATGTGGCAGGAAACTAACCTCCTGGGTAGGTTACCACTGTATCAGAGGATGGCACACATACACAGATGTGGAGCACACATGCACACGCACCATTATGGACAGTTTGGAGTATGGCCAGTTTACTTCATTTGTGTCATTGGGCATGTAGGAAGAAACTGGGGTATCTAGTGAAAACCCAGCCAGACACACGGAGAACATGCCTACTTGGCACAGAAGGCACCCGGGAAAGTCAAGCTCTTCAGTTTTTTAGTACAGTAGGACAGAATTTGTGTGTGTCTGTGGGGGGGGGGGTTAACAAATGTTATAGCCACTCCTTAGTAATGCACATGTTTGCATGTTGAGATATGTAACTTGATTGGTCTGGCCAGAGTAGTAAATTAAAGATCTGTCATTTCTGAGGGCTACTTCAGGGCTCTTCATTCCATTAATTCAATCCTTTTCTTCATTATAGTATATGCTTCTGCATGTCCAGGAGAGTGGATTGTTTGAACAGCCCCCCACCCCCGTGATACCATTTCTAAAATGGAGACTATTGCAGATAACGTCTCACATATCATCTTGTTAGCTTTTTCTTTGAATGATGACAATGCACATAGGTTCTTTGCAGAATGTTAGACCTTGCTCGGCATTGAACCTTGGCCATAGATCCTAATTTGCCATCTGGTGAAACCTCTCACCCCACCATGCTGTTTTCAGGTTGCACTCACTGTTTTACAACTGACTTGGCATACAAAATTTCTTCTTGGTAGTTGTTAACAGGACAATTCCTTGGGTTCTCTGCCTGTACAGAGCTGAAGCATTTGGTTCTTTGGGGAGTGTGGCTCAGTCAGAATAAATTCTTCATAATATTTTGTTGGTCTGCATCTGTTTGGAGGCAGGATTATGGGTTGTTTATCTACTTCTTTGGCAAGCATTTATACTAACCGATGTAGGAGCACCAGAGATGAGCAGGAGCACCCAGAATTTCCTTTAACGAGCTAGATTAAATAATGAATGTGTATGCTGAGATTTAAATGAGGTTTCTGACCCAGCACTACACTTCTGTTCTTTTGAGTTATACATGCATTTATATATGACATTTGATCCCATTCTTCTTTTCTATTCATGTATTGATAAAGGACATTATCAATTTGGAAGGAAAATAATCTGTTTACAGATGGTAAACAGATCTCCAGCATGATTGATACTGGAGTGGAGATGCTCATAATGAAAAAAAATGTTTATTGTAGGATTATAGGATCATAGGAAGTTACTAGGCTGTTGGCCCTCAGGCCCTTGTAAGCCTAGCCAAGAGTTTAGCCCATGCATAGATAAATCAGCACCCGATGCCCTTGTCCAGCAGGGATACAGGTGGAATCCCAGGGATGTATTTACTATTTCCCATCCAGTTTTCTAGATTGTGCTTAAAAAGGGGTAAAGAGGTACTCTGCTTGACGTGGAGAGGGAGTCTATTCCATAGATGGGGGAGTCTGTGGGACACACATCTGTCCTGCCAGCAAGTCCTGTTGATGTCGCAGACCAGGTTGAGGCCATGTGTGCAGGTTACTCGAGTGGAGCTTGACTTGTCGATATGCATCAGTCCCATCAAGGCGGGGTCTGAGATCGCCTTGTATGCCAGACAGCGGCCACCTCTGAGGAATCTGTATGAAACGGAGTATAGGCATAGGGCTTTTAGCCTCTCTGTGTATGGTAGATTTTTCTAATCAGCTTTGGAGAATCCAAAATTCCAAACTTGGAAAGCTTTTTTCCTCTTTGTTAACCAAGCAATACCAACTATTTTGTCAGTAATCCAGGAGCACTGATTGCATTAAGCGATTTGCTCAGAAGTGCGTGTGTGTGCATGCGTGTGCATGTGTGTGCATGCGTGTGCGTGTGTGTGCATGCGTGTGTGTGATTGGAAATGGTGAGAATCCAGCTCACATCAATAGGATGTAGCTAATCAGCAGTGCAAGACCAAATACGCTTAAGACTAGTTCAGGGAGGTATGTACCTAGCAAAAAAATAAAAAGTGAGGGTGGACTAGAGTTTGTAACTAAGAAGTACTAGAAATGACAGAAGTGGAAAGAAAACCTGTACAGGATTCATTTCACATGATGTAATGGTAAGCAGTCACCATAAGAGGGATTGGATATTTATATTGTATTGAGCCCTAGTACATTGATGGAGCATTCCATTGGAGTTTGACAATTGGGAGGTAGCCTTGGATGAACGGAGGACAAGCCCCTCGCATCCCCAGGCAGTGGACTTCACCCCTGTGACCATTACTTAATCAAACCTTCTCTGAGGTCACATAACCACAGTCTAAGTTTGACCTTTATGTCAGGCTTTACAGTCTGTCTGCAAGGAGTCTATGGCTCTAGGTACCAAGAGCACCAATGAAGACTGACTGGCAGCTGTCACACATGGGCAGTGTAATTACCAGTACATATTACCAATCTTAATTTTACTGAGGTAGTTACTCAAGAGTGCTGTTTCTAATACATTTAGTTTAAGTTCTTATGCTTCATTGTCCTCATCTTTTACTTGTTTTCTGCTCTATCCAACTCCCGAAAATATGAAAAAGTTCTCTTTTAAATAATTTTACCAGATTTAAATGGATCTTAGTTTGCTTTAAGCTGTGATTTTCATTCAAGGACATCGGGAGGATTTGTTTTGTTGGTCTCACTTCAAGGGAGTTGGGAGGATCAAGGACTTTATGTAGAACCGAGGGTCAAGGACATCGGGAGGATTTGTTGGTGTGACTTCGGGAGGATTTGTTGGTCCACTTCAAGGAAGTCGGGAGGATCAAGGACGTTATGTAGAACAGAGGGTTGGTGAGTAATATGAAGAGTGTGTGTGTGTGTGTGTGTGTGTGTGTGTGTGTGTGTGTGTGTGTGTGTGTGGTAGGTAGCATACCTCTCAACTGTCCAAATTTTGCAGAATGTCCAGATTTTTGCCCCATATTTTTTGTCTGTTCCTCATAAATTTTGTGATTTTCTAGAAAATCATTGAAGGCTGAAGTTGCTAAATAATGACAGACATTTGAGCTTCAGACTTCATGTCCTTTAGAAAAATTCATACTAGCACAAATCCTGTTATTCTAGCAACTTTCTAAGTTCACAAGAACATTATTTAATATCTGTCCCTGTTTATTTTAGGCTTTGTCCATATTTCTTGCACTAAGAGGTAGGTAGGGGTGTGTGTGTGAATGAAACATCCTAGTTGGTGGTAGCAGGTGGTTAGTAATTTACTCAAGCTCAAAACCTGTACCTTAGTTACAGAAAACAAAAGCATAAAGTCTCTACCCCAACTACCATGCTGCATTTTTCAAAGAACTGACATTTCAGGTTAATTTTCAATTCAAGGAACCGAGTTTGAGTGAATTTATATTGTATTACTGAAGAGGCATTATAGTGAATGCCTCTTCATCGACACTAAAAGAGCGAACAGTGAATTACGAGAATGGCCGTAGCTTGGCTGGGGAGGGGGGTAGCAGTTTGAGAGCTGTCAGTACAAATTTGAAAATCCTAGCTACACCCCTGCTCAGTATTATGTCATCTCTCTCTCTCTCACTCTTTTTGCTCTGCTCTAGAGTATGATGTTTGTCCCAGTCAAAGAGAAAACATTGTTAATTTGCAAAGCAAAGCCAAAAACAGATCAACTCTCAGAGCTGTCAGAAGAAAGCCTTGACCTGCTTTGCCTTGCAAATTCAGCTCAAAAAACTCAGTTGTCCATCTCTTCGCACATTTAATTAAACAGTTAATGTATCCCAAAACCTCACAGATAAAACATAATGTTGGCTTTTACAACCCATTAAAATATTTTAAGTAATATAGCATTGCAATAAGGTGAGAGACAAGTATGAAGAACAATTATGCTAATTTGCAAAGCAAAACAAATATCAGACTGACTTATATAGCATTCTGTTGTAGGCCAGCAGTTGTCTGAAGAAATATTTCAACTGGTGTCCCTTTTTAATTTAGCATAAAACGTGTCACTTAGTTTAATTATTTAGCATGTTTTATGTTGTTAAGGAAGAAATGTTAATACCACATTTAAGAAATTTTACCTATGTCATGTAGTAATGAATTTTCTAGTCAGTATGTGTTGGATTTAATGAGTGGGTAATTCACAGAGCTGAAATATGTAGATCATTTTGTATTTAATAAATATTTTTAATTAAATTTAAGTGATAACCTGTAGTACCATAATAGAGATACCAACAAGTTACACTTATTCTAGTAAAAAAGCACCAGTGCCCAAAATATAAGTTGTACAACTAAAGACTAAAAACTAAGAACCTTAAAATGTGGAAACATATTTCTTTTCTTTCACATGTATAAAAATACACTGGAATGAAGACAAAGAAATGCACAGTATGTAATACCATTTGCATTGCTATATACAGTGCTGAAATCTAGAAATAAAGTGCACCAAATATAAGATTCATGGGGCATAGTCCGTTGTGGCCTACAACAGGTATACAACAATTACATATGCCTTAAGTTAAAGTGTTAGACATCTGCCTTTTATTTGTCTGTCTCTCAAACTCTTGGGATATGACATTATATTCTAGCTACACCCTATCACCACAGATACATTCCCCCTTTTCTCCTTTCTTACTTCAAATATTGCTTGCTGCTTTTCACCTCTTTTGTAAGCTCTTCAGAGGATATAAATTAGAGGAAAATTGATATATTTACAGGATAGGACAGTATCCCTCTGTTATACAATGATGTCATTTTGACCACTCCACAGGAAATGTTGTTTCTCATCGCGTTGCAAAAATGTAACTTCCCCAGCTGAGTAGAGCTTATTGTGTAGTTCATCTCTGCAGTAATGGTTCCCAAAATTTTATTTTCCTATGGTGGAAACAAACCAAATGAGTCCAAGCCCTATCACCTCTTTATCTTACACAAATCACAACTTAGGTTCATAGGTTCATAGGTTCATACTAGGCTATCTGCCCGAGGGCATTTACAAGCCTAGCCCATCGTTTTGTGGCTTACGCCACCCCTTTAGTATGGGGAACTATACCCATTATTTTGCTGTGCCTCTGTCGAGCAGTGACACTGAGGTAATCCCTGGGGTATATCTGCGATCTCCCATCCATTGGTCAAGATTTCTCTTGAACAGGGCCAGCGAGGTGCTCTGCCTCACATGTACCGGGATTTTGTTCCACAGCATAGGGAGTCTTTGGGTGATGAATCTATCCCTCCAGCACGTCCTATTAATAGCCGTGTCGAGGTTTAAGTCTCCCGCCCTTGTGGCTCTGATGGATCTAGATTTTTAGAGGTGAAGCATATTCATCAAATCTGGGTTTGACATGGCCTTGTATGTTAGGCAAAGGTCACCTCTGAGCAGCGTGTGCGACTGAATAGAGCTGGAGTTCTTTCAGTCGGGCAGCATAGGACAGATTTTTGAGACCCTTTATCCTTTTGGTGAGGAACTTTGTGGCCTCTCCAGCTGCTGCAAGTGTCGGGTCAGATACATTCCGAATGGGGCATTGTACTCAATCATTGGTCTGATGAGTGATGAGTAAAGGGAGACTATGACCTCCCTTGATCTAGATGAGAATCCCTTCATGATAAGGTGGGCAATGTAGAAGGTTTTCCTAACTACTTTAGCTACATGGGTGTCGAATGACAGACTACTATCAACCTGGGTCCCCAGGTCCCTGATAACTTCTTCTGTGCTCAGTGGATTGCCACCTATTTGGTAGCTAGGGGTAACCTTGTTTTTCCCGAAGGGTATGACTATGCATTTTTTGGCATTTAACTTTAGGTCGTGGCTCTGGCACCAGTTATCCATTTCTGTGAGACCCTTCTGAAGGATATCTGTGTCATCCACACCCTCCTTGCTGCCTTCACCTCTTCATCATTTTTATTTCGGACAGGTTATTCTAAAACTGCCACTCCCATTACACATGTGTGTGTGTGTGTGTGTGTGTGTTTGTGTGTGTGTGTGTGTGTGTGTGTGTGTGTGTGTGTGTGTGTGTGTGTGTGTGTGTGTGTGTGTGTGTGTGTGTGTGTGTGTGTGTGTGTGTGTGTGTGTACATGTGCATATCTACATCCAAAATAATTCTAGTCAAGCTTTAGTTCATCCTGGGGAGTGAGTGATTATAACTTGGAGCTGTTGTTCAGTAGTTTGCAACTTATCTTGGTGATTCAAACTTGGCTATTTTCCTAAGTCAGTGATTTACATTTACCATATAGCATTAAGGCCAGTTGTCCATTTTTTAATGGGTATTAGTAATGGGAGTCAAACCCCATTACTGCTGGTTCAGTATCACATAAAATATACGCAGCATCACTGCAGAAGGTAAAGCCCTTAGCCTGACTGACCACAAGATAGCTGACCATTTCTGCTTGGATCTTGACTTAAGACACTTAGTAGACATTTATCTCTTATATGCTGAATCTGCAAGAATGCATGATGTTCCTATCCCTGTTGATACCAAAATATGTGTAGCAATACTACCTTATCTGCTGGACCTTTCAGTGACTAACTGAAGACAACTTAGGCATATCACAGGCCTCAGATTCAGAATTACTTAACAAGTTTCTCACTGTTATGCTTCTGCATGTGGAAGAGCATATCTGGTACCCAAGACAGCAGAAAAACAAAAGGTACAATTACATGTGGCGTCTGTAACATTGTGTACCTCCCTGAGGCACTGGGTACTACAGATTAAAAAAAACACTGAAGTAAAACACGTGCAATTTAATAAACAGTTAAGCACCTTCTGAATTTCACCAAGACTTCTTCAGAACTAAATTCCATACTGCCGTCTCACCGCTTACAAACTATAAAAATCTCATTGCATGACTTAACAAATCACGATTCCAAAAAAAACAACAAAAAATCATAAATAATTCTAACATATCCAAAATACAAACAATATTTCTTTAATTCATGCCTTAAAATAAAGTGTACACTTAATGTTATATACCACACTTACTTATACACATTGACTTCCAACACAGATGTGATATTAATATGTTAATTTAAACTTGGTGGAACATCAACATTTTAAATAACTTACTAACTCAATTCCTTTCTTTTTAATGCATTTTCTAAGCCTATAGCTCTTATTTCAAAGACCACATGGTTGAGTCCAAAAAACAAAAACAAAAAAAAACTTATTAAAGTCAGAACAATGCATTGAATGTTTGTGTGATGGGATGCTACTCGGGGGGGGGGGGGGGGGGCAGCAGTCAAGGAGACTCAATCCTCACCACTGACTCTGGTGAGGGACGGTCACTAAGAGCAAAGATGGAGTCACACAGTATTTTTGGATGCAGCTCCCTGTATCGACCACAATTTCCTTTAAGAGCACACAGGGAGCACGCTCCAGATCTGGGTCTGAACTCTCTTTCTCTCCAGACCCACACAAAACTCCACATTGACCAGTTTGGAGCTCTGTGCCCCTGATACCAGTAGCTGACACACACACACACTTGGATATTTGAGTTTCACAAACATACATACACATTTGATCAGTTACAACAGTACAACCTAATATACATGCATACATTCTTTCTGTCCAGCAGGACCTACTGTTGATACATTTTTAACACAAGTAACTTTACAAATATATTTTTAACTCAAGCATCTGTGCAAATCAGTGTGATAGTTAAATAACACAAAATTCTTTACAAAACTCCAGCTAGCTATGCTGGCATATGTACGCATGTACTGCCCTACTCTCCTTGGCACAGGTGGCACTACCTGATAACATCACATTTCTCCCTTCCTTTGAAAACTCAAGCTAGTTTTTCAAGTGACCCTGGAAAAACATTGCTTGAGAGAAATGGGTCTGCCTGAGAACACATTAATCTATACCCTGTCATGAGAGTCCATCTGCATTGGCATTGCTGACCCCACTATGGTGCTGCACCGTCATGTCATATGCCTGCAACTCTAGGCTCCACCTTAATAACTTGGCATTTTGCTTGCTGGCTCAATGTAGCCATGTTAAGGGATTGTGGTCTGTACCCACAGTGAATTTCTTTCCTTACTGATAGGGCGGAAGTTTCTGCAGTGCCCATACTACGGCTAGACATTTTTTTTCTACTGCTGCATATCATTCCTCCCTGGGTTGGAGTCACTGGCTGACATATAAAACTGGCTGCTCTTCTCCCTCTGAGAAAACCTGGCTGAGTACAGCCCCCACCCCATGGTTCTAAGCATTCACCTGCACAACAATTTCTTTGCTGTAGTCTGGACTGGCTAACAAAGGGAGTCTTCCCAAAACCCCTTTAAGTTTTTGGAATGCCTTCTGGGTCCACACTACCTTATCTGGCCCATTTTTCCCCATCAGGTCTGTGAGGGGAGCAGCTATTGTACTATAATTGGGAACAAACTTTCTACAGTACCCCGCTGTCCCCAAGAATGCCCTCACCTGCCTTTTGGTAACAGGGGCAGGTAATGCCTGAGCAGCTTCCACTTTAGCTGGCTCTGGACTGATTTTACCACTCCTCACTCTATGTCCTAAGTAGGAGACCTCTGCCATACTCACCTGACACTTACTGGTTAACCCTGCCCTTTGCAGTCTACCCAGGACCTCCCTGACATGCTGAAGGTATTCTGGCCAGGAATGGCTGGAGATAGCAATATCATCCAGGTAAGCAAATACATAATCTCCTGCTTCTGCTAGGATACAGTCTACCAGCCTCTGGAAGGTTGCTGGAGCATTTTTCATCCCATTTTCTTGAACTCATATAATCCGAAAGGAGTAAAAAAAGATGACCTCTATCACCTGTGGGAGTCAAGGGCACCTGCCAGTAGACCTTGATCAGATCAGTAGTGGTCAGTACTTATCCCCACCCAGCTCCTCTCAGGCTTCATCTGTCCTAGGCTTGGGGTAAGCATCTAACTCTGTGTGACTATTAAATGTTCTGTAGTCCACACAGAACCAGGTGCTGTCATCCTTCTTTGGTACCTGTACCACTGGGGAGGCCCAGGGACTGCTGAACTCCTGGATTACCCCCAGTTCCAATATTTCGTGCATCTCCTCCTTCAGAGTCTGTTTCACTGTCTCAGGCATCCTATAAGGGGCCTGCTGGGTACTGTATCCACATGGTGCTGCATCAGGTGGTTGCAATCAGGTTTCCTAGTGAACATGCCCTGCAACATTGCTCAGATTTCTTGAACATGGGTAGAAGATAGCCTCTGGGACATTGCTACCCCTTCCACTGAAGTGTCTGTCTGAGTCTTACTGAGGAGATCAGTCACCAGATCCCTGTCAGACTCCTCCTGTCATCCACTGCAAATGGTCAGTACAAAGGCCTCCCTGTCATGGTAAGGCTTCATCATATTAACATGGTACAATTTGTGTTCATGCCTCCTGCCTTGCAGGTTTACCATATAACTAACATCACTGACCTTCCTTACCACTTTCAATGGTCCCTCCCAAGCTGCCTGCAGCTTATTATGTTAGACAGGAATGAGAACTGTAACCTGCTGTCCCACAGCATACACTCGAGTTCAAGCATTCCTGTCATACCAGACCTTTTACTGCTATTGAGATCCTGCCAGGTTCTCCTGGGCCAAGCCCATGAGCTCTCTAAGCCTTGTCCTAAAGTTTCAGACATATATCACAACAGACTCTTTGGGGAGTCACACTCACCCTCCCATTCATCACAGATCACATCTAAAGGCTCACTTCCCTTTTTCCAGCCCATTTCTCCTTCACTGATCTGACCTTCGGCTTCAGAGTTCTCGGATCCAAGGTTGGCCTTGGTCAGGGGATCGGCATCGATGGTCCTTGCGTCCTCAATGCCGACAACTGACTGGAGCATCTCGGATCTGACTAGTTTGGATCAGCAACTCAAAGGGTGAAAAACCTGTGGATTCCTGAAGTTTCACCTCTCCACAAAACCATTCATCTGGGGGTGGTTTCTAGGTGCTTCACCCCACAGTGCTTCCACAGACAAGCCAGCAGCTCTGACGTGAAACTGGCATCTCTGTCAGTCTGTATTTCTTTCAGGAAAGCTACCCTGCTGAAAATCTCTAACAAAGCATTTGCCATCTTCTCTGCCTCAATAAGGGACAGAGACACCACCTCAGGGTATCTACTAGCATAATCTACTAACACCAGGATATATTTCTTCCCTGTGGAACTTAGGGTACTCAGAAGCCCCACAATATCCATAGCTGCCCTTTGAAATGGCTCCTCAATCACAGGCAAAGGCATCAAAGGAGCTTTAACTTTGTTTCCTGCCTTGATTACATTTTGGCACTGCTCACAAGTCCTGCAATACCCTGTTACATCCCTTGGAATCCCAGGCCAATAAAAGTTCTGCATAATATGTCTCTTGGAACCCTTTATGCCCATATGACCTAGAAAAAGAATGCCATGGGCCATGGCTAGAAGTGCCAGATGGGAGGCTCTGGGAACTACCAACTGCTGTATTACCTTTAGCCCTCTCTCAAGGGTCCACTCTCTATACAGTAACCCTTTGTTCCAGTATGCAGTCTCCCCTTTTCCTTGAGAATCAGATGCCTCCTTAGCTACCTCCCTCAAGCCTCATAATGTAGGGTCCGAAAGTTGAGCCTATCTCAATTCTACCTTTGTGGCCCTTCCCAGCTCCCTTTTCACTAGAAGCCCAGTCTCTTACTGAGAGTGATGTCTCACTGTCAGCCTGGATACAACCACTCACCGCTACCCTTGCAGTCTCCCTGTCCACGGGAACATCAGTACCTACCAGCATCTGTGTCTTGCTTTCAGGCTCACTGCTACAGGGTAGCTCCCTCCCTGAAATAGCTACCTCACCAGCCCAGCTTCAGGTGTGGGGTCTATCTGGATGTCCCCCAGGCTACCTGACCTACATGCCTGACTCCAAGCCTGACTGCATGTAACTGCATGTATACAAGGTACTGCATTATCAAAATCACTTCCTATCAAGACATCTGGTGGGATATCCTCAAAGACACCTACATGCTTGCTTCCTTTTACACCTTCCCAGTAAATATGAACTATGGCCAAAGGTATTTGGAATGGGGTTCCTCCTAAAGCTATGACTGGTGTGGACTACCCTAGCAAGTACTGCTCCTTTTTAACCACTGTAGGCTTCACAATGGTTATGTTAGAGGCTGTGTCTCTCTTAGCAGTGGCCTGTCTTCCATCCATTAAAATAGGATACAAACTCTGGTGATAATTTGGTACCCCTGTTTTCTCTGACAACATACCACTGGCATGCTGTTATTTCCACTTGCTGGCTCCTTCATTTTTTGTTTCCCATCTTGCTTCAGTGGACATCTGTATGCTACGTGGCCCCTCTGGTTACATTTAAAACACCTAACCCTTGGTCCTGGCAGTGTACCTGAAGTAGTGGCTTCCCCTGTTACTGGTGTACTCCATTGGGATGGTTTAGGCTGCCCACCATGGGTTCCCTTATAACCATGTAGAGCGCTGGGTATCCCCTTCTTCTGCAGCGATGTCCTGCTTGCTAAGTAGAGATCCCCTTTTCTCCCCAGCTCATCTGCAGTGTTACACTCCCAATCTACCGACCAGATTCTCATGTCCGCAGGCAAAGTGCTAAGGGCCTGTTCCCTCATCAAAAGGTATGCCAGCCCTTAAAAAGCAATGACCTGACACCCACTCACCCACCTATGAAAATAAGTGCTTAATTCAGCAATATTATCAAATACAATTTAATTTGCCTTGCATCCATGCTCACAAAACTTTTTTTCTGTAAGCTTCAGGTGTTAACTTAAAACATTCCAGTAAACATTATTTTACTTTATCATAATTTAAACAATCAGTATCAGGCAATTTAGAAATAGCAGTTACAGCTTTACCATGGAGTAAGGGGGTCAGGAACCATACCCACAGGGCATGGTCAACATTATAGTGTTTACATACCCTTTCAAATACATGAATAAAACTATCAAAATAATCATCTTCTGTAAACTGCGGAAGAAATTTACTGACCTTTATTGCTTCTGGGGTTTGGTCATTCCCTTCTCCATTACCTGCATTTATATTATGCTGTTGAAAACTCAAACTGTCGACAGCGTAATAATTGACATGAAAATGTTGAAACCCCTGAACATCGAACACAAAAAAAAAAAAAAAAAAAAAAAAAACACCCAAACACAACACAAATTGCTCTATGCAGGGGTGCAAGCCCCCCTGCACCCCCAACCCCCCGCTACTTAAATATACCAACTCCGAGATCACACTACATTGCAATAAACGGAAATCTCCCCTTACGTAGAATTCCGTTTACATGCGCAATGACTTTCGCTTTCGACATATTGGTGCCGACAATATCAGCTTTGATATTGTCGGCCTTCGCACAGGGTGAAGTAGACCCCCTTTACCTCCATGACCCTGCCAAAGAGTCAGCATCTCCCTGTCATGTTGGAGCTGTTTCTCATTTTCTTCGGCCTCCAAACACCACAGTCTCTCTTCTACCTCCATCTCTTTTCCTTTTCTTTGGCCTTCGAATGCTGCAGTCTCTCTTTGACCTTCAAATGCTGCAGTCTCTCTGCTGATTCTAACTCCATCTGTTTTGCCTTTTCTTCAGCCTCCAAATTCTGCAGACTCTCTCTGCTGATTCTACTTCCAAATGTCTGGCCTCCAGTTCAAGTCTCTTAAACTCCAGGTGGATTTTTAAGTCCTCTGAGGAAGAGGTGAACTGTCCGGTAATGAAGACTGCACATCCCCATTACCAGATTGGTTGTCTTCCTGGTTGCTGGTCCATGCTGCAGCTGTGACCAAGGCTGAAATCATTTCCTCTTTAGTCTGGTTGGCATGCACCAGTCCTTTGGCTTTGCACACATTGGCCAACTGGTTCTATGTCGACTTGCTACAATCCTCTGCTGACACCCTTGTCTGCTTTCCATGACTAAGTTAAATTAACAAAAATAAATAAAATTGTTGTGAAAATGAAATTCTGTATGTTTACCTTGTGGCTGCTGAGAGTACACACATCTTCAGTGACAACTGCCCACGGCTACTGAAGTTCAATTAGTATCCCACTCAGCTGCCACAAAAATGTGACAGGTCCCTACTATGGGCCAGCAATCAAGGAGACTCAATCCTCACCACTGACTCCAATGAGGGACAGTCACTAAGAGCAAAGATAGATTCACACAGTATTTTCAGATGCAGCTTCCCTCACCAAGCACAGTTTCCCTTAAGAGCACCTTGGGAGCATGCTCCAAACCTGGGGCTGGACTGTTTTTCTCTCTCCAGATCCACACACAACTCCACACTGACCAGTGGAGTACTAATCTCATGTATCACTCATGTGTCCCTGTTACCAGTAGCTGACACACATGCTCTTGGATATTTGAGTTTCACATGCACATACACATTTGATCAGTTACACCAGTACAACCTAATACACATGCATACATTCTTTCTGTCCAGCAGGACCTACTGTTGATCCATTTTTAACACAAGTAATGTTACAAATATATTTTTAACTCAAACATTTATACAAATCAGTGTGATAGTCAAATAACATAAAATTCTTTACAAAACTCCAGTTAGCTATGCTGGCATATGTACACATGTACACATGTACTGCCCTACTCTCCTGGCACAGAAGGCACTACCTGATAACATCACAGTGTGTATAAGCATGTCCCTCATCCTTTGCTTTTGAATTTCATATATCTGCTCCCAAATATGTTTAAACAATTTCCTTATAGTCTTTCCTACATGAAAACTGTTGTATATTATACAGATTGTGACATTAACAATGCTACATGACTCTCAAGTATAATGTGATTGGCGTTGTATGCAGTGATGCTAACAAAGTGATGACATCTGGTTGACAAGTATGGGTATGACAAATGTAAAGTAACAAGTGTCATAAAGAATATGCACAGAGTTTCAGTGTGAAGTCACTATGATAGAGATGAATCGGACTATTCTGGTCAGTGCATGATGGTCTGGTGCATTACTCATGAACTTGTTACCTAACAGTGCAGTACAGATAACCATTTCTGTCAGCATCATCACTGGACACTTCTGTGGTGCTGACATCATGCCATGTGACCAGCTTCAGACACCTGTATACCAAGGCCATCACCACTGATTCCAGTGAATTCAAAACATACATGACACCATGGTGAACCCGATAAAATATGGTATTACGTTACCAAATGACATGCAGGGCTGCAGGACAAATGTGTTTGTGCAGCAAATGAAGTTTTACCTAAGCTGATGGTGGCAGGACATCTTTGCAGTCCTGAAGTACCTATAGAAAGAATTATGTCTCATGCCGATTGGATTAATCTACACTTAGTATGTTAACGGACAACATAGCCAAACCTCGGGTAGGCAGTACTAATTTTAGTAGTACTAATCTCATGTATCACTCACAGTGCCATGGGTAGCACTGACATCTGGACATCCTGTGGGGATAATGTGCTGTAATCATCTCCAGACAGGTACAGAAGGACATGTTTCATCTCTATGACTTAAGCCACCACTAGAGGGCCACACCTTGTTGTAGGTTGCTTCATCTCAATCTGTTTTGCCTCTTACTTGCCCCAGTCAGTCATGTCTGTTAGGTGCTGGTGACACTAGCCCATTGTCAATTTGTGCCCTCCACAGTATTAATGTCATGCAGTAAGCACTGTCATAGTTGATGTTGTAATTGTTAGTCTGTGCCCCTCTACCCAAAGCTGTGGGCCACTGTGCCTGAGGATTTGCAGCAGCATCTCCTTTGCAGTATAGACATGTCTCAACCTTTGCCTGCCTGCTTGCTCTTTTGGAATTCTGATTGCTATATAAATATAGGGAATATATGGAATGCAACAATAAATAATTATTATAATTGTGAGGATTATGTGTATAGATAGTGTGGGTGTACCTGCTTCACTCAGACACATATTTACTGTTTGTAGACTCTGTTAGCTTTAGCATCTCAAAACATATAACTTCTTGATAGGGGATACCCTATTAAATGGTCTAGGATATCAGATATGCTGTTCAATAAAAAAAACACAGTACATTCTGTATGTGACAGACAGTGTATTGAAAATAAATGTCTGAGTTGGGAGTAGTGAAAAGGATTGCAGCCCAGGTTGTTCACTGACCTGAACATTGCTAAATGTGATGTGTGTGCTTCTCATCACTTATCTACTTATATAATAAAGGAAGGTTTAGACAATTAAAAAATGTGTGTTTCCCTTCGCTTGCTGTAATTCTTTCCTACTTCCCTGTAACCTCCTTTTCCAGCTTAAATTGTTGCTGATGTGCATGGCTGCATTACACAACATAGGAGGATTTTTTTATTACTGTTTGATACACTGTGTGCATTGAGCTACAAGGTGCGTTACATCTCCTATTTATGAGCAGTAGACATTGCTCCACTTTACTGAGGGATGCAAGATCTGTGCAGATGAGTGGAGTGACACAATGGTAGTGTTGCTTTGTATATCAGAGGTCAGCAGCAAAGATTGCTTAGCAGCATACCTCTCATTCTCTCAGTACAAGAAATCTGGAAAAGCCTAAAATAATTGGGGGTCAAAGACCCAAAAGCAGGGACAGATTTTAAATATTGTTTTTAACAACTTAGAAAATTGCTACAACAAAATGATTACTGTTAACATGCATTTAAATGTATGCCAATATTTAGGGACTTCAATCCTCAGTGATTTGCCAGAAACCCACAAATGAGCAGCAGACCAAAAATATAAGGCAAAAATATATTCTACTTGTAGCATAGTTTTAATTGAGCAAGAACTGCTCCACAGTTGAGAGGTATGCATGGCTGTCCACTCTGCCTCATTGTTAAAGAATAATTAGTACATTGATAATTACAATAACAATTTACTCTTGCTGTGCTGCGCTTCTCAACCTATCAATGCCTCTAGGTTGTATAGGAATTAATACAGTAATAAAAATTACATGAATAACTATCCTACTGTGCTGTGTTCCTCGGCCTACCTGTGCCTGAATGTTGCGTTAATAATTAATGCATTAATAATAATTACTTTTATTGTACTGAACATCTCAGCCTACCTGTGTATGAATGTTGTATTAATAATTAATACATTAATAATCACTTTTATTGTGCTGCACACCTCAGCCTATCACTGCCTCAGTGTTACA